>NC_064640.1:764935820-765250820 GCF_023864345.2 Schistocerca serialis cubense
AAACTCACAGTTCTAAATTGGAAGGAGGTTATAACTGTTGATATATTAGAATAACATTTTATTGTGAAAGCCTGAGTTGTGAGGTACTTTCAAGCCACTGGAAATAAATTTCTCTTTGTTATCATATATGCTACCAAAAGGTGTGTATTGTATTGTGAAAAGCTTTCACGTTCTTATAGCTATTGACTTTACACTTTGTGTCTTACTAAACTTTATTGTCAAACATCTAACATATTTTATAATTATGAACTACTTCATACTACTCAAGAGGATGTCATTATCAAGAGAAAGAAAACCGGCATCCTAAGGACCGGAGTGTGGAATGTCAGATCCCTTAATCAGGCAGGTAGGTTAGAAAATTTAAAAAGGGAAATGGATAGGTTAAAGTTAGATATAGTGGGAGATAGTGAAGTTTGGTGGCGGAGGAACAAGACTTTTGGTCAGGTGAAACAGGGTTATAAATACAAAATCAAATAGGGTTAATACAGGAGTAGGTTTAATAATGAATAAAAAAATACGAGTGCGGGTAAGCTACTACAAACAGCATAGTGAACACATTATTGTGGCCAAGATAGATGGTGGTGGTGGTTATTGTTTAACGTCCCGTCGACAACAAGGTCATTAGAGACGGAGCGCAAGCTCGAGTTAGGGAAGGATTGGGAAGGAAATCGGCCGAGCCGTTTCAAAGGAACCATCCCGGCATTTACCTGAAACGATTTAGGGAAATCACAGAAAACCTAAATCAGGATGGGCGGAGAAGGGATTGAACCGTCGTCCTCCCGAATGCGAGTCCAGTGTGCTAACCACTGCGCCACCTCGCACGGTTGCCAAGATAGACACGAAGCCCACGTCTACTACAGTAGTACATGTTTATATGCCAATTAGCCCTGCAGATGATAAAGAAATTGATGAAATGTATGAGGAGATAAAAGAAATTATTCAAGTAGTGAAGGGAGACGAAAATTTAATAGTCATGGGTGACTGGAATTTGAGAGTAGCATCAAATGGTTCAAATGGCTCTGAGTTCTATGGGACTCAACTGCTGAGGTCATTAGTCCCCTAGAACTTAGAACTATTTAAACCTAACTAACCTAAGGACATCACAAACATCCATGCCCGAGGCAGTATTTCAACCTGCGACCGTAGCGGTCTTGCGGTTCCTGACTGCAGCGCCTTTAACCGCACGGCCACTTTGGCCGGCTGAGAGTAGGAAAAGGGAGAGAAGGAAGCGTAGAAGGTGAATATGGATTGGGGCTAAGAAATGAAAGAGGAAGCCGCCTGGTAGAATTTTGCACAGAGCATAACTTAATCATAGCTAACACTTGGTTCAAGAAACATGAACGAAGGTTGTATACATGGAAGAACCCTGGAGATACTAAAAGGTTTCAGATAGATTATATAATGGTAAGACAGAGATTTAGGAACCAGATTCTAAATTTTAAGACATTTCCAGGGGCAAATGAGGACTCTGACCACAATCTATTGGTTATGAACTATAGATTAAAACTGAAGAAACTACAAAAAGGTGGGAATTTAAGGAGATGGTTTCTGGATAAACTGAAAGAACCAGAGGTTGTACAGAGTTTCAGGGAGAGCAAAAGGGAACAATTGACACGAATGGGGGAAAGAAATACAGTAGAAGAAGAACGGGTAACTTTGCGGAATGAAATAGTGAAGGCAGCAGAGGATCAAGTAGGTAAAAAGACGAGGGCTAGTAGAAATCCTTGGGTAACAGAAGAGATACTGAATTTAATTGATGAAAGGAGAAAATAGAAAAATACAGTAAGTGAAGCAGGCAAAAAGGAATACAAACATCTCAAAAATTAGATGGACAGGAAGTGCAAAATAGCTAAGCAGGGATGGCCAGAGGACAAATGTAAGGATTTAAGGCTTATGTCACAAGGCGTAAGATAGATACTGCCTACAGGAAAATTAAAGAGACCTTTGGAGAAAAGAGAACCACTTGCATGAATATCAAGAGCTCAGTTGGAAACCCAGTTCTAAGCAAAGAATGGAAAGCAGAAAGGCGAAATTCCCTCAGACTTCAAGAAGAATATAGTAATTCCAATCCCAAAGAAAGAAGGTGTTGACAGATGTAAAAATTACCGAACTATCAGTTTAATAAGTCACAGCTGCAAAAAACTAATGCGAATTCCTTACAGACAAATGGAAAAACTGGTAGAAGCTGACCTCAGGGAAGATCGGTTTGGATTCCATAGAAATGTTGGAACACGTGAGGCAATACTGACCCTACAACTTATCTTAGAAGAAATATTAAGGAAAGGCAAACCTATGTTTCTAGAATTTGTAGACTTAGAGAAAGCTTTTGACATTGTTGACTGGAATACTCTCTTTCAAATTCTGAAGGTGGCAGGGGTAAAATACAGGGAGCGAAAAGCTATTTACAATTTGTACAGAAACCAGATGGCAGTTATAAGGGTCAAGGGACATGAAAGGGAAGCAGTGGTTTGGATGGGAATGAGACAGGGTTGTAGCCTCTCCCCAATGCTATTCAATCTGTATATTGAGCAAGCAGGAAAGGAAACAAAAGAAAAGTTTGGAGTAGGTATTAAAATCAATGGAGAAGAGATAAAAACTTTGAGGTTTGCCGATGACATTGCAATTCTGTCAGAGACAGCAAAGGACTTGGAAGAGCAGTTGAACAGAATGGGCCCTGTCTTGAAAGGAGGGTATAAGATGAACATCAACAAAAGCAAAACGTGGATAATGAAATGTAGTTGAATTAAATCATTTGATGCTGAGGGAATTAGATTAGGAAATGAGACACTTGAAGTAGTAAAGGAGTGTTGCTATTTGGGGAGCAAAATAACTGATGATGGTCGAAGTTGAGAGGACATAAAATGTATACTGGCAATGGCAAGGAAAGTGTTTCTGAAGAAGAGAAATTTCTTAACATTGAGTATTGATCTAAGTGTCAGGAAGTCGTTTCTGAAAGTATTTCTATGGAGTGTAGCCATGTGTGGAAGTGAAACGTGGACGATATATGGTTTAGACAAGAAGAAATGTGGTGCTACAGAAGAATGCTGAAGATTAGATGGGTAGATCACGTAACTAATGAGGAGGTATTGAATAGAATTGGGGAGAAGACGAGTTTGTGGCACAACTTGACTAGAAGAAGGGATCGGTAGGTAGGACATGTTCTGAGGCATCAAGGGATCACCAATTTGGTACTGGAGGGCGGCGTGGAGGTTAAAAATCGTAGAGGGAGACTAAGAGATGAATACACTAAGCAGATTCAGAACGATGTAGGCTGCAGTAGGTACTGGGAGATGAAGAAGGTTGCACAGGATAGAGTAGCATGGAGAGCTGCATCAAACCAGTCTCAGGACAGTGAAACCACAACAACAACAACAACAACAACAACAACAACAGCATATATGCACTAGGAGGTTTCTTTGTTCTTGTTATATAGAGGATTAATTTTGTCAGTTATATAACTCTGTGAATGCACTGAGGTAGTGTACTACGAATTTTAAGGAAGTACATGAAACACGGTGCAGAAATTAAATGGGGCATCTGAGTACATTTTGAAGCAGATTACAAATATGTTTTCAGTATTCCCAACAGTTCTGCCATATTGCACTGGTTGTTGTGACTTTAGTTGTTAGTTTATGAAGGTACTGTAAACAATCAATATCGTATATTCTGTTATCAATTATAATATGTTTCCTGTGTTTCTTTAAGTGGTCGTTGAGTTCTCATATGATGATTGCTCAGTTGGAGGATTCGTGATACTCAGTTCCAATTTGTGTTGTTTTAGTGTACAGTCATATATAATTAGTTGCTAAGCAATAAGGTTAAAAACACAGATATATGACTGTGTGATAGACATTGACATTCCAGTTTCTATTCGTTTATTGATGTGCACTGTTGTAACAAAAATTATATGTGGTAATATATAAAAACAAATTAGATTGAAACAGGCATTGGAGGACCACTGGTAGCAACTGTCTGTTGCATCATTCTCAGTTTATAAGCATCACTAAATGTTAAACAAAGGTGTAAGTGGTGAGCAAACTGCTCCCATTGCAGCTATCTCGTTATGAGACTTGAGCCTGTAGTTCTCAATAATGTAGCTCCCTTCTTGCACCTCAGTGGCTGATAGCAACCCATTGGCCAACAGTGCTGAACAGATGTGGGCAATCACCAATCCAGCTAGTGGCCAAGACTCACATTGCTAACCATTGGTGACCTGGCAAGAACTGGTATTTCCAATGTAGGAAGGCCTTTGGCACACTGTGGTATGGTGTTGAATTCTTACTGTATCCAGCCAGAAGTGAATTCCTTGGGTTTGCAAGTTAGATGACTGTTGTGTAATCCAGTTTGGCTCTGCAATCAAGAATGAGTAATTTCTATTTTATTAAGTTAGTGCTGGAGAACAGAACACCACTTAAAGAAAATACAGTTGATGGTGATTTCAATGGCAGCAAGTATTTTTGTTTGTTTTGTATATTGATATATGTTATTGCTATAACTACTGCAACTGAATAATTGGCATTCCCACAAGTACAAAGTCAGTTCTGAATGTCATGTACACTATCTGCTTGTACTGTGGAAAAGCAAAGCATTAGTTACATGTGAAACCAGTGCATCTGATCTTGTGCTCATCTCATGTACTTTAACAGCAATATAATATGTGTAACGCCTAAGGCCAATTGTTGACACCAGTTTTTAAGCCTTTTACCCCATGAATTTTTAATGCAGATCTTTAAAAAACACTAACAATGCACCACATTTTCAAGGAATTAAAAACTTTGAGATTGATAAATCACTCCTGATCAATTCAAAATGTATTGCCTGCTTCAATCGCAATTATTGTTTTAGAGTTGAAAATGAGTAGCACTTAAATAAAGTGACTTTGTTATCCGTTTGTAAGTCCAGAGATCGTAACAACCCTCTCTTGTACTAATGTTGAATAATGCATGGTAGGTATAAGTGACTTACTGTGCGTAATTTAAGTTTAATACATGGTTGTCATTTGAGATTCTCATTGCTATATCAATCTTAATTAACAAGCTTGTAATACACTTAACTTAATAACAGTCAGTCCCATATTCCTGCCATGCTTTATTCAACATTAGTGTAAGAGAAGGATATTATGATCTCAGGAGTTACAAAGGTATAAGAAAGTCACTTCCTTTTAGTGCTGCTCATTTTCCACAACTTGGAAACAAAAATTTCGATTGAAGCAGGTGGCGAAGTGGCTATAGGCACTTCAGTGCAGAACCGTGCGACTGCCTTGGTCGCAGGTTCAAATCCTGCGTTGGGCATGGATGTGTGTGATGTCCTTAGGTTAGTTAGGTTTAAGTAGTTCTACATTTTGGGGGACTGATGACCTCAGATGTTAAGACACATAGTGCTCAGAGGCATTTCAACAATTTTTTTGATTGAAGCAGACAATACAATATAAAATGATCATAAGTGATTTGTGAATCTCACAGTTTTCTATTCCATGAAAAAGTTGTGCAATCTTAGGACTTACCAGATCTGTTTGTAAAATTCATTGGGTAACATACTTCAATACTACAATACACACCTTTTGGTAACATTCATGATACCAACAAGAAATCTATTTCCAGTACCTCAAAAGTACCTCATACCACACACTTTCACAATACAATGTTATTCTAACATATCAACCATTTAGAACTGTGAGTTCCTTATAGCAACCAACAACATCAAAACTGAAGCTGTGAGTGCAAGGTAACAGAGACTTTGCAACAGTTTCAAGGTATTTGTATTAATTGAAAGTGTATCATGTGATAGTCAGAAAGGTTAACTGCAGGCAATACTTAACAGATACATACCCAAAAAATAAGAAGGCCCATACTCTGTGTAGACATTATAAAAATGTATTTCAAATTTCTGCTGAAGTTGATGTGAATTTCAACACCCTATGGAAGTAACAGCTACACTTTGACTCATCAACTAACCTTATCCTCAGTGACTTTAGGCACTGTACACAAATAATGGTTTAAAACTAATTCATTACCAACAATATGCAACTCAGAATGCATCTATATTGTAACATGTCATACCTCATGTTGTACTGATTGAAAAGAAGCAGTTAATGAGTCCAAAAGATAACTCTTCAAAGCCACAATTAAAGGCTACAAAAATTCTCGTCTTGGACACAGGTTTCTCAGCACATCAGAAAGCCAATGTCATATGAAATTTCCCGAATCAGTTTGGATGGGAGAAGTTCAACCACCTGCACTACAGCTGTGAACTTGGTCAGAGTGGCTGTCATCTGTTCCATCTCATGAATTCCTTTTTAATGCAATACATCTCCACAATGAAGCTGAGGTGCCAACTGAAACAACGTTGTGGTGTTGGATGTTGGCGGCTGGCTCCTATGAGATGAGCATGCAACTGGAGGTGCACTGTTTCAAAAATGTCTCAACAATGTTGGTGACTATGTTTTGAAGTATCCACTCTATCAATGTAAGTATTCCAATAAATATACCTAAATACATTTTTCCTTTATTTATAGGTCATAAAACTTGCTTTCTGGTTGCAACTTGTATTAACACTATCAGCTGAAATGAAAGTCAATTACATTCCTTGTGGATGTAATTTACACATATTAACACCTAAAATATTCCTGCACTCTGTAAAAGTAGGCTAAGAAAATAAAATGATGTTATAAATATAGTCCATTAGCAACAAGGAGCAACCTATGTTACATCCACGACATGCCAGGTGACACTTGTTGTTGAGAATGTTCTTATTTGCATACCCATGTTCTCAATAAGATTACAAAACAAAACAATTTAATTTTGGATATGCAAAACTCAATTACTGACAATGAGACCACTTTTTGACTACACATAGGAATTTTAAAAGCTATGGAACATAACCACCTTTCACATGTACATTGCTCCAATGATGCCAATTCTCAAGAGCTGTATCAAAGGCAACAATTGTGCCTTACGAAAAATGTACAGATATAACACTGGTGAGTGCAAATATCCCTCACATCATAAAATGCAATGCCTTGCACAAGTTACAAGAACTACTAATACTAGTATCTGCCATCCAGACTGATTCAGTATATTTCATGTGGCATTGGCTGTATGGTGTCCTGAGTATCCTGTATGCAAGGTAATAATTTTTGTAGCCTTTAATCATGGCTTTGCACAATTACCTAGTGGACTCATTAACTGCTTCATTTCAATCAGTACAACATGAAGTATGACATGTTACAATATAGATGCATCCTGAGTTGCATATTGCTGGTAATGAACTAGTTTTAAACCATTATTTGTGTTCAGTGCCTAAAGCTACTGAGGACAAGGTTAATTTATGAGTTGATGTGTAGCTGTTTGTTCCATAGGGCAATGTAATTCACATTAACTTCAGCAGAAATTTGAAATACATTTTTATAGTGTCTACACAGAGTATGGGCCTTCTTATTCTTTGGGCATGTATCTGTTAAGTATTACCTGCAGTTAACCTTTCTGACTATCACATGATACACTTTCAATTAAAACAAATACCTTGAAACTGTTGCAAAATTCTCTGTTACTTTGTACTCACAGCTTCAGTTTTGATGTTGTTGGTTGCCATAAGGAACTCACAGTTCTAAATTGGAAGGAGGTTGTAACTGTTGATATGTTAGAATAACATTTTATTGTGAAAGTGTGTGGCGTGAGGTACTTTTGAGGTACTGGAAATAGATTTCTTGTTGGTATCATATATGTTACCAAAAGGAATGTATTGTATTGTGAAAAGCCTTGGTGTTCTTATAGCTATTGACTTAACACCTTGTGTGTTACTGAACTTTATTGCCAGACATCTAGCTTATGGTATAATTATGCACTACTGCATATATATGGACTAGGAGGTTTCTTTGTTCTTGTTATATAGTGTTTTAATTTTGTCAGTTGGTCAGATATACAACTTTGTGAATGCACGGAACGTAATGTACTCCAAATCTTAAGGAAGTGCATGAAACACAGTGCAGACATTAAATGGGACAACTGAGTACATTTTGAAGTGTATTTCAAATATTCGTGAAATCTTCTTGGGTGATCAGCCGAGTAAAGGCGTCGTCTTCTCGCAACGTTTCGAAGGGTTTCGTACCCATCATCTTCAAGCGAAGATGATGGGTACGAAACCCTTCGAAACGTTGCGAGAAGACGACGCCTTTACTCGGCTGATCACCCGAGAAGATTTCACGAATGAAATACGCCGAGAAAGTCTCAAATCACATTTATTTCAAATATGTTATCAGTATCCCCAACAGTTCTATCATATTGCACTGGATTCTGTGACTTTAGTTGTTGGTTTATGAACATGCTGTAAACAGTCTATGTTGTATGTGATGTTATCAATTATAAAACATTTCCTGTGTTTCTTTATGTTTTCATTGAGATCTTAAATGATGTTTGCTTAGTTGGAGAAGTCATGATTTTCACCACTAATTTTTCTTCTTTTATTGTTGAGCCATATACAATTAGTTGCTAAGCAATAAGGTAAAAGCATAGAAATCTGACTGTGAGAAAGAAATTGTCATACATATTTCTATAGTTTTTGATGATTTGAACTGTTGTAATAAATAGTATGCAATAATGTATAAAAACCAAACTCCATTGAAACAGTCCTTGGATGACCACTGGTAGCAACTGACTGCTGTTTCATCCTCAGGTTATAAGCATCACTAAAGGTGAAATTGTACAAGTAAGTGGTGAGCAAACTGCTGCCCCACCAGCTATGAAGTTATGAGACCAGAGCATGTAGTTCTCAAATGTTGGGTGCACCCCATTTGCCAACAGTGTTGTACAGATGTGTTCAATCACCCATCCAGGTAGTGGCCAAGGCCCACAATGCTAACCATTGGTGACTTGGCAAGAACTGGGGTTCCCAATGTAGGAAGGCCATTGGCACACTGTGGTGTTTAGTTGAATTCTTAACGTATGTATTTAGAAATATTTATTTGAATATTTATATTGATTGACTGGCTATTTCATAACGTAGTCTCCAACATTGTTGAGGCACTTTTGAAGCAGTGCACCTTCAGTTGCATGCATATCTCATAGGAGCCAGCAGCCAACATCCAGCACCACAAAGTCCCTTCAGTTGGCACCTCAACTTCAATGTGGAAATGCACTGCTGCCAAAAAAGAATTAATGGGATGAAAAAGATGACGGTCACTTGGGCCAAGTATGCAGCTGTAGGGTTGGTGGTTGAAGATCTCCCATCGAAACTGATTCAGAAAATTTTGTGTGGCGGTGGCTGTATTATGGTGTCTTGCAATGTCCTGTGTGCAAGATAAGAATTTTCATAGCTTTTAAACTGGCTTTGCACAGTTAAGTAGTGGAATCATTAACTGCTTCATTTCAACCACTACAATATGAAGTGTGACATGTTAACAAGGTAGATGCATCCTGAGTTGCATATTGCTGGTAATGAGCTAGTTTTAAACCATTATTTGCGTTTAGTGCCTAAAGTTACTGAGTACAAGGTTAGTATATGGTTCAAAGTGTATAAATTGCTTCCATAGGGGATAAAATTCACTTACACTTTAGTTGAAAGTAGAAACACATTTTTACAATATCTACACAGAGGTTGGGACTTCTTATTCTTTGCGTGTGTATCTGTGAAATTTTGCCTGTAGTTAACCTTTCTGACTATGACATGATACACTTTCTATCATTACAAACTGTTTGCAAAGTCTCTCTTACTCTATACTCACAGGTTCACTTTTTTGTTGGTAGTTGCATATAAGAAACTGACAGTTCTAAATTGGAAGGAGGTTATAACTGTTGATATGTTAGAATAACATTTTATTGTGAAAGCCTATGGTGTGAGCTACTTTCAAGCTACTGGAAACAAATTACTTGTTGTTGTAATAAATGTTTCCAATTTAAATACTTCTATATCGCGAAAGGCTTTCATGTTCTTATAACTATTGGCATAACAATTTGTGTCTTACTCAACTTAATCGCCAGACATCTAGCTGTTTTGCACTACTGCATACATGGACTAGTAGGTTTCTTTGTTCTTGTTATATAGTGGATTAATTTTGTTAGTTGGTCAGTTATATAACTCTGTGAATGCACCGAGGGTAATGTACTCCAAATTTTAAGGAAGTACATACTACACAGTGCAGACACTAAATGGGTCAGCTGAGAACATTTCGAAACAGATTTCAAATATGTTTTTAGTATTCGCAACATTTCTGCCACATTGCACTGGTTTTTGTGACTTTAGTTGTTTTTTTATGAACATAGTGTACACAATCAACATCATATGGTATGTTATCAATTATCAAATGTTTCCTGTGTTTCTTTATTTTTTTGTTGAGATATTATATGATGATTGCTCAGTTGGAGGAGGCATGATACTCAGTACTAATTTGTATTGTCTTAGTGTAGTGTCATATATATTTAGTTGGTAAGCAATAATGTTAAAAACACAGAACTGCGACTGTGAGAAAGAAATTGTCATTGCAGTATCTATAGCATATATTGATGTGCACTGTTGTATCAAAAATGATATGCGGTAATGTATAAAAAACAAAATCCATTGAAACAGGCATTGCAGAACCACTAGTAGCACTTAACTTCTGTATCATTCTCAGTATGTAAGCGTCACTAAAGGTTAAATGTAGGTGAAAGTGGTGAGCAACGTGCTTATCCAGCAGGTATCAAGTTATGGGACCAGAGCCTGTAGTTCTCAATGAAGAAGCTCCCTTTTTACATCTCAATGAGTGGGTGCACACCATTTACTAACAGCACTGAACAGATGTGGGTAGTCACCGATCCAGCTAGTAGCCCAGGTACACAATGCTAAACATTGGATACCTGGCAAGAACTGGTGTTCCCACTGCGGGGAGGCCATTGGCACACTGAGGTATGCAGTTGAATTTTATAACACATCTAGCCTTGGGTTTGCAAATGAGTGGACTGTTGTGTAATCCAATTTTGTTATGCAACCAGAAATTAGTATCCTTTATTTTATTATTTTAGGACTGCAGAATAGTAAACTATGTAAAGAAAATACTATTGATAGTGATTTCAATGGCAGCAAATATTTTTGTTTGTTTATTGTATTGATGTTACTGCCTTAAGGACTGCAGCTGAATAATCGGCGTTCCTACAAGTACAATGCCAGTATGGAATGTCATCTATGCTCTCTGCATGCACTGGAAAGGGGAGGCATATGTAACATGTAAAAGCAGTGCACCAGATCTTGTGCACATCTCACATACATCATCAGCAAATTATATGTATAATGCCAAAGGCCATTTGTTGACAGCAGATTTGAAGCATTTTACCCCATGAATTTTAAATATAGGGCTTGAAAACACACTGCACAACTTTTTCAAGGAATAGAGAACTTTGAGATTCACAAATGATCATTTTAAAATGTATTGCCTGCATCAATCGGAATTATTGTTTGAGTGTTGTGGAAAATGAGAAGCGCTAAAAGAAAGTGACTTTGTTATCCCTTTGTAGGTCCTGAGATCATAACATCCATATCTTACACTAATCTTGAATAAGGCAAGGTAGGAATATGAGACTTACTGTTCTTAAGTTAAGTTTAATACACGGTTGTTATTTGAGATTGATGTAGCAAGTCAAACGATATGAGAATTAAATAAGTTTACTATTTAAATTTAGTAATCAGGATACTAATCATTTGGGGTAGATTGTCATTTTGATGGAGGATAATTACAGAGCGCCTCTTACATAGTCTGTTGTGTTTATGTTTCTGTATTTGCCTAGTAATTGGTGCTTTTCTGTCATGAACGTGATGCAGTTGTTAATGAGCGTGTAAGTGAAGGGTGCTGCTTATGGAATAGTACATGTATTACGAAATTTCGCATACGTTTTGCTAATGGCACATTGATTTGCATTTACAGTTGATGACATCATTGCCAGTGGATTGCCAGAGTTCTAGTACTATGAGGACACCATGGCCTTTGTCAGCAGTACTTTTTCCCACAAACATCAATTCCTTGGGGTAGGTACGTTGTGTGATATTAGTATTGGTTCTTCCTGTAACTTGTGCAATGCATTGCATTTTTTATTTTAGGAGTGTTTTCACTCATCAGTGTTATATCTGTATATTTCTGGTTAGGCATGATACTCCTGTTGAGAATTTGGCAGTGTTGGAGTAATGTAAATGCTAAAAATTGGGAATTTCAAAGACTTTTAAAATTCCTTAGTGTAGTCAGAAAGTGGTCTCATTTGTCCTTTTGGTTTGTAATCTTATAGAGAACAGTGAGTATCTATATGGGAACATTCCTCCACAATAAGTGTCATGTGGTATGTTGTGGATGTATTGTGGATTGCACATTGTTGCTGATGGGCTCTATTTGTACTGTCAGTGTGTAAATTGTATCCAAAGGAAATGTAACTCACTTTCATTTCCACTTATAGAGTAAATACAAGTTGCGATCAGAAAGTTTTTATGACCTATAAGGAAAAGAAAAATGTATTTAGTAATATTTATTGGAATATTTACATTGACTGAGTGGCTACTTCACAACATAGTCTCTGACATTGTTGAGGCATTTTTGAAACAATGCAGCTTCAATTTCATACACATCTCGTAGGAGTCAACCACCAATATCCAACACTACAAACTCCCATCAGTTGGCACCTGAGCTTTATTGTGGAAATGTATTGCAACAAAAAAGAATTCATGAGATGGAACAGATGACAGCCACTTGGGCCAAGTTTGCAACTGTTGGGGTGGTGGTAGAAGACCTACCATCAAAAATGATTCAGTATATTTCGTGTGGTGTTGGCTGTACGGTTTCTAACAGTATCAAGTGTGTAAGATAAAAATTTCCATAGCTTTTAATTGAGCCTCTGCGTAGTTAACTAGTGGACTCATTAGCTGCTTCAATTCAATCACTACAATACGAAGTGTGGCATGTTAAAATGTAGATGCATCCTGAGTTGCATATTGCTAGTGATGAACTAGTTTTAAACCATAATTTGAGTTTAGTGCCTATTGTTACTGAGGACAAGATTAGTATATGATTCAATGTGTATGAATTATTTCCATAGGGGATGAAATTCACTTTCACTTCAGCTGAAATTTGAAATACTTTTTTATGATGTCCACACAGAGCCTGAGCTTTCTTATTCTTTGTGTATGTATCTGTGAAATTTTGCCTGTAGTTAACCATTCTGACTATGGCATGATAAACTTTCTATCATTACAAATACCTGCAAACTATTTGCAGAGTCTCTCTTACTTTATACTTACAGGTTCATGTTTTTGATGGCAGTTGCGTATAAGAAACTGACAGTTCTAAATTGGAAGGAGGTTATAACTGTTGATATGTTACAATAACATTTTATTGTGAAAGTGTGTGGTGTGAGGTACTTTTGAGCTACTGGAAATAGCTTTGTTGTTGGTATCATGAATGGTACCAAAAGGTGTGTGTTGTATTGTGAAAGCATTCATGTTCTTTTAGTTATTAAGTTAACACTTTGTGTTTTACTCAACTTTATTACCAGACATTTAGCCTATGGTATAATTATGCACTACTGCATATATGGACTAGTAGGTTTCCTTGTTCTTGTTATATCGTGGATTAACTTTGTCCGTTGTTCAGTTATACAACCATGTGAATGCACTGAGGGTAATGTACTCCAAATTTTAAGGAAGTACATACTACACAGTGCAGACACTAAATGGGTCAGCTGAGAACATTTCGAAACAGATTTCAAATATGTTTTTAGTATTCGCAACATTTCTGCCACATTGCACTGGTTTTTGTGACTTTAGTTGTTTTTTTATGAACATAGTGTACACAATCAACATCATATGGTATGTTATCAATTATCAAATGTTTCCTGTGTTTCTTTATTTTTTTGTTGAGATATTATATGATGATTGCTCAGTTGGAGGAGGCATGATACTCAGTACTAATTTGTATTGTCTTAGTGTAGTGTCATATATATTTAGTTGGTAAGCAATAATGTTAAAAACACAGAACTGCGACTGTGAGAAAGAAATTGTCATTGCAGTATCTATAGCATATATTGATGTGCACTGTTGTATCAAAAATGATATGCGGTAATGTATAAAAAACAAAATCCATTGAAACAGGCATTGCAGAACCACTAGTAGCACTTAACTTCTGTATCATTCTCAGTATGTAAGCGTCACTAAAGGTTAAATGTAGGTGAAAGTGGTGAGCAACGTGCTTATCCAGCAGGTATCAAGTTATGGGACCAGAGCCTGTAGTTCTCAATGAAGAAGCTCCCTTTTTACATCTCAATGAGTGGGTGCACACCATTTACTAACAGCACTGAACAGATGTGGGTAGTCACCGATCCAGCTAGTAGCCCAGGTACACAATGCTAAACATTGGATACCTGGCAAGAACTGGTGTTCCCACTGCGGGGAGGCCATTGGCACACTGAGGTATGCAGTTGAATTTTATAACACATCTAGCCTTGGGTTTGCAAATGAGTGGACTGTTGTGTAATCCAATTTTGTTATGCAACCAGAAATTAGTATCCTTTATTTTATTATTTTAGGACTGCAGAATAGTAAACTATGTAAAGAAAATACTATTGATAGTGATTTCAATGGCAGCAAATATTTTTGTTTGTTTATTGTATTGATGTTACTGCCTTAAGGACTGCAGCTGAATAATCGGCGTTCCTACAAGTACAATGCCAGTATGGAATGTCATCTATGCTCTCTGCATGCACTGGAAAGGGGAGGCATATGTAACATGTAAAAGCAGTGCACCAGATCTTGTGCACATCTCACATACATCATCAGCAAATTATATGTATAATGCCAAAGGCCATTTGTTGACAGCAGATTTGAAGCATTTTACCCCATGAATTTTAAATATAGGGCTTGAAAACACACTGCACAACTTTTTCAAGGAATAGAGAACTTTGAGATTCACAAATGATCATTTTAAAATGTATTGCCTGCATCAATCGGAATTATTGTTTGAGTGTTGTGGAAAATGAGAAGCGCTAAAAGAAAGTGACTTTGTTATCCCTTTGTAGGTCCTGAGATCATAACATCCATATCTTACACTAATCTTGAATAAGGCAAGGTAGGAATATGAGACTTACTGTTCTTAAGTTAAGTTTAATACACGGTTGTTATTTGAGATTGATGTAGCAAGTCAAACGATATGAGAATTAAATAAGTTTACTATTTAAATTTAGTAATCAGGATACTAATCATTTGGGGTAGATTGTCATTTTGATGGAGGATAATTACAGAGCGCCTCTTACATAGTCTGTTGTGTTTATGTTTCTGTATTTGCCTAGTAATTGGTGCTTTTCTGTCATGAACGTGATGCAGTTGTTAATGAGCGTGTAAGTGAAGGGTGCTGCTTATGGAATAGTACATGTATTACGAAATTTCGCATACGTTTTGCTAATGGCACATTGATTTGCATTTACAGTTGATGACATCATTGCCAGTGGATTGCCAGAGTTCTAGTACTATGAGGACACCATGGCCTTTGTCAGCAGTACTTTTTCCCACAAACATCAATTCCTTGGGGTAGGTACGTTGTGTGATATTAGTATTGGTTCTTCCTGTAACTTGTGCAATGCATTGCATTTTTTATTTTAGGAGTGTTTTCACTCATCAGTGTTATATCTGTATATTTCTGGTTAGGCATGATACTCCTGTTGAGAATTTGGCAGTGTTGGAGTAATGTAAATGCTAAAAATTGGGAATTTCAAAGACTTTTAAAATTCCTTAGTGTAGTCAGAAAGTGGTCTCATTTGTCCTTTTGGTTTGTAATCTTATAGAGAACAGTGAGTATCTATATGGGAACATTCCTCCACAATAAGTGTCATGTGGTATGTTGTGGATGTATTGTGGATTGCACATTGTTGCTGATGGGCTCTATTTGTACTGTCAGTGTGTAAATTGTATCCAAAGGAAATGTAACTCACTTTCATTTCCACTTATAGAGTAAATACAAGTTGCGATCAGAAAGTTTTTATGACCTATAAGGAAAAGAAAAATGTATTTAGTAATATTTATTGGAATATTTACATTGACTGAGTGGCTACTTCACAACATAGTCTCTGACATTGTTGAGGCATTTTTGAAACAATGCAGCTTCAATTTCATACACATCTCGTAGGAGTCAACCACCAATATCCAACACTACAAACTCCCATCAGTTGGCACCTGAGCTTTATTGTGGAAATGTATTGCAACAAAAAAGAATTCATGAGATGGAACAGATGACAGCCACTTGGGCCAAGTTTGCAACTGTTGGGGTGGTGGTAGAAGACCTACCATCAAAAATGATTCAGTATATTTCGTGTGGTGTTGGCTGTACGGTTTCTAACAGTATCAAGTGTGTAAGATAAAAATTTCCATAGCTTTTAATTGAGCCTCTGCGTAGTTAACTAGTGGACTCATTAGCTGCTTCAATTCAATCACTACAATACGAAGTGTGGCATGTTAAAATGTAGATGCATCCTGAGTTGCATATTGCTAGTGATGAACTAGTTTTAAACCATAATTTGAGTTTAGTGCCTATTGTTACTGAGGACAAGATTAGTATATGATTCAATGTGTATGAATTATTTCCATAGGGGATGAAATTCACTTTCACTTCAGCTGAAATTTGAAATACTTTTTTATGATGTCCACACAGAGCCTGAGCTTTCTTATTCTTTGTGTATGTATCTGTGAAATTTTGCCTGTAGTTAACCATTCTGACTATGGCATGATAAACTTTCTATCATTACAAATACCTGCAAACTATTTGCAGAGTCTCTCTTACTTTATACTTACAGGTTCATGTTTTTGATGGCAGTTGCGTATAAGAAACTGACAGTTCTAAATTGGAAGGAGGTTATAACTGTTGATATGTTACAATAACATTTTATTGTGAAAGTGTGTGGTGTGAGGTACTTTTGAGCTACTGGAAATAGCTTTGTTGTTGGTATCATGAATGGTACCAAAAGGTGTGTGTTGTATTGTGAAAGCATTCATGTTCTTTTAGTTATTAAGTTAACACTTTGTGTTTTACTCAACTTTATTACCAGACATTTAGCCTATGGTATAATTATGCACTACTGCATATATGGACTAGTAGGTTTCCTTGTTCTTGTTATATCGTGGATTAACTTTGTCCGTTGTTCAGTTATACAACCATGTGAATGCACTGAGGGTAATGTACTCTGAATTTTGAGGAAGTACATACTACACAGTGCAGATATTAAATGGGGCAGCTGAGTACATTTTGAACCAGATTTCAAATATGATTTCAGTATTCCCAACATTTCTGCAACATTGAAATGGTTTTTGTGACTTAAGATGTTAGTTTATTAACATACTGTAGACAATCAACACTGTATGTTATGTTATCAATTACAAAATGTCTTCTGTGTTTCTTTATGTTTTCATTGGCATCTTTTATGATGATTCCGCAGTTCGGGCAGTCCTGATACTCAGTACCAATTTGTCTTGCTTCTGTGTGGATTCATATACAATTAGTTGCTAAGCAATAAGGCTAAAAACACAGAAAAATGACTGTGAGAAAGAAATTGTCATTCCAGTTTATATAGCTTTAATTGATGTGCACTGTTATAAAAAAAATTATGTGTAGTAATGTGTAAAAACAAACCGGATTGAAACAGGCATTGGAGTACCACTGGTAGCAAATGAATGTTTTTTAATTTTATTTTTTATTACATCCTGCTGTTACATCCTCAGTTTATATGCATCACTAAAGGTTAAACGAATGTTAATGTGGTGAGCAAACTGCTCCAATTGCAACTATCACATTATGAGACTGCAGCCTTTAGTTGTCAATGAAGTATCTCCCTTCTTGCCTCTCAATGATTGATTGCAATCCATTTGCCAACAGTGCTGAACAGATGTGGACAATCACCAACCCATCTTGTGGCCAAGAACCACAATGCTAAACATTGGTGACTTGGCAAGAACTGGTGTTCCCATTACGGAAAGGCCATTGGCACACTGTGGTACTCTGATGTATTTTATAATGCGTCTAGCCATGAGTGAATTCCTTGGATTTGCAAGTTACTGTACTCTGTTGTAAAGCAGTTTCACTCTGCAATCAGGAATGAGTACCCTTGATGCTATTATGTTAGGACTGCAGAATAATAAACCATATAAAGAAAATACTATTGCTGGTGATTTCAATGGCAGCAAGTGTTTTTGTGTGTTTTTTATATTGATACATGTTATTGCCTTAAGGAATGCAGCTGAACAATTGGCATTCCTGCCAGTACAATGTCAGTGCTGAATCTTATGTACACTCTGTGTGTGTACTGTGCAAAGGCAAGGCATAAGTTACATGTGAAACCTGTGCATCAGATCTTGTGCACATCTCACATACATCATCAGCAAAATTGTAAGTGTAATGTCAAAAGCCAATTGTTGGCACTAGATTTGGTGAACCTTACCCCATGAAGTTTAAATACAGAGCTTGGAAACCCTAATAATGCACAAGTTTTTTTAAGAAATAGTGAACTGTGAGATTCATAAACCACTTATGATCACTTTATATTGTATTGAGTGCTGCAATCGAAATAATTGTTTGAGAGTTGTGGAAAATGAGCAGCACTAAAAGAAGGTGGCTTTGTTATCCCTTTGTAAGTCCTGAAATCATAACACCCTTCTCTTACAATAATATTGAATAAGTCATAGTAGGTAATGGGGACTTACCGTTATTTAAGTTTGATACACAGTTGTTGTTTCAGAGTGATGTGGCAAAAACAAATGAAATGAAAAAATAATAAGTTTACTATTTAAATATAGTAATGAAGATGCTACTATTTTGGGGTAGATTTTTATTTTGATGGAGGGTAATTTCCGAACCATGGTCATGTAGTCTGTACATTTCTGTATTTGATTAGTAATCTGTGCTTCTCTGTTATGAAATTTATGCACATGTTAATTAGTGTGTGAGTGAAGGGTGCTGTTTATGGGGTAGTACATGTACTAAGAAACTTCTCATACTTTTTTTAATGGCACATTGATTTGTATTTACAGGTAATAAAATCATTCCCAGTTAATCATCAGAGTTGAAGTACCGGGTGTACGCCTTGGTCTTTGTCAGGAGTACCTTTTCCCACGGATGACAATTGTTTGAGGTAGGCATGTTGTGTGTTATTAGTATCAGTAATTCCTGTAACTTGTGCAATGTATTGCATTTTATGATGTGAGGGGTATTTGCACTCATCAGTGTTATATATTTATACTTCTGGTTAGGCACAATTGTTGCCTTTGATACTCCTTTTTAGAAGTTGGCATCATTGGAGCAATGGAGATGTGAAAAGATAGCAATTTTCTTGACTGCTTGACTGACTACTTCACAACATAATCACTGACATTGTTGAGGCATTTCTGAAACAGTGCAGCTTCAGTTGCATGCACATCTCATAGGAGTCAGCCGCCAAAATGCAGCACCACAAAGTCACCTTAAGTTGGCACCTCAGCTTAATTGTGGAAATGTATTGCTGCAAAAAAAGAATTCATGGGGTGGAAAAGATGACAGTCACTTGGGCCAAGTTCACAGCTGTAATGCTGCTGGTTGGAAATCTCCCATCGAAAATGATTCAGTAAATTCTGTGTCATGTTGGCAGTTCAGATTCTTCCAGTATCATGTGTTTAAGATAAGAATTTTCATAACTTTTAATCAAGCCTTTGCACAGTTAACTAGTGGACTCATTAACTGCTTCATCTCAACCACTACATTATGAAGTGCGGCATGTTACAATGTAGATGCATCCTGAGTTGCATATTGCTGGTAATCAACTAGTTTTAAACCATAATTTGAGTTTAGTACCTTTAGTCACTGAGGACAAGATTAGTATATGATTCAATGTGTATGAATTATTTCCAAAGGGGATGAAATTCACTTTCACTTCAGCTGAAATTTGAAATACTTTTTTATAATGTCTACACAGAGCCTGAGCCTTCTTAATCTTTGCGTATGTATCTGTGAAATTTTTGCCTGTAGTTAGCCGTTCTGACTATGACATGATAAACTTTCTATCATTACAAATACCTACAAACTATTTGCAAAGTCTCTCTTACTGTATACTTACAGGTTCATGTTTTTGATGGTAGTTGCGTATAAGAAACTGGCAGTTCTAAATTGGAAGGAGGTTATAACTGTTGATATGTTACAATAACATTTTATTGTGAAAGTGTGTGGTGTGAGGTACTTTTGATGTACTGGAAATAGCTTTGTTGTTGGTATCATAAATGGTACCAAAAGGCGTGTGTTGTATTGTGGAAGCTTTCATGTTCTCTTAGTTATTGAGTTAACACTTTGTGTTTTACTCAACTTTATTGACAGACATTTAGCCTTTGGTATAATTATGCACTACTGCATATATGGACTAGTAGGTTTCCTTGTTCTTGTTATATCGTGGATTAACTTTGTCCGTTGTTCAGTTATACAACCATGTGAATGCACTGATGGTAATGTACTCTGAATTTTGAGGAAGTACATACTACACAGTTCAGATATTAAATGGGGCAGCTGAGTACATTTTGAAACAGATTTCAAATATGTTTTCAGTATTCCCAACATTTCTGCAACATTGAAATGGTTTTTGTGACTTAAGATGTTAGTTTATTAACATACTGTAGACAATCAACAATGTATGTTATGTTATCAATTACAAAATGTCTTCTGTGCTTCTTTATGTTTTCATTGGCATCTTTTATGATGATTCCGCAGTTCGGGCAGTCATGATACTCAGTACCAATTTGTCTTGCTTCAGTGTGGATTCATATACAATTAGTTGCTAAGCAATAAGGCTATAAACACAGAAACATAACTGTGAGAAAGAAATTGTCATTCCAGTTTATATAGCTTTTATTGATGTGCACTGTTGTAACAAAAATTATATGTAGTAATGTGTAAAAACAAACCGGATTGAAGCAAGCATTGGAGTAGCACTGGTAGCAATTGAATGTTTTTAAATTTTATTTTTTATTACATCCTGCTGTTACATCCTCAGTTTATATGCATCACTAAAGGTTAAACGAATGTTAATGTGGTGAGCAAATTGCTCCAATTGCAACTATCACGTTATGAGACTGCAGCCTTTAGTTGTCGATGAAGTATCTCCCTTCTTGCCTCTCAATGATTGATTGCTACCCATTTGCCAACAGTGCTGAACAGATGTGGGCAATCACCAACCCATCTTGTGGCCAAGAACCACAATGCTAAACACTGGTGACCTGGCAAGAACTGGTGTTCCCATTGCAGGAAGTGCATTGGCACACTGGGGCACTCTGTTGTATTCTATAATGCGTCTAGACATGAGTGAATTCCTTGGATTTGCAAGTTACTGGACTGTGTTGTAAAGCAGTTTCACTCTGCAATCAGGAATGAGAACCCTTAATGCTATTACGTTAGGACTGCAGAATAATAAACCATGTAAACAAAATACTATTGATGGTGATTTCAATGGCAGCAATTGTTTTTGTGTGTTTTTTATATTGATAAATGTTATAGCCTTAAGGAATGCACCTGAGTAATTGGCATTCCTGCAAGTACAATGTCAGTGCTGAATCTTATGTACACACTGTGTGTGTACTGTGGAAAGGCAAGGCATAAGTTACATGTGAAACCTGTGCATCAGATCTTGTGCACATCTCACGTACATCATCAGCAAAATTGTAAGTGTAATGTCAAAAGCCAATTGTTGGCACTAGATTTGGTGAACCTTACCCCATTAATTTTAAATACGGAGCTTGGAAACCGTAATAATCCACAAGTTTCATAAGAAATAGAGAACTGTGAGATTCATAAACCACTTATGATCACTTTATATTGTATTGAGTGCTTCAATCGAGATAATTGTTTTAGAGTTGTGGAAAATGAGCCGCACTAAAAGAAGGTGGCTTAGTTATCCCTTTGTAAGTCCTGAAATCATAACACCCTTCTCTTACAATAATATTGAATAAGTCATAGTAGGTAATGGGGACTTACCATTGTTTAAGTTTGATACACAATTGTTGTTTCAGAGTTATGTGGCAAAAACAAATGGTATGAAAATTAAATAAGTTTACTATTTAAATATAGTAATAAAGATGCTAGTATTTTGGGGTAAATTTTTATTTTGATGGTGGGTAATTTTAGAACCACGGTCGTGTAGTCTGTACATTTCTGTATTTGATTAGTAATCTGTGCTTTTCTGTTATGAAATTTATGCACATGTTATTTAGTGTGTGAGTGAAGGGTTCTGTTTATGGGGTAGTACATGTACTAAGAAACTTCTCATACGTTTTTTAATGGCACATTGATTTGTATTTACAGGTAACAAAATCATTCCCAGTTAATCGTCAGAGTTGAAGTACCGGGTGTACACCATAGTCTTTGTCAGAAGTACCTTTTCCCACGGATGACAATTGTTTGAGGTAGGTATGTTGTGTGTTATTAGTATTAGTAGTTCCTGTAACTTGTGCAATGTATTGCATTTTATGATGTGAGGGGTATTGCACTCACCAGTGTTATATATGTATATTTCTGGTTAGGCACAATTGTTGCCGTTGATACTCCTTTTTAGAAGTTGGCATCATTGGAGCAATGGAGATGTGAAATGATAGTAATTTTCTTGACTGCTTGACTGACTACTTCACAACATAATCACTGACATTGTTGAGGCACTTCTGAAACAGTGCAGCTTCAGTTGCATGCACATCTCATACGAGTCAGCCGCCAATATCCAGCACGACAAAGTCCCTTAAGTTGGCACCTCAGCTTAATTGTGGAAATGTATTGCTGTAAAAAAATAATTCTTGAGGTGGAAAAGATGACAGTCACTTGGGCCAAGTTCACAGCTGTAATGCTGCTGGTTGGAAATCTCCCATTGAAAGTGATTCAGTAAATTCCGTGTCGTGTTGGTTGTCCAGATTCTTTCAGTATCATGTGTTTAAGATAAGAGTTTTCATAACTTTTAATCAAGCCTTTGCACAGTTAACTAGTGGACTCATTAACTGCTTCATTTTAACCACAACATTATGAAGTGTGGCTTCTACAATGTAGATGCATCCTGAGTTGCATATTACTGGTAATGAACTAGTTTTAAACCATAATTTGAGTTTAGTGCCTATTGTTACTGAGGACAAGATTAGTATATGATTCAATGTGTATGAATTATTTCCATAGGAGATGATATTCACTTTCACTTCAGCTGAAATTTGAAATACTTTTTTATAATGTCTACACAGAGCCTGAGCCTTCTTATTCTTCGTGTATGTATCTGTGAAATTTTTGCCTGTAGTTAACCGTTCTGATTATGACATGATAAACTTTCTATCATTACAAATACCTGCAAACTATTTGCAAAGTCTCTCTTACTTTGTACTTACAGGTTCATGTTTTTGTTGGTAGTTGCGTATAAGAAACTGACAGTTCTAAATTGGAAGGAGGTTATAACTGTTGATATGTTACAATAACATTTTATTGTGAAAGTGTGTGGTGTGAGGTACTTTTGAGCTACTGGAAATAGCTTTGTTGTTGGTATCATGAATGGTACCAAAAGGTGTGTGTTGTATTGTGAAAGCATTCATGTTCTTTTAGTTATTAAGTTAACACTTTGTGTTTTACTCAACTTTATTGCCAGACATTTAGCCTATGGTATAATTATGCACTACTGCATATATGGACTAGTAGGTTTCTTTGTTCTTGTTATATCGTGGATTAACTTCATCCATTGTTCAGTTATACAACTATGTGAATGCACTGAGGGTAATGTACTCTGAATTTTGAGGAAGTACATACTACACAGTGCAGATTTTAAATGGGGCAGCTGAGTACATTTTGAAACAGATATCAAATATGTTTTCAGTGTTCCCAACATTTCTGCAACATTGAAATGGTTTTTGTGACTTTAGATGTTAGTTTATTAACATACTGTAGACAATCAACACTGTATGTTATGTTATCAATTACAAAATGTTTTCTGTGCTTCTTTATGTTATCATTGACATCTTTTATAATGATTCCTCAGTTGGGGGAGTCGTGATACTCAGTACCAATTTGTCTAGCTTTAGTGCGGATTCATATACAATTAGTTGCTAAGCAATAAGGCTAAAAACACAGAAACATGTCTGTGAGAAAGAAATTGTCATTCCAGTTTATATAGCTTTTATTGATGTGCACTGTAGTAACAAAAATTATATGTAGTTATGTGTAAAAACAAACCAGATTGAAACAGGCTTTGGAGTACCACTGGTAGCAATTGAATGTTTTTTAATTTTATTTTTTATTACATCCTGCTGTTACATCCTCAGTTTATATGCATCACTGAAGGTTAAACGAATGTTAATGTGGTGAGCAAACTGCTCCAATTGCAACTATCACGTTATGAGACTGCAGCCTTTAGTTGTCGATGAAGTATCTCCCTTCTTGCCTCTCAATGATTGATTGCAACCCATTTGCGAACAGTGCTGAACAGATGTATACAATCACCAACCCATCTTGTGGCCAAGAAGCACAATGCTAAACATTGGTGACTTGGCAAGAACTGGTGTTGCCATTACGGGAAGGCCATTTACACACTGTGGTACTCTGTTGTATTCTATAATGCGTCTAGGCATGAGTGAATTCCTTGGGTTTGTAAGTTACTGGACTGTGTTGTAAAGCAGTTTCACTCTGCAATCAGGAATGAGTACCCTTAATGCTATTACGTTAGGACTGCAGAATAATAAACCATGTAAAGAAAATACCATTGATGGTGATTTCAATGGCAGCAAGTGTTTTCGCGTGTTTTTAATATTGATAAATGTTACTGCCTTAAGGAATGCAGCTGAGTAATTGGCATTCCTGCAAGTACAATGTCGGTGCTGAATGTTATGTACACTCTGTGTGTGTACTGTGCAAAGGCAAGGCATAAGTTACATGTGAAACCTGGAACATACTACACAGTGCAGATATTAAATGGGGCAGCTGAGTGTATTTTGAAACAGATTTCAAATATGTTTTCAGTATTCCCAACATTTCTGCAACATTGAAATGATTTTTGTGACTTTAGATGTTAGTTTATTAACATACTGTAGACAATCAACACTGTATGTTATGTTATCAATTACAAAATGTCTTCTGTGCTTCTTTATGTTTTCATTGGCATCTTTTATGATGATTCCTCAGTTGGGGGAGTTGTGATACTCTGTACCAATTTGTCTTGCTTTAGTGTGGACTCATATACCATTAGTTGCTAAGCAATAAGGCTAAAAACACAGAAACATGACTGTGAGAAAGAAATTGTCATTCCAGTTTATATAGCTATTATTGATGTACTAAGAAACTTCTCATACGTTTTGTTAATGGCACAATGATTTGTATTTACAGGTAATAAAATCATTCCCAGCTAATCATCAGAGTTGAAGTACCGGGTGTACGCCTTGGTCTTTGTCAGGAGTACCTTTTCCCACGGATGACAATTGTTTGAGGTAGGCATGTTGTGTGTTATTAGTATTAGTAATTCCTGTAACTTGTGCAATGTATTGCATTTTATGATGTGAGGGGTATTGCACTCACCAGTGTTATATATGTATATTTCTGGTTAGGCACAATTGTTGCCTTTGATAATCCTTTTTAGAAGTTGGCAACGTTGGAGCAATGTAGATGTGAAAAAATAGTAATGTTCCATAGCTTTTAAAAACCGTATGAGTAGTCAAAAAGTGGTCTCATTTGTCAGTAAATCGGTTGCGCATATCCAAGAATAAATCTCATTTTTGTTGTTGGTAGTTACTGCGAAGTCCCCTCTCCCCTTCTGTTGTTGCTGTTGATGTTGAGCCGCTGCTGCTACAGCTCAGTCGGTGCAATGGAGAAGCATTACCCAGTGATTGCTGTCCTTGTCAGATAACATGGAGCAGCGGCTGCAAATCTCTAAAGAAAATAGTTCCTTGCGTTATGTTCGAAAGTCTGTTTGCGAGTCCGCACAGTCTTCTCAGCGATGCGAACTGCTGATTTTAAGATGATTTTTTAGGCCCGGTTAGTTAGTTATTGCAGTATTGAGTGAATCATTCATCACCGGCATCATTTCACACCACTGAAGTGAGGAAAAATTCATTTGCTCTTCATTATCAGTAGTTGTTGTTACGGTGCTAGAGAGAATTGTTCAGTACGGCACGATGCAAATCCAGAGATTATCTGTAATGCTATCTTTCTTTTGCGCATCGTAATATTATTTTGACAAAATACTCCTTTCAGTGTTCAATGAGGCTTTGTCAGTACTGGACCATGTGAGCTGCGAAACATGGCCCAGTTTCAAGCCCATTTCTTCTTCTCCAAATCACTGGCCTAGCTGCCATGGCATCAGATCGTGCCAAGCAGTGATTACGATCTGAATATTTGCCGTTGATTGTTGACTTGTGTTGTGAAGTGGTGTCGCCCCTGGTAGACTGTAGTAAGGACTCAGCCTGATGGTCTGCATCACCTATGTCGTGAATCTGTAGCACTTAGTTCACACTTCTCTCTCTTGTGTACTCATAGGGCACTACCCGTTTACTGGTTCCTACCAAAACTTTGTTTTTGTGTTTATCTAATTATATTATTTATTACTCTGAATAATCTTTGACATTTCATATGAGTCTCATTAGTCTATTGATACACAGGCCGTTCAACACTATTGTCACTTTATTGCTACTGTCCTATCATTCAAATGCTTCTCACTCCATTTTTCCCTCATCAGTTCCTTTGTCTCTCTTCTTTACGATTTTCACGTGCTCTCCCTCAAATTAAGTGATCTTTCTTTTACATCAATCTTCTACCCAAACTGATTCTGATTATATTTTTCAGTGTGCTTGCGTGTACATGAGTGTGATGCCTCTTTTATAACATAACATGTGGAGGCTTATTAACAAAAATATTTTAAACAAATGTTTTTAACTAATCTATAATAAATACATAATTAATTAACCAAACTCCAACAATTATTGATGGCCCTTGCAGCAATTTAATGAAACTCATAGTAATTAGTTGATCCTTTGTGAAATCTATCGTTTTCTTGGATGACTTAACTTAGCTGAACTATCAAAATGATTATTATTACTAAACACGTATTTACTAAATCTAGATAGAAAGTTGATACATTGTTAATCTTCTCTAGCTTCACAATGGATCCTGTCATATAAAATATGAATTGTGGCTTAACTAAAATACTTTTTTAATTCTATGTGAGGATAGACTCCTTTTATTATCTTCTGTTCTTTGTCTTCTAGAAGGTAACTTCCTGTGTGTGGTATTTAGACAACTCCGTATGGTCCCTTATAAAGACTACACCATTTTCGGTTTAGTTTCTTTTTCTCTGATGATTACAGATGATTTTTTAACAATGCAGAGTCACCAACTTTATAACTAATTACGACACCTAATTTCTTATGAAATTGGATTTTTCGTATAGTAGCCTTATGTTTTAACCATAAATAAGCTTTACATTGTGATCTCTTTCCTTATTACATATATATGGTATATTACCAAGTCATTCATCACCATATTGTTTATTGAATACAATTTCTTTAGGCGCAAAACCAGTTGACGTATGTGTTATTTGATTGTACACTCATTCAAAACTTTCAATTAACTCCAGCTTCTGAGGTCCAGGGAGGTCAGGAACTTCACCCAATGAAATTTCTGCCCGAGTTCTTCTAGATTTTCTGGTCGAGTCCTAACAGGCTTAATAATTTTGTTGATATCTCGAGCATCTAAGACTAATCGTGTATCACCATAGGCTTAGTTACTGCTAATAGTGGGCTAGAATATCGGGATGTTGAGGTCTCGATAATTCCCCGATCCTACAATTTTTTTATATCCTTAGATACCTCTTCCCTTTTTGACCACGCACCTGAATACATTGTTTTACACAATGTGTTATGCGGGTAAGTTTCAATATTATATTCAAAATTTTTAATCACACCTGGTTTTTTATTGAATACTGGTAAATATAATTTTAAAACCTCTCTTAATTCTATTTGTTGTTGTGTAGATAAATATTCTGATTCCCGGACTTTCTTGTCAATGCTCGACATATCGGCCTCAGCATCAGTTGTCTTAACACGGTCATTATTCAGACAATGTAAAGCGATGCAAACTGCTGATTTTAATTGTCTTTTATGGTTTTAAGATGATTTGTTATGCCCAGTTAGTTAGTCATTGCAGTATTGAGTGAATCATTCATCACCGGCATCGTTTCACACCACTGAAGCGAGGAAAAATTCATTTGTGGTTCAGTATCAGTAGTTGTAGTTACATTGCTATGCAGAATTGTTCAGTACAGCACAATGCCAATCTAGAAATGATTTATAATGCTGTCTTGCTTTTGTGCGTCGTTATATTATTTCGATAAAACACTCCTTTCAATACTCAATATTCATCAAGTCAGTCTTTCAAATAAAATGCTCACAGTTAATTAATTTGATCATCAACTATCACACAGTTCAGTTCATGATGGAGCCAATATGTGAGATTTCCATTACTGATGAACAACTTTTATTGTCCCTTCTTAGCAGTTAGTTTATAATCATCACACCACACACCCACCGATGGATTAGATCAATTATGACTCCTTTCAGTTCAGTGATTGTGACAATTATGACAACTTTTGCAATGGGCTTATTTGTATCATCTTTGTGTGGACGTATTAATGTTTGGTACTCAAGGCTAATCAGGTATTGAAGTCTTCGATACTATGTCCACTCTTCATTGTAACTGTTCACTTTGATGAAGGTTGAGTTCAGCAATAATATCTCCAATAATAAAGAGTTCATTAACTCATCATACACTATCAGAATATCACTTAAGTTCAAGTTCTCAAGTCAGAATAACTGAGAACAAAGTCTGCGCATCTCTATCATGCAATAGTACGTTTTTTGAACAGAAACAATATTGTAGTGTTCCGTTTGTAGTTCTATAACAAATGGTGCTCTCTCACGACTGGATGGCAAGCAAGCTAGCAAGCTTCTAACATTTCCATCATTGAGCATTGTAGACGTATTGAATTTCCCTATTGCCACATTTACAACTCTCTTTCAAAATTGATGTTGTCTCTGACTGACATATTACTTTGGACTTAACTTTCATCATGCTGATTTGTAGTTATTACTGAGATATTAGATAGCTAATTAAAAATAAACTTTCATTCTTGATACTTTTACATAATGACATTCTCAATAATTATTGTAATTGGTATTCATACAAACTTCAAGGTGTTACATTATTGTCAAAGTTTTGGGACCTGTCATGATAACACTGTTCCCTACTTTAAATTACCATGACATTCTTATATGGGTTTTCGGGTTTCTTGGGGTCTTACATTACCCATAAGAAACTCACAGTTCTAAATTGGAAGGAGGTTGTAACTGTTGATATATTAGAATAACATTTTATTGTGAAAGCCTGAGCTGTGAGGTACTTTCAAGCTACTGGAAATAAATTTCTAGTTGGTATCATATATGTTACCAAAAGGTGTGTATTGTATTGTGAAAAGCTTTCATGTTCTTGTAGCTATTGTCTTTACACTTTACACTTGGTTCAAGAATCATGAAAGAAGGTTGTATATATGGAAGAACCCTGGAGATATTAAAAGGTTTCAGATAGATTATATAATGGTAAGACAGAGATTTAGAAACCAGATTTTAAATTTTTAGACATTTCCAGGTGCAGATGTGGACCCTGAGCACAATCTATTGGTTATGAACTGTGGATTAAAACTGAAGAAACTGCAAAATGGTGGGAATTTAAGGAGATGGGACCTGGATAAACTGAAAGAACTAGAGGTTGTACAGAATTTCAGGGAGAGTATAAGGGGACAATTGACAGGAATGGGGGAAAGAAATACCGTAGAAGAAAAATGGGTAGCTTTGAGGAATGAAATAGTGAAGGCAGCAGAGGATCAAGTAGGTAAAAAGACGAGGGCTAGTAGAAATCCTTGGGTAACAGAAGAGATACTGAATTTAATTGATGAAAGGAGAAAATACAAAAATGCAGTAAGTGAAGCAGGCAAAAGGAATACAAACGTCTCAAAAATGAGATTGACAGGAAGTGCAAAATTGCTAAGCAGGGATGGCTAGAGGTCAAATGTAAGGATGTTGAGGCTTATCTCACGAGGGGTAAGATAGATACTGCCTACAGGAAAATTAAAGAGACCTTTGGAGAGAAGATAACCACTTGCATGAATATCAAGAGCTCTGATGGAAATCCAGTTCTAAGCAAAGAAGGGAAGGCAGAAAGGTGGAAGGAGTATATTGAGGGTCTATACAGGGGCGATGTTCTTGAGGACAATATTATGGAAATGGAAGTGGAGGTAGATGAAGATGAAATGGGAGATATGATACTGCATGAGGAGTTTGACAGAGCACTGAAAGACCTAAGTCGAAACAAGGCCCCGGTAGTAGACAACATTCCATTAGAACTACTGACAGCCTTGGGAGAGTCAGTCCTGACAAAACTTTACCATCTGGTGAGCAAGATGTATAAGACAGGCGAAATTCCCTCAGACTTCAAGAGGAATATAGTAATTCCAATCCCAAAGAAAGCAGGTGTTGACAAATGTGAAAATTACTGAACTATCAGTTTAATAAGTCACAGCTGCAAAATACTAACATGAATTCTTTACAGACGAATGGAAAAACTGGTAGAAACTGACCTCGGGGAAGATCAGTTTGGATTCCATAGAAATAATGGAACACGTGAGGCAATACTGACCCTATGACTTACCTTAGAAGAAAGATTAAGGAAAGGCAAACCTACATTTCTAGCATTTGTAGACTTAGAGAAAGCTTTTGACAATATTGACTGTAATAGTCTCTTTCAAATTCTGAAGGTGGCAGGGGTAAAATACAGGGAGCGAAAGGCTATTTACAATTTGTACAGAAAGTAGATGGTTGTTATAAGAGTCAAGGGACATGAAAAGGGAAGCAGTGGTTGGGAAGGGAGTGAGACAGGGTTGTAGCCTCTCCCCGATGCTATTAAATCTGTATATTGAGCAAGCAGTAAAGGAAACAAAAGAAAAGTTTGGAGTAGGTATTAAAATCCATGGAGAAAAAATAAAAACTTTGAGGTTCGCCGATGACATTGTAATTCTGTCAGAGACAGCAAAGGACTTGGATGAGCAGTTGAATGGAATGGACAGTGTCTTGAAAGGAGGGTATAAGATGAACATCAACAAAAACAAAATGAGGATAATGGAATGTAGTCGAATTAATTCAGGTGATGCTGAGGGAATTAGAGTAGAAAATGAGACACATAAAGTAGTAAAGGAGTTTTGCTATTTGGGGAGCAAAATAACTGATGATGGTCGAAGTAGAGAGGATATAAAATGTAGACTGGCAATGGCAAGGAAAACGTTTCTGAAGAAGAGAAGTTTGTTAACATCAACTATTGATCTAAGTGTCAGGAAGTCGTTTCTGAAAGTATTTGTATGGAGTGTAGCCATGTGTGAAAGTGAAACATGGACGATAAATAGTTTAGACAAGAAGAAATGGGGTGCTACAGAAGAACGCTGAAGATTAGATGGGTAGATCACATAACTAATGAGGAGGTATTGAATAGAATTGGGGAGAAGAGGAGTTTGTGGCACAACTTGACTAGAAGAAGGGATCGGTTGGTAGGACATGTTCTGAGGCATCATGGGATCACGAATTTGGTACAGGAGGGCAGCGTGGAGGGTAAAAATCGTAGAGGGAGACCAAGAGATGAATACACTAAGCAGATTCAGAAGGATGTAGGCTGCAGTAGGTACTGGGAGATGAAGAAGGTTGCACAGGATAGAGTAGCATGGAGAGCTGCATCAAACCAGTGTCAGGACTGAAGACCACAACAACAACAACAACAACAACAACAGCAGCAGCATATATGGTCTAGGAGGTTTCTTTGTTCTTGTTGTATAGTGGATTAATTTTGTCAGTTGGTCAGATATTCAACTTTGTGAATGCACTAAGGAATATGTACTTCGAATTTAAGGAGGAACATTAAAAACAGTGCAGACATTACATGGGGTAACTGTGTACATTTTCAAGCATATTTCAAATATGTTATCAGTATTCCCAACAGTTCCTCCATATTGCATTGGTTTCTGTGACTTAAGTTGTTGGTTTATGAACATACTGTAAACTGTCTATGTTGTATGTAATGTTATTAGTTATAAAACGTTTCCTGTTTTTGCAATTATCAGTCTTATATCTGTATATTTCTGGTCAGTCACAATTGTTGCCTTTGATACTGCTCTTGAGAAGTTTGCAATGTATATGTGAAAAGATAGGAAATGCCCATAGCTTTTGAAATTCCTAGATGTAGTCAAAAAGTGGTCTCATTTATCAGTATATAAGCCCAAGTGCCTCCCCGAGCTGTTAATATGTGCTTGTATCTAAACCGTCATGTTGACAGTTACATTCAGCATGACATTATACATGTAAACTTAACTTCAAGCACTGAGAATAGCCACACTGAGCCAAAAATCTATGTAGATCTGGGAAATAAAACAAAAATTGCCACTGGTTGGGACATTCTCTACAGATTTGTACAAAACAGTTGTTGGGCACTAGCTCTAAAGTGGAATCAAACCTGATTGAATAAATCAAGCTAATTTTTATAAGATGTGTGAATTTACACAATTGTCCAAATGTGTGTGAAATCTAATGGGGCTTAACTGCTAAGGTCATCACTCCCTAAGCTTACACACTATTTTATCCTAAATTATCCTGAGGACAAATACACATACCCATACCCGAGGGAAGACTCGAACCTCCGCCGGGGCCAGCCACACAGTCCATGACTGCAGCACGTTAGACCGCTTGGCTAATCTTGCGTGGCTTGAACTTACAGTTAATGTAAATTAACATTTTTCAATGGTTGTGAACATATAATGTATTCAACTGAAAACAAAATATATTTACAATTTAACGATAATTTGGTTTGAACAATAATATTTACGATAACCATTTAATGTTGAACAAAATAATAAACAGCACAGTAAATAACCAAGACACTGATCATAACATAAAAGTTTAAAAAAACACTAGACAAATCGATCCTTCCTAGCTTTTGCTTGTGCAAACTCTTTCACATGATCTGTGTAATGTAAGTCCTCTGCCAGTTCATTCTCAGTCGATATTGTTGCAAGATCATTCAAATGAATTTTGTTCATCATTGATCGGAGGTATGTCTTTATCAATTTCAGTTTTGAGAAACTCCTCTTTCCACTCGTAACTGTCACTGAGAGTGTTAGGGGAATTCTCAGAGCAATGTTAGCATTTGGCCAAAAATTATGTCTTCCCATAAACTTCAGAATCTCTTTTGGACCTATTCCAGGTTTCAACAATGTTGTAAGCACTTTTAGTTCATCTCTCAACTCCAGTGCATCAATGTCGCTTGACTCATGATCTTGCAAAATCTCTGCGAGGTTTCTACACTTTGTGTCCAGGCTCTCAGGAGGTGCATTCTTCAGCTCTTCAATGTCGTAGAGAAAATCAAAATAATCACAATGAGCTTTCAGTTGATTGAATCTCTCATCCAAAGATGTGATTACTATATCTAAAAGATAACAGTAGAATTCAATCTTGTTTCGTTTTGTTGGATCATCTATTGTCTCATCCCTTCCTTCATAGATAAAGTGTATTGGCTTCTTACTTCATCACCGGGAAAAACTTATCCATGGTAACGTTAGATTTTCTAGCTCTAATTCTGTAGCCAGTTCTTTGGAATCCATCAAGAAAGACACAAACTTTTCTTCTGTTCTGCAGGTCTCATTTTATGCTGTCGTATTTCAAGCGTTTCCACGGTCTCAGAAACATTTATGTCAGTGGTCTGGAGGGTCTTACTGACTGCACTGATGTGAAGCAGAATGTCATATCAGATTACCAGAGAAGTGAGAAAGGTGTAAATTTCTATTTGATTCACAAGTGACGTTGTTTCATGAGTGGTCTTACCATTGAATTTTTCTGATATCTGAACCAGTGCATCATAAATGTCTCCAATCTTAAACCTCCTTGGAGTAAGGTCATTGATGCTACTTTCCCACCTAGTATCGCTCAGTGGCTTCAGCAACAGGTTAGGCAGATACTTCTTCAAGACATCCCAAAGTCGAACGGAGGACGAGAAGAAGACATACAAGCTTTTCACTGTCGAAAACATGGAAACAGCATATTTAGAAGACTAGCGGCATCATTTACATCAGGATTCAATGAGTGACTCTTACATGGTACATAAAATGATCTATTGTTCATATCTGAAATTCGTTTCTGGAGATCAAACTTCTTTCCTTTCATGTTTGCTCCATTGACATATCCTTGCCCTCTCATATTACACAATAGGATTTTTTTATCTTCCAAGAACTTGAGTACAACCTGCATGAAAGTGGAGTGTAAAGAATGAGGCACTGGAAGAAATCCCAGGAAATGCTCCCAAATTCGGACATCATATACCCCGTCGAGTCTTGCCTCCTGGACGAAACGTACCACAACTGTCACCTGGTCAACTTTTGAAAAATCTTGTGTGCAGTCCAGAATTATACTGTATTACTTTGCAGATTTCATCATTAATAGAATGTTGTTGATTATAGATGATCCAATAAGATGAATTATTTGATTCTTTGTTTCTTTTCTGAGATAATGATGTCACTTGTTCTCACCTTGCTTTGTTCTGTCCAGGTGCTCCACCATCACAGTGTCGAACTTTCTGAATAATTCAACAAGTTTCCAGAAGTTTCTGTTGTCAGGCTGAAAGAGTGTATCTCTGTTTCCTCTCAGGGGCAGTCAGTGCTGACCCAGGAAATGAATTATTGCTATTAAGCGCTCAAGAACATTTTTCCAGTGTTCACTTTCCGTATTCAGAAGCCTTTGATGATGGGCATCGACAGTTCATGAGTTTTTCAAAAATGGTTCAAATGGCTCTGAGCACTATGGGACTCAATTGCTGAGGTCATTAGTCCCCTAGAACGTAGAACTAGTTAAACCTAACTAACCTAAGGACATCACAAACATCCATCCCCGAGGCAGGATTCGAACCTGCGACCATAGCGGTCCTGCGGTTCCACACTGCAGCGCCTTTAACCGCACGGCCACTTCGGCCGGCATGAGTTTTCAGTCCCTCGGAAAACACGATCCACTTTTCATGTGAATTCAAATGCTCAGTAGACTTACTGTGACTTTTGAGATATGATGTAAGGTGCCACCAGTAGCTTATACCGTTCTTTGCAATTTTTACTGTAGATGACGAAAAAAGCTTGCAACAAAAAAGCTTGCTCTTTGAGTACACCAACAATGTCTATCTGCTTCTTGTAAATTCTTCAAAGAATAGCTGTAGTGCACAGGGCTGAAACTCCGGTTGTCCGCATTTTTAGGACGTTCTTCAGTTTCCTTGATGCGCTTGGGGGACCTCGCATGACCAAAGTCGTTCAAATGCAGTCGGTAATAATTTCCAGCCATCATCCGGGATATGAGTCAATTGTGTCTTTCAGTTTAGGTTCGCCTTAAATCCCTTTTCCGGTGGTGAGTACCTTGGCTGTTGTTCCTCTGGTATTTTCCAAATCGGGTTGCCTAATTTCAGTTTTGGCTGATGTTTCAGTCTTGAAGCTTTCATGACAAAGTAGGTCTTGAATCCCGACGAGGTCTGTTGAACACATTGTGGGTGGCACACCGTCAGCATTGCTACTGTATACAGTGGTTGTAGTACTGTGTTTGTCAACTTTCTGGTCATGTCCGGTCATGTAGCTGCAGTACCTCCACTAGGATCTGTACTTTCAGGATCTATTTTCCCACCCTCACTGCTGCTAGGTCGTTCTCTCTTTGGCTTGAAATATTGTTGTAGTGCATCCTTTTGCTTCTTATTGTCATCTTCCTTCATCACCCGTCTTTTCCTATATTCACTGCCAGGCAGTCTTTTTCTACTGTCAGACATGTTTCGATCCAGCCTGCAAAGAATGATTACATGAAACTGACTGTTGCTGTCAGTGTACTAACTTTGTTTGCAACACACTCCACAGAGAATTTCCTGATATTCCACTGCACATAAACGGAAAATTATATTACTGTTCAGGAGATGACGTCATAGGAATTGAGCCACGTCAAATTTAATAATGTGTTATCAGGCATTTAATAATGTGTTATCAGGCAGCAATTTCTATGGCGTTGTGGACAATAGAAAGAAGTATGAAATTTGAGAAAACTGCACAACTTTTTTCAAACAGAAATGATCTTCAAAGCCAGCAAGGAAGCGGTTACAAGCAATGTTCTGTCTATGGATTTTCATTTTAGAAGGTGTCAAAATTAAGGTTTTGTTTTGTGTGAACGAGAAGGCATTGTTGCTAAAAGACCAGACTTTCTCAGGTTTTCATTAGAATCAAAGTGACCATTAGTTAACTAAGATGAGACATGGATTCACATGCATTGTACAGCAAATAAATGTTGGCAAAGTAACAGTGCGTGAGTAGTATTGTCAAACAAAAGTACCGGTCAGAGTTTAATTGTTGTTCATGCAGGTGGAGACAGGTGTTTCATGGCTCAAAAACCAAAACGTCTGACTATCACTCAGAAACGGATAGCAAAAACTTACAAAAATATGTCAAAACCCAACTTATGCCAGGCTTATTAGCAATGTCTTTATCCCTTGTAATTACTCGCAGAGTATTTACCCATTGGGAATACTTCTAGCCATTTTAGGTAATGGACATGTTTTACTGTAGTAATGTTCAACCATTTTCTCCATAATGCAGGAAGAATAAGACACTCAGAAACTGCCATTGAAGGGCTTAACAAAATTGCTTCAGACATGTAACCGCAGTATCGAACATTGCATTCAAATTTCCAAATTAGATTTCGTCTTCTGCAAAATTAGTTGTCAGTAAACAAACGCACAGCGCGTAACAGGCTGGCAGCACTCCACTCATAAGAATACTGGCTTGTACGCCATACTGCTTTCCCCTCTCTGTTCCTACAGTGAAAACATGACGGTGCTGCCACAGTGGCGAGGAAGAAATTAGCCCTCCTCCCTCCCCTTGTTCAACAGGGGCAGCCGGCAGGTAGTCAAGGCGTCATACAGCTCCTGAAGCCGCTCCCACCAAGGTTTGGTTTTGAATCCCCTCTTGGGCATGAATGTTGAGTTTGTCCTTAACAAAGGGGGGGGAGGGGGTGGCATATTTGCTGCCCCTCAGAAAGTGCCGCCCTGTGGGGCCGCACTTTTCGCACATGCCCTGTGCCGGCCCTGGCTGTGCAATCCAAGAATAAATCCTTTTGCTTTGTAATTTTACAGAGAACAGTGAGTGTCTATACAAGAACATTTGAAACAAGAAGTGGCATATCGAATGTTGAAGATGTATCATGGGTTGCACATTGATGCTAATGTACTATATTTGTACTGTGGAGCCTACTGTTACTGAGTGCAGAAATAGTTTAGATGTTCATATGAGTAAATTACATCAAAAGGGAATGTAATTTCATTTCAGTTGATAGTGTAAATACAAGTTGCAACCAGAAAGCAAGGTTTGACAACTGATAAAGAAAGAATAAATGTATTTAGAAATATTTATTGGAATATTTACATTTTGTGACTGGCTGCTTCCCAGTATAATCACCGACATTGTTGAGGCATTTTTGAAACAGTCCACCTTCAGTTGCATGCACATCTCATAGGAGCCAACCTCCAACATCCTGGACACAAACTTCCTTCAGTTGGTCCCTCAGCTTCATTGTGTTGCTGCCAAAAAAGAAATCATGAGATGGAATAGATGACAGTGACTTCGGCCAAGTTTGCAGCTGTGTGGCTGGTGGTTTAAGTTCTCTCTTCGAAACTGATTCAGTAAGTTTCATTTCGCATTGACTGTATGGGGTCTTGCAGTATCCTGTGAGTAAGATAAGAATTTTCGTAGCTTTTAATGCTGGCTTTGCCTGGTTAACTAGTGGACTCATTAATTGCTTCATTTCAATCATTACAACATGAAGTGCGACATGTTACAATTTAGATGCATCCTAAGTTGCATATTGCTGGTAATGAACTAGTTTTCAACCATTATTTGTGTTTAGTGCCTACAGTTACTGACGACAAGGTTAGTTTATGAGTCCATGTGTATCATTTACTTCCATAAGGGATGAAATTCACATTCACTTCAGCTGAAAATTGAAATTCTTTTATACAATGTCTACACAGAGTCTGGGTTTTCTTATTCTTTGGGTATGTATCTGTGAAGTATTGCCTGTAGTTAACCTTTCTGATGGTCACACGATACACTTTCAATTAATACAAATACCCTCAAACTATTTGCAAGGTCTCTCTTACTTTATACGCACCGCCTCAGTTTTATTGTTGGTTGTTGCCCTTAAGAAACTCAGATCTAAATTGGAAGGAGATTATAACTGTTGATATATTAGAATAACATTTTATTGTGAAAGTCCATGGTGTGAGATACTTTGAAGATGCTAGAAACAGCTTACTTGTTGGCATCATATATGTTACCAAAAGGTGTCTTGCATTGTGAAAAGCTTTAATGTTCTTATATCTCTTGACTTAACACTTTGGGTCTTACTCAACTTATTGCAAGATGTCTAGCTTATGGTGTATTACTCCATATGTGGACTAGGAGGTTTCTTTGTTCTTTCTCAGTTGGGGGAGTCAGGATACACAGATCTTATTTGTCTTGTTTTAGTGTATAATCATATACAATTAGTTGCTATGGAATAAGTTTAAAAACACAGAAATGTGACTGTGAGAAAAAAATTGTCATTCCATTTCCTATAACCTTTTATTGCCGTTCACTGATGTAACATAAGTGGTATGCTGTGTTCAAAAAAAAAAAAAAAACCTCCATTGAAACTGGCCTTGGAAGGCCACTGGTACCAACTGACTTCTGCAGCATCCTGAGTTTATAAGCATCATGACAGATGAAACATAGGTGTAAGTGGTGAGCAAACTGCTTCAAAAGTAGCTATCAAGTTATGAGATCAGAGCCTTTAGTTCCCAATGAAGTAGTCCCCTTCTTGCATTTTTGTTTGTTTTTTTATTGATAAAAGAAATGTTACTGCCTTAAAGACTGCATCTGAGTAATTGGCATTCCTACAAGTACAATGTTAGTTTTGAATCTCATGTACACTATCTTCTTGCACTGTGAAAATTCATGGCACAAGTTACATTTGATACTAGTGCATCAGATCTTGTGCATGTCTCAAGTACTTCATCTGCAAAATTACATATGTGGTGCCAAAGGCCAACTGTTGGCAGCAGACTTGGAGCATGTTACCCAATGAATTGAAAATAGAGAGCTTGGAAACCCTAACAACACACAACTTTTGCATGGAATAGAAAACTGTGAGATTGACAAATCACTTACGATCATTTTAAAATGTGTTGCCTGCATCTGTGGGAATTATTGTTTGAGAGTTATGGAAAATTGGCAGCACTAAAAAAATGTGACTTTGTTATGCCTTTGTAAGTCTTGAGATCATAACATCCTTCTCTTACACTAAAGTTGAATAAGGCATGTTAGGTATATGAAACTAACCATTCTTTAATTTGATACACAATTGTTATTTGAGACTGATTTAGGAAAAAGAAGTGATATGAGAATTAAATAAGTTAACTATTTAAATCTAGTAGTGAGGATTCTAATCTTTTGTGGTAGATCGTCATTTTGATGGATGGTAATTTTAGAGCCACTCTTATGTAGTGTGCTCTGTGTATGTAGAAACATACAACATATTTGTATATTTATTTTTTGTTTTTCTGCCAATAAAGTATTGCATAATGTTAGTAAGTGCATCATGGAGGGTGCTGGTTATGGGATAGTACTTATACTAAGAAAATTCTGTTATGTTCCACTATGTCACATTGATCTGTATTTACAGGTAATGACGTCATTCCAAGCGGATCATCAGATTTGTAGTACTAGGAGCTCACCATGCTCTTTGTTAGAAGTACCTTTTCCCACAGATGTCAGTTGTTTGAGGTAGGAATGTTGTGTGATAGCAGCATTAGTAGTTCTGCAACGTGTGCAATGCATTGCATTTTATGCCATGAAGGGTATTTGCATTTACCAGCGATATATCTATATTTTTCTCCTCAGTATATTGTCGTCTTTGACACTGCCCTTCAGAAGTTGTCATTATTGCAGCAATGTAGAGCTGAAAAGATAGAAATTTTCCATAGCTTTTAAAATTCCTATGTATAACTAAGAAGTGGTCCCATATGTCAGGAAGATGTGTTGTTCATATCGAAGAGTAATTGGTTTCGCTTTGTAATCTTATAGAGAACAGTGAGTAGCTAAGTAAAAACACTTGCAATAAGATGTGTCACATGGTGTGTTATAAATGTTGCAATTGTTGCACATTGTTTCTAATGGACTAGTTTAATACTGTCTTTTGATTTTCTGAGCCTACTGTTACTGAGTGCAGGAATATTTTAGGTGTTCCTATGTGTAAATTACATCCACAGCGAATGTAAGTCACTTTCATTTCAGCTGATAGTGTAAATATCAGTTGCAACCAGAAAGCAACTTTTGATGACCAATAAAGAAAGTAAAAATATATTTAGATATATTTATGGGAATATTTACATTGATACACTGGCTACTTCACAACATAGTCACAGACATTAATGAGGCATTATTGAAACAGTGCACCTTCAGTTGCATGCACGTCTCATAGGAGTCAGCCGCCAACATCCAGCACCAACAAGTCCCTTCAGTTGGCACCTCAGCTTCATTGTGGAAATGTATTGCTGCTAAAAAAATAATATAGAGGATGGAACAGATGACAGTCACTTGGGCCAAGTTCACTACTGTAGGGCTGGTAGTTGTAGTTCTCCTATTGAAACTGATTCAGTAAATTTCATGTGGCATTGGTTGTACGGTGTCTTACAGTATCATGTGAGTAAGATAAGAATTTTCATAGATATTAATTGTGGCTTTGCCCACATAACTAGTGGACTCATTAACTGCTTCATTTCAATCACTGCAACATGAAATTTGAAATATTGCAATCTAGATTTGTACTTGGTTTCATATTGCTAGTAGTGAATGAGTTTTAATCTATTATTTGTGGTAAGTGCCTAAAGACGTTTACTTTATGAGTCCATGTGTAACAATTACTTCAGTAGGGGATGAAATTAACTTTCACTCCAACTGAAAGTTGAAACACTTCTTTATAGTATGCGCGGATTGTGGGCCTTCTTATTGTTTGGGTAATATCTGTTTACAGGAATGACGTCATCATAATTCATCGTAACTGTTGTGGTACTAAGTGCATAAGATATGCATTGTGAAGAGTTATTTTCTGCATAGAAGTAATAATTTGAGGTAGGTACATTGTGTGAATCAGGTGGTTTTATCAGATAATATAACATGTGAAATAACTTGTATTTTATATCATGAATGTTATGTGTACAGATCAATGATACCCAAACAGAATTCCCAGTGGTCCATATTAAAGCCTTGTACAGTGGTCATGAAAAGCAGTCTTCTTGGACTATAGTGTGATTGAAAAAGTACATTATTTTTATATTGAGGTAAGTGATTTTTTGTTTGTTGTACATTGTGTGTTATACATTTCAGGAGTTCAAGTGTAGCACTGTTAGTAATGCAGGAATGAAAATAATAATAAATCATAAGTGCTGTATTTGAGTATCTGATTGTCAAGAATAGTACATGCATTACACATTTGCACACAATGTGAATGAGATTGGGATATTTCATAGATTTCATCATGGCTCTGTATAGTAGGAATGTGGACTCTTTGGTCAGGAAGAGGTGTCTTAATATTATCCATTACAAATTTCTACTCTGTGTACTCTCCCCAATTCTTATTTAAGTGATGAGGGTAAGGATGTATGGTAATACCAGCTAATACGCTTTTGTTTTAACAAAGGAAATGCAATGTGACAACGCATTGACAGCTTTGTTATATGTTACTTTGGTTTTGATACTACATTTGTTGCTTGCTTATGATTGCTTTTTAAGCTTTCTGTATTGCACGTCTTAAAATAGGAACATAGTTGAAGTAGAGGCTTCTTCTTGCATTCTTAACAAAGCCGAAATTGTTTCCATTTGTCTTCTTTTCTCTTTGTGGGTGCTGAAACTGATGCATTGATTTGTTGATTTTTCGTTCATGATGAGTAATTGAATGTATCCTCTCTTTTAGAATGTATCGAGTGTCAGACGATGGTGGTTTTCCTCTTTCGTCAGAATATGTATTTCTCACCTGACCGGACAGCTGTCTGTATCGGTTTTTTTGTGAAGGAAATGTGAGTCTGCAGTTGTTCTCGACATTAATTTTTGTTTATTGAGTGGAGAATATAATTCTTCATTATAGCAACTTCAATGAGCCATAGGAATAATTTTTGCACCACTTGTAGCGCTTCCTTGTAAACCACGGCAACCACAGTAGCAATCAGCCCTGTCCACTCCACCGATCAACTCCAGGTGTTCTAAAACAACAGTGTTTTTAGTAACTGGACAGGCTCTTTGTTAGTTTAGGCAGTGATGAAATGAGTCTGACAATGAAAAAAGTATCCAATATAATCAGCAAGCATTTGTGAAGGAAAGAAAGATACACAATTAGCATCTCAGTTTGATAGGTTCAATACTCATATTCATCAAGTTTTGTCTAGTTCAAATAACATGAAGAATCCCTTTGCAAAAGTCACAGCTGTACCTATTAGATGAAATTCCATTTTGGGCAATTCCCAAGCTAGTTGAGGGCAGATGTAGAAGCTGACAGTAGAAATGTGGTAACCAAGACCATCTGTACAAACAAGCAGTTGCTGTGCCAAAAGAACCACTGATGGGATGCTAAAGGTAAATCAGGATGAATAAGAATTTCTGTAGGTGTCTTTTCATATCATGGATTGTGAGGTGAAACATAATCGTCTTATGATTCACATTCTTATGCACCCCTGTATGCTCTTTTTGACTGTAGCACTTGAACAGATTTCTTCCTTGGATAATACTGTGCTCTGATCTGCTACCACATTTATTTTTATGGTGTAAAGTTCTTTGCTTCTACTGTAAGTATACTCAGTAAAGTTCATCACCTTGCTCTGTTCGATTCGCTGAAGACTCTGAGGTATTGATGTGATGTTTAACTCTGAGGTATTGTCGGTGTAACTAAATGCTGCATGAAGCATCATAGAAAGAAACACAGATGAGATGAAATATTCTTGGAAAATGCACTTGACTCTAGCTAGTCTTGTGTAAAATATTTTTCTAACTCTGCCTTCAAATAATTTTCAATATTGCTGTCAAAAAAAAGCCTTCATTTCTTCTAATGTGACATCTCTCTGCAAGTGAGACACTATGTGTTTTGCATGTGTTGTGCCTTCCTGTATCTTTTCTTTTCTATACATTGTGTTGCATTCTCAATTTGTCAAACAAAATTGTCAGTGAAGAACAGTTGGAAATATACAAAATAGGCTTTTGGTAGAACAGGCTTAGGAAAGATAAAACCTTTTATAGGACAGAAAAAGAAATCTTCCACTGATTACAATGGCCATCATGATAAACTTTACAGGTATTTGCCAGAGTGTATGTCTTTTCATTTCTGTCCACTCCACCACTAGATTCTGATCCACTGGAACTTAAATCAGTGCACACAGGACATGTTTCTTATCTGTCACTTTCATCACTAAATTTTCCTTCATCCTCAATGCCTTTGCGAAGCTACCTGACCAAATTATCTGCTGTTTTGTCCAAACAAGAGACAGACAGGGCAAAAGCACCACAGGCACAAGTATGAAAGCTGGCGCACCGGCTGAGTACAATCCACCAGTTAATGGACAATAATGGACAGAAGGCTACTTGAAAGATAGAAGAGCAGATCTTACACTTGGTTAAAGATTATTGTCCAGGGCTGACTTAATCAGGGAACGTCATTTAGTGAACTGTTAGAAGAGTACATATGGTTGCTGTAAGTTGTGTCTGGTACGTACTTTGAAGATATTTATGATTATTTTCACTCAATCATTAAGTGACTTTTTTGGAATTTTTTGATTTATATTACAAATGGTGTGGCAGGCTTCAGTATTCAACTAGTCACAAGGATAAATAACACTTTAACACGTTTGTGTGACTTTGTTCCTAATTTGTTGGAGTGTTGTAGAGCCTTATGTATCCTATCCTGTTACCTGACCCTGGTACATAGCTGTTAAGTAGTGGCAGAGAAAAATTGTCTTAGCCATGTACTGTACCAGAAGCTGTTTGACAAACCCACAGGCTCGGACTACCATACCATCGGTGGCTACTCGGCATCCACATCAGTGATAACAAGGGCTTTTGAAAACGAGTGATGAGGCTATACAAAATGTTCATCACACATCTGTTATCCACCGGTCGATACTGTGCTATAAACATATGAGCACAATATTTTCATACTAAGTGCTTCCATGCACCACACTAATTCCATTAATGGTGTGGAATGGAAGCGTCATATTGGAAAAATATCAAATATTTTCTGACATGGCAGCCATAGTGGAAAATTGTAATGTCAGACATAGTTTGACAGCGGATCAGAAAGTATCAAAGGTATCAGGATACTATCTTCCATATTCTTGAAGTTGTGGGGGACACTGAGTTGCTGTAAAAGTGAATTTGATTAAACAACTAAATAGTGATCAAAAGTAGTGTGGCACAAATTTCAAAAATGATGTGATATGAAACCAGATAGTAAAATATATAGTTTTATTTAGATTTACAGTTTGTGATCTACTTATGTCTTGAGATGCAAAGTCTTACTAAATCAGTAGTTTCACTCTTCCATTTGACTGTATGAACACAAAACACCTGGGTACTGAAATATTTTGGAGGGTAATAGATTTAAATTGCAGGCACTGGGAGCGAAATTCACTTTCCTACGAGCTGAAAGTTGTTGTGCATTAGTGTAGAGTCTGCATGGACTCTAGTTAATGTTTCTGTCTATAGCAGCATAAGCCTCACAGTTATCACAAATATTGTAGAATTGTGCTACTGGACATTGGATACATTTTCTTAAAATACATGATATGTATAGTGCAAGGCTTATATCAGGGTAGATGTGCTGTGTTATTGTATAGAATCTTGTTTTATTGATTGTCAGACCTCTTGCTGATGGTAACATTATGTACTATTGCAGTTGTGCAAGAGCAGGGTCTCTTGGTCTTGTTTCTAAAATAACTATTGTTTAAATAGGCCAATGATGTAAGTGTTTAACTGCGCTGACACCGGTGTAGTCCAGAAGATATGGACATACATTCATACCAGCGAACATATTAAAGGGGCTGCTGTGTGCACATTGAAAGATATTTTGATGTTGTCCTCAGCATTCCCAACAGTCCAGCCATATTGCATTGGTGTTTGTGAATATAGTCTATTAACTACTACTATTCTGTATTTTGCAAGTACTGTATGGATGTGAGCAATTATGAAACATGTCCAGTGTTTCTTATATGTTGTAAGAGGTCTTGCACACTTTTAGATCAATATCAGTCACATGTACTAGGATTGGTTTGTTGTGTTGTGGTGGAAAATAAGACCTCTATAGAATGAGATACTGTGCAATAAGGTTTCAAACACAAAAACATGAATGAAATATCAAATACTCAGATTTCACTTTGTAGAACTAGAATCTGGATGCATTTGTGCAAAAACTGTAATGGACTGTGGTGTACAATTGATGACATTAATGCATGTAGACTGCAGTTTATCATTTGAGTTTCCAGATTACAGCTTGGCTTTGCAATCAAGTGTAGCAGTCTTATGTTGACTATGTTAGAAGCTCCACATCACATACCTTGCAAAGAATAAGTAGTTGAATCTTAGGTCAATGAGAGTAATTATTTTTTGGGTTGTTTTTGACTTGTGTGAGACTGAAATTGACAATTACAAGGAATGTGATTCTCCAATTGATGTTTCTACTTGTCGAAAGTTAGTTGTCTACATGATGTGCATGTTCTGCTTATACAGAGGAAAGGCAAGGTGTGAGTTACACCTTTAAACTTTGGTTTAGACTGTGTGCAATTCTCAATTACTTTATCAGAAAACCTACATGTGTAATTACAGAGGTCAATTGTTGCCTTATTATTACAAGGTTTGCTTGTGGTGTCAGTTGAATACCGAGCTATTAATTGATTGAGAGATGTGCATCTGAGGTGCTATCTATATACACACAGTGTGTTGGATATTCAACATCCTGTGTTATATTACAAGGTAATAGTGAATTTGAAAAATTTGTGATTTAGTGTTGTTGTATTAAACTATGATACATAGCTATAATTTGACGTCTATGTAACAAAAAGAAAGGTATAAGAGTTATATTTGGTTGTTATTATAATATAGTTTTTCCTACAGATGCCATAGTTTGCTTAAAGTTCTCCATTAACCAAGCTCTCATAAAAACTATTCCCTTTATATCTGACAGAGATATATCAATGATGCAGTCATTGTAAGACAGAGAATACTCCATTATAGAACTATGTTTAACATTGAGCTCATATGTGCATATTTTTGTAAGAGGTCTTTTTACGCAGTAATAGATAAGTATATGGAAATAATATAATTGAAAATGTGTTTAACTCACTTAGCTTAGGCTTCTTCTGCTTACTTTTGTTTCAGCTTCATCATGCCAGTTGAGGAGCTACTTAACTTTAGTAGCTACAGCACAGTTAATAGTCAGTCTAAGTGGAAAAGAAATGTATGTTACAGAAGAGTCCTATGATATTGTGTAAGTGTTTCGTTCTGTCACTATTACAGGTTTACATAAAGAGCTATGGAACCTGGTAATTATGGATGTGTATATGAATTGATAAAACCATATGTGAGGAACAGGAAACACTTTGTGTTTGTTCTAAGAAACAGTGGCTCATTCTGACCAAAATATGTGACGCAAAACATGAATTGTCTCAAGGAGTAAGGTTAGGATACCTTGTCTTCTAAGTTCATGTGAATGATAAAAAGTACCGTTCACATAATGATAAAAAAGTCTGTGTATAATGTTTGCAGATGGTATGTGAACTGTCTGGAGATGCTGGACAACAAATATGTACAAGTCCTTTTTATTGTGGCAGTCAGGAAGTCAGCATGTGATCTTTATGGTGAGTAGCAATTAATCTTTTTCATGATGTTGATATTCCAAACTGTACTTTCAGTCGTATAATATGTTGTTGTTATGAGTTATAAGTAGATGGACTATTTCAAGTTTGATATCAGACTTCAGTCAGTAAAATATCCTTATTATTGTACAGGTTTTTGAGATGAAATTTCATCAATATTGAGAGTAGATTACTCTTAAAATATGCTATGTTTTGTATATAGTCTGCAGAGAAAAGTAAAAAGGACAACTGGTTCAGGACCATAATAAATTAGTGCATAAGCCTGTATATATTACTTGTGGTGTAATGGGAAAAGCTAATGCACTATTCCAGGTATGATAGTTTGAGATGTAATACTTAAGCTGGAGTTTCACCTCATCATATTTTTGTAAGAGTCATTTTTATGCAGTAATAGATAAATATATTGAACAAATATTACTCAAAATGCGTTTAGACCACTTAGCTTACTCATCTTCTGCTTACTTTTGTTTCAGCTTCATCATTCCCGTTGAGGAGCTACTTAAATTTGGTAGCTACAGCACAGTTAATTGTCAGTACAGTAAGTGGAATAGAAAACATGTAGTATGTTACTGGAGCGTCCTTTTCTCTTGAGTAAGTGTTTTGTTCTGTCACTATCACCGGTTTATGAGAAGAGCTTTGGAATGTTGTAATTATGGATGTGTATATGAATCGATAAAACTGTATTTGAGGAACAGGAAACACTTTGTGTTGGTCGTAACAAATGGTGGCTCATTCAGATAAAAAATATGTGACGCAGAACATGAGGTACCTCAAGGCATCAGGTTGGGATCCCTTGTCTTCTAAGTTTATGTGAATGATAAAAAGGACCATTCACATAATTGTAAAATGAAATCTGTGTGTACTGTTTGCAGATGGTATGTGAACTGTGTGCAGTGACAAAGCCTGTCTGCCTGGAGGTGCTTGACAACAAATGTGTGCAAGTCTTTTCGTTGTGGAAGTCAGGAAGTCAGCATGTCATCTTTATGGTGAGTAGCAATTCGCCTTTTTCATGATGTTGTTGATATTCCAACCTGTACTTTCCATTGTTTAATACGCTTTTGTTATGAGTTATGAGTATATGAAGTACTTAAAGCTTGATATCAGCCACCAGTCAGTAAAATGTCATCATTATTGTACTGATTTTTGAGATGAAATTTCATCAACATTGAGAGGAAATTATTCTTATAATATGCTATGTTTTGTATGTAGTCTGCAAAGAAAAGTAAAGAGCACGACAGGACAGGGCACTAATAAATTAGTGCATAAGTCTGAATATATTAATTGGTTTTTAATGGGAAAAGCTTTTTACACTATTCCAAGTATGATGGCTTGATATGTTATATTTAAGCTGGTGTTTCACATCTTCAGACAGGTGAAAGTAAAGCAGGTGGTGATAGGTTATGCCACTAATTAAAGTATAGAATGAAATAGCTAAGCAAGTCCAGTATAAGAATGAAAAAATCAGAGTAGATACTACGTTACAATGGCATAAATAAGGTTATGATATAGCTATTAGGTATTTCTAATGCTTTTTCCCTTTGTATAGCTCAGGAATGAATTTTTAATGTACTTCTTGGTGCTGGAATGAAAGGAACCACAATTATTTATTAGTTTTCTAGTGGGAAAGTGTTGTGTCACATGTTGAAATACAGTAAGGAATATACGATGTTCCCTGTCCAGTATTTGATTCTAGTGAATCAGTTTATCATCACATGAAGGACAGCATGGAGGAGCTGTCCATAAGCAGTGTCTTGTATTTTCTACTGAATTGTTTTTGTGAGGCAAGAGATTGATATGTGGAGCATTTGTAAATGTTATAAGCTGTACACATTTATGGTCTGTTAGTATATTAAAGCTATTTTAATTTATTGCTGTTGTTCAGTGAAAGAGTTTTGTGTTGAGCAATATTCTGTATTTTTTAAAACAAACAGCCTAACATGTGCATAGTTAATCCACACTTTATGTTACGGATCACCTTGCCCTGTGGAGCAGAATGTTTATTTAGTTTGTAATCCTTGCTATTTGTCAGTTACTTGAGTTTCTTTATTCTCCTTACAAGTTTCTCCACTCCAAATTGGAAGTCAATTTTGGTTTCCTATAGCTTGTGTTTGAAATTTTTCAACATCTATCTGGTTTGTAATAATACTTCTCCTTAATTTGGTGAAGTTCCTTGTTATTGGTATGTAGTAAAGTGGTAATGTAATGCAGAAAATATTACATGCAGTATAATAAGATTTTAGCAATTGAAACATTTCTCAGTGTAATTGGAATATATGTTTATAGGTACATGACCATGTTGTACCTCAAAACTGTTTTTCACATTTGGAAAAATGATACATATGTGAAGGAAGTTTGTGATTTCAGGAAAAGAAAGCAGCACATGCAAAGTGTATGCTAGTATTATGAAATGGAATGAGAGAATATAATGAACCTGTTTTATACGGCTGGCATGAGGTGCAAGTGTGAAAAGTGCTGCAAACTGCAACTCTCTTTCCCACAGATACTTTAATCAAATGTTCTCCATTGCATGAAAAGAAAATAATGATTCTGTATGTTTGCATAGAGAGTGCTTTTTCAGGTCACTGAGAAAGATGATGAAACAGATACTTGTATTTTCTGTTGAACATTGTCATTGTGCAGCTGGAGATCAGAGCAGATGTAACAATGTATCTGATTGAGTTATACTGTTCTGGTTTCCACTTGCCTGGTGGCACACCAACACATATGAAGTAACAACAATTACATTGATAGACAAGAAACTGTTGACTGTGGAACCAACTGTGGGTGGCATCATCAGTGTTTGATGTTGTAAGTACTGACTGTAGCAAACTTGACTAAGAAAAGGACCTGTGTGAAAATGTTAAGCGTCAATGAGTGATCTGAGCACAGTCCTTTCTAGTGTTACACTTGTCAACATCTCTATAATGCTAGGAATTTTGCTAATTATATAATACCATGAATGGCCTCATTCTGAAGTTATTTATTAATAGAATAGCAGTAACATTAATTATAATACTGATTGAAGAATAGCATTTTTGTAGGTCATAAACATCGTTACTTTTCATGTGAGTGCATAATGATATTCTATCATGCAGATGTCATAGTTTGCCTAATGTTCTCCATTAACCAACCTCTCATAAAAACTTTTCCCTTTATATCTGACAGAGATATGTCAATGATCCAGTCATTGTAAGACAGGGAATACTCCATTATAGAACTATGTTTAACATTGAGCTCAGATGTGCATATTTTTGTAAGAGTTCTTTTTATGCAGCAATAGATAAATATATGGAAGATATATTACTGCAAAAGTGTTTAAACCACTTAGCTTAGTCATCTTCAGCTTACTTTTGTTTGAGCTACATCATTCCAGCTGAGTAGCTACTTAAATTTGGTGGCTATTGCACAGTTAACAGACAGTATAGTAGGTGGAATAGAAAACGTGCAGTATGTTACTGGAGCGTCCTTTGATCTTCAGTAAGTGTATTGTTCTGTCACTATCACTGGTTTATGTGCAGAGCTTTGGAACCTTTTAATTATGGATGGTTATATGAATTGATAAAACTATATGTGATGAACAGGAAACACTTTGTGTTGGTCGTAACAAATGGTGGCTCATTCAGATAAAAAATATGTGACGCAGAACATGAAGTGCCTCAAGGAATCAGGTTGGGATGCCTTGTCTTCAATGTTTATGTGAATGATAAAAAGGACCATTCACATAATTGTAAAATGAAATCTGTGTGTACTGTTTGCAGATGGTATGTCAATTGTGTGCAGTGACAAAGCCTGTCTGCCTGGAGGTGCTTGACAACAAATGTGTGCAAGTCTTTTCGTTGTGGCAGTCAGGAAGTCAGCATGTCATCTTTATGGTGAGTAGCAATTCGTCTTTTTCATGATGTTGTTGATATTCCAACCTGTACTTTCCATCGTTTAATACGCTTTTGTTATGAGTTATGAGTATATGAAGTACTTAAAGCTTGATATCAGCCAGCAGTCAGTAAAATGTCATCATTATTGTACAGATTTTTGAGATGAAATTTCATCAATATTGAGAGGAAATTATTCTTATAATATGTTATTTTTTGTATGTAGTCTGCAGAGAAAAGTAAAGAGCACGACAGGACCAGGCACTAATAAATTAGTGCATAAGTCTGAATATGTTAATTGGTTTCTAATGGGAAAAGCTTATACACTATTCCAAGTATGATGGCTTGATATGTTATATTTAAGCTGGTGTTTCACATCTTCAGACAGGTGAAAGTATAGCAGGTGGTGATAGGTTATGCCACTAATTAAAGTATAGAATGAAATAGCTAAGCAAGTCCAGTTTAAGAATGAAAAAATCAGAGTAGATACTACGTTACAATGGCATAAATAAGGTTATGATGTAGCTATTAGGTATTTCTAATGTTTTTTTCCTTTTGTATAGCTCAGGAATGAATTTTTAATGTACTTCTTGGTGCTGGAATGAAAGGAACAAAAATTATTTATAAGTTTCTTAGTGGAAAAATGTTGTGTCACATGTTAAAATACAGTAAGGAATATATGATGTTCCCTGTCCAGTATTTCATTCTGGTGAATCAATTTATCATCATATGAAGCACAACATGGAGGAGGTGTCCATAAGCAGTTGCTTGTGTTTTCTACTGAATTGTTTTTGTGAGGCAAGGGACTGATTTGTGGAGCATCTGTAAATGTTACAAGCTGTACTCACTTACCTTCTGCTGGTATATTTAAGCTATTTTAATTTATTGCTGTTGTTCAGTGAAAGAGTTTTGTGTTGAGCAATATTCTGTATTTTTTAAAACAAACTGCCTAACATGTTCATAGTTAACCCACACTTTGTGTTGTGGATCACATTGTCCTATGGAGCAGAAGGTCCATTTAACTTGGAATCCTTCATATTTGTCAGTTATTAAATGAAACAACAAGTTCACTGTACCAGTAACCGTTTCATTTATTTCCATGACACGTTTCGAAGGTTTAAACCTCCATCATCAGATGGATTTACATTAGTTAGTATTACATTTGTGTGTGCGTTGTGTTACGATTTTTGGAGGTACTTGTGGCACTGCCTCTAGTGGTAACAGTTTCGTTTTGCTGCCGTAACACATTACTTGCATACGTGTTGACACTTGTCAATATCTCAGTAATGCTAGTAATTTTGCAAATTATATAATACCATGAATGTCCTCATTCTGAAGTTATTTATTAATAGAATTTGGTACATATAAATATATCTTCATCAGGCACAAAAATACACCTGGGCAGGATGACACCTTCATTACCAAAAAACCTAGCAACATAACTGAGATAAAAGGAAAAAAAATAACACTTATAGCTTTAAGTAACCATGAAAATTACCAAAGTATTACAAGTGCAAAAACTTTTAGTCACTTACTAAAATCACATCCGGCAGTGGAGATGCATAAGACAATCGTGCCAAAGGCGGCATCAGTAGTTAATATTAAAATATCACCTCCATCTGTGCAGCATAATTGTAAAGAGGTGACCGATGCTAACACAGCATACTATCAGTAATTAGCCTGTGAACTATTGTGAAGAGGGTGTGGAAGCACTAGGGCAGACAAATTCACTGTGAGAGGGCACTTGTTGTAAGCACGTGACACTCGCGCATTAAAACTCCGGGATATATCCTCATGCACATCAAAATTTTAATGGTTGTGCTAACTTAAACCTTCAGTCGTTATAAATAAATATCAGAACCATTTAAAATACCCGAATACAATAGAAACAGTGAACAACAATTTGCCTGTGTCCTAGGACATAACAGGGCTATAAAGAGCGAGGGAAGTAACTTTATTTCTATTCCATTTTTTGGGAACGTTTCTTGCAAGATAAGGAGACTTCTACAGAAGCAGTATGGGTACAGAGTTGCCTTTTCTGTAAACAATATTTTAAAACAAAGAGTGATTCATACTATTGGGGCACGGGAAGAACTCGACATTAAATCTGGAGTTTACAAAATTACTTGTAATGACTGTCCCAAAAATTACTTTGGACAGAGAGGTAGACCCATTAAAGTAAGATATGAAGAACACATACTAGGTAAAAATGGGGATAACGTGTACAATTCCACATTTGATGAATGTCTATTGCTCTTACAATATATGCCACGATAACTGGATGACATAGAATTGCTGCACGGAGTAAGGGTTACAAAGTGGACGTGTTCCAGAAATTAGAAATTTTCAAACATCTATCTCAAAAAGATGGATTTATTCTTAATGAACAGGTGCAGCATAGAAACAACATTTTTTTTGCATAGTTTCAAACCCCTTCTTGCTCTGACTTAATACAGTCTGGCTGACTAGAAGCTAGTTTTCTTGTCTGTTGATGCTGGTGAGATGCTCCTTTCCTGTCTTGTTGGGATTATACGTATTTTTGATGATAGTTGTTCATGGTTTTCGATGTGTATGTGTGGTTTAAATGATTTTGTTATGTTTCTTATTCATGACGACAGATGGTTTCAATTTACAACATTTTGTTCATTTTCGCTAGTATGTATCCTAGACTTTAACTTGCGCGAGATTCTCGTGCATACCTCAAGTGCCCTCCTTCGGTGAAATTGTCTGCCCTAGTGCTTCCACACCCTCTTCATACTAGTTCACAGGCTAAGTGCTGATAGTATGCCGTGTTCGCATCGATCATCTCTTTATAATTATGCTGCACAGATGGAGGTGATATTTTAATTTTAACTACTGATGCCGCCTTTGGCACGATTGTTTTATGCAGCTCCACTGCAGGATGTGATTTTAGTAAGTGACTTAAAGTTTCTGTGCTTGTAATACTTTGGTAATTTTCATGGTTACTTAAAGCTATAAGTGTTTTTTTCCTTCTATCTCAGTTATGTTGCTAAGATTTTTGCTAATTAAGGTGTCTTCCTGTTCAGGTGTATTTTTGCTTCTGATGAAGGTATATTTAGTTGTACCGAAACTGTGGTCAAAGATTTCAATAAATCTTTATTCTGCAACTGTTTGGCTGTTATCATTTACTGTGAAGACAAAAAATTCATATATGAGACACTATGTAAAAGTACTGGAATTAACTGATGGGATGTGTGATTTCACATTTAAGCAATTGTGTTAGAAATAAATTTCTACTTGCTCTTCACATCGGATGATGAACAATCATTACACAACACTGTTTCTCTGACATGTTCTCTACAGACAAACTTGTGACACTCACCACACTGTTCATTCACTTTCCTGTCATTTGACCTTAGGCAGGAATCGCAACATTTTCGTTTCAGACTTGGAACATTGTCTCTAACTAAGGTCTAAGATGTCATAACATTTAATAGATGCAGTTTCATATATTACATTCCTTTAAACCTGCTTGTGCACATCAGGCGATACTATGTCATATGTTATCTGTCCACTTCAAGGTATAAGAGTAGGTAGAGTAGGTAAACTAGTTTCATGAATACCATTATCATCTTTTTCACAATCACTCACATCCACTACCTCTCTGACCTATATATCTCTCTCTGTTATACCTACATCAGCATCACTCTCTTCCTCATTTCCAAAAAATGATTCATTATCATTGTCACTCTTCTGTATATCTGCAAAAGCCTACTTGAGACTGTAGTCCCTTTCAAAATATTTATCACCGTGCATGATGAATAAAATATAGTACCACATATTACTACAACATAATGCAACTCCTAACTGTGAATTTGTCAGAATAATGGCTATGTATATATTTTCAACGAACTGTTTACAACAATGGACATATAAATGTTGGTTTAGAAGGTGCACTGTTGCTAATTTTTTATTTTTGTAGCAAAGATGAAATATAACATTGAAAAACACATATTGGATAGCACAGGTATTTTCTGACCACATTTCAAAAATTTCGAATTATTGTATTACCATGATATAACCATAAATATTTCACTGAGTTATAATAAAAGCCCATAAAAAGCACATCTGGTGGATGAAAAGTCTGCATCCACATTAAGAGTTTTTCTTTGTAGTTGAACAAGCCTTGGGGGTCTAAAAAGACACCAACACCATATGAGGGTTAAGTAACATTTACATTTGCAGAAGCTTCAACTTGATGTGGAATTGAAATGACTGTAAAATAAAATTTAGCCCTTTTTGCAAGTATGCAGAACACTGTAAATTTTCACCAATTTATCAGCTCTTTTCTCATGTAATTTATTTATTAATTTTGATCAAACAAGCCCTTAGGTGATAAAGAAATAAGGCTTTTCACAAAAGTAATAAATCCTTTTTTGTAAGTTTTCTTTGTTCTTGACTGTTTTCAGCCCCATAATCTTCTACCATTTGTTTTAATGAAACTGTGTTACAACTGCATCATAAAACACGGTGGCAGGAAAATGATCAGAATCAGCAATCCTAAAAGACATAACATTTCCAATCCATTCTGGATGCATCTCTATCAGCCAGATTGCTACACTTTCTTCGTGTTGAACAGTTTCCATTCTCTCTCACAATCTTAGTTTTAATGTACTAGCAAGATAGTGAAAAGGTTATAGTGCTTGCTTCTTTCATTCTTCATTACATTCTTATAGAGGTCCGTAGCAGGATTTTCTGAAATATCCATCGATAGTTCGACAACTTGCATAATGTTTGTGCTGCCTGTTTTCCACTAATAAAGTGGTTGTAAGAACAGTTTAGTTTTTTGTATAAATTAATTTAAAAAATTTTATGGATCTATTTAAATGTCATTGTGATCAAACGTCCAAAAATCCAATAAAACCTAATTTAAGGTCATCAGTCCCTAAGCTTACACAGTATTTAACATAAATTATCCTAAAGACAAACACACACACCCATGCCCAAGGTAGCACTCGTACCTCTGCTGGGACAAAACCCAATATAATCCACTTGGTTGGTTTTTAAAAAAAATTCAGGTCAACCCTGAATTTCAGTTACTCTGGATGTCTTTTTCAAATTTTTTCCAGTGGCTTGTCTCAAAGGAGATGCATCTCCACTTCTGAAATGCATGGTCTAATGTTCTTCAAAATTACTGTTGCAGTTTCAACCATTCAGTTGCATCCCTCTTGTTGGTTTTTGCTTCTGGCCTCATATCACTTGTCAAATGAGATGAATTATCTTGTGTTTTGAAAGCATATCATGGTTTTCTTTTGCTGATTTACTTGTCTAACTAGTAACGGATATTCATACTACTTATAGAACAGCCGATTCTGTTTCGTCTCGATCTTTGGGAAATATCCATAATAATTCCTCAAAAGTCTTAGGGTATGAACTGTCCTTCGTCTTCATTTGCTTGCAAATGTTCACAAACGAAATGCACCCTGACAGGTACCTAGTTCATCATCTTTTGCGCGTCTGTTGCTACTGTGAACTGCAACATCAGATTAGAAAAACTTTTTTGCAGGGTTACCATGGTATGTACCTTCAACAATGAAATGGTCTTCAATACAGCTTACTCAAAATTTTACTTGAGTTCCCCAGACTATATTCCGTTTTATCACCATTTCCATTATTGATTTTGAAAATGTTTTTGTTACATCAGAAACTGCATTACAAAAAAGTCGGTTTCTTCATCTCAGTTTTCAAGTAATCCTGTGTCGCATCTTCTCCACAAAATAAATTGTGTGTTTTCAGGTCAAATTGTTGAACTGACGATCGATAAATGTGATATTCATTTTGCACTACATGTTTTCCAAAAAAATGATTCTTCTAATAAAATTTATTGCACTTTTCACGAAAAACAACGGTACAGTTCACCAAAACAAAATGTTTACCAATCTTTCTCGTTGTAACCATCTCAATAAACTTTTGTATGCCTTGTTTGTTCACTGTGTCATATCTACCCAGTCCATAATAGTTTCATTACAAATAATACACTGAGATGTGGCTCTTACTTTCACTGATGACGTTTACTACACAATGGTCATTTGATGACTGCCATGTCCTCTACTGCCAAATTCAGCAATGATAAATAAAAGAACTGGCAGGAAGCACATGATTTCAACAGTGGGGCAACAAAATGCAGAGAATGATTGTACTGATAAAAAATTAAACAAGAGTGGGTATTGGAAAAAAACATTAAATGGAAAGTAAAAACTGATGGTCATTAACTATGTAATTTCCATACCACTCATATATTATGATATTTACTAACCAAATAGGTTTTCCGACACACTGACTTAATGAAAATAAGTTTTGTTGCTCGACCACTTTTCTTCTACAAATTCTTCAACATACTGGCAATCTGTGGTATTCCATGTTTTATGGCGAAGAATTAAGTGTTCATCGAAAGGTGAAAAACTAATGTTTTCTGATATAGGGCGGCTGGAGTAATGTTTCTTGAAAGCACATTATTGATATGTGTATATTGAAGTATGGTGTTTATTTGTAGTAATGAGGATGGAATGAAATTAATCCTGCTCCAGCACAATTATTCACTTGACTGCTTGGTTGGTAGTGTCTTCAGAAGGAACACAAGTGCTATGATGGTTTCAGACTTTTACCAACAGGTGCCAATCAGTTGATTTATCTGTTGGCAAAAGTTGGTAAACATCGTGCAGCAGCCGGCCATTGCCAACCTTAGCGATCAAAACTTCTTACATGTTTATTTTAATTTCATATCCATTACTATTAATAAGTACCACAATTGAACATAAATGTTCCTATTTGGCAATTTCATGAAACTTTATAATTTTTGTCTCTCGTTTCTATCATAGTACTGAGATGAGTTGCGTAGTGCCTATCCCCCTAATATCTGGGTGACCTGAGTTGAACCCCAGAACCAGCCATCCACATTTATATTTTCTGTAGTTTCCTAGTGAACACTAGGTGAATGCTGGGATGGTTCCTTGTAATGTTCTTACTTCTGTCTTCACCTCAAGTAATAAGAAATTCGACTAAAGCTCTTTCCCTAATGATCTTAGCTGGTGAAGATACCTAAAATACTAAACTTATATATATAATAGAGGGAAACATTCCACGTGGCAAAAATTATATATAAAAACATAGAGGAGGTGACTTACCGAACGAAAGCGCTGGCAGGTCGATAGACACACAAACAAACACAAACATACGCACAAAATTCAAGCTTTCGCAACAAACTGTTGCCTCATCAGGAAAGAGGGAAGGAGAGGGAAAGACGAAAGGAAGTGGGTTTTAAGGGAGAGGGTAAGGAGTCATTCCAATCCCGGGAGCGGAAAGACTTACCTTAGGGGAAAAAAAAACAGGTATACACTCGCACACACACACATATCCATCCACACATACAGACACAAGCAGACATCAATCTTGTGTCTGTATGTGTGGATGGATATGTGTGTGGGTGCGAGTGTATACCTGTCCTTTTTTCCCCCTAAGGTAAGTCTTTCCGCTCCCGGGATTGGGGTTGCTCCTTGCCCTCCCCCTTAAAACCCAAATCCTTTCATCTTTCCCTCTCCTTCCCTCTTTCATGACGAGGCAACCGTTGGTTGCGAAAGCTAGAATTTTGTGTGTATGTTTGTGTTTGTTTGTGTGTCTATCGACCTGCCAGCGCTTTCACGTTTGGTAAGTCACATCATCTTTGTTTTTAGATATATTTTTCCCTCTATTTATATATATATATATATATATATATATATATATATATATATATATATATATATATATATATATATATATATATATATATGCAGGTCATGTAATTCGGCGACTCAGATAGGTTTCACAGGATTTACATCAGATCAGGTGAATTTGGTCCCTGAGACATCAACATGAGTTCACTATAATGATGCAGTGTAGGTGTATACACACCCAGTGTGTATATATATATAAATGGGTGTCTCTTCTACGCTGCATCAGTCGCAGTTTCTCTGGTGTTTCTTCATATATTTGTAATTTAGTTCCTGCAATGAGTAGCTTTGCTCAAAAGCCTCTCATGCGATGCCTGATTAAACAGTAAAGGCCTTTACAAATGTCTGCTTGTGTCTGTGTATGTGCAGATGGATATGTGTGTGTGTGCGAGCGTATACCTGTCCTTTTTTCCCCCTAAGGTAAGTCTTTCCGCTCCCGGGATTGGAATGTCTTCTTACCCTCTCCCTTAAAACCCACATCCTTTCGTCTTTCCCTCTCCTTCCCTCTTTCCTGAAGAAGCAACGGTTGGTTGCGAAAGCTTGTATGTGTCTGTTTGTGTTTCTTTCGACCTGCCAGTGCTTTCGTACGGTAAGTCACATCATCTTTGTTTTTATATATATATACAAAGATGATGTGACTTACCAAATGGAAGTGCTGGCAGGTCGACAGACACACAAACAAACACAAACATACACACAAAATTCAAGCTTTCGCAACAACTGTTGCCTCATCAGGAAAGAGGGAGGGAGAGGGAAAGACGAAAGGATGTGGGTTTTAAGGGAGAGGGTAAGGAGACATTCCAATCCCGGGAGCGGAAAGACTTACCTTAGGGGGAAAAAAGGACGGGTATACACTCGCACACACACACACATATCCATCCTCACATATACAGAGACATGCAGACATATTTAAAGAGTCTTTAACTGTTTATTTATTATCTGACCCACCAGCCACTCTAAGGGATCTACCCCGAAATGCTGTTGGGCAGTGGGACACTCTAGACCAACAGTGTCTTGATGAACCTGTGTATAGTACGCCACGACGAATACAGGCATGCATCAATGCAAGAGGACGTGCTACTGGGTATTAGAGGTACCAATGGGTACAGCAATATGGACAACCATCTCTGAAGGTCTTACTGTATGGTGGTACAACATACAATGTGTAGTTTTCATGGACAATAAAATGGGTGGAAATGATGTTTAAGTTGATCTCTATTACAATTTTCTGTATAGGTTCCGGAACTCTCGGAACCGAGGTGATGCAAAACATTTTTGATGTGTGTATAACCATTTGTTGTTCAGCATTAGGAATAAGGAACGTCTTAATTTCATCCTCACCACTACCACTAATTAAACCATTACATTCTGGATCATCATTGCATATGCTGCCTTTTCCTATCATGAACACACATTTTTCCTCCACTAAGTCCAACTCTTTATCCTCATTGAATATTTTTAATTGAAGTTTTATACTCATGATTCCCTATATTTAATTCCCTAATTTTCCTAGCATAATCATGCTTGCTTAGCCCCCAATCCTCAGGTGCCCACTTCTGAAACCACTTGACCCCTGCTACTCAGTCATCTGTACCAAAATTGCTTTCCCTTTTACTCTCCCAAGCCTTCATAAGTAAATGTGCCTGCTTCACTTTTTCATTCTCACAATTTGCCACAAAAATTATGTCACTGGATTCTGTAGAGCTATTCACAGCATCAATCACATTATCCTCTGCAGCCCTTCTGCACACGATAACCGCTATCAATAAAAATGGACCTTCCTCCACATGTCCATTCATAATAACGTTTGAAACAGATACTGAAATAGTCTTTCCTGATGAAGCAACCACGTGTTGCGAAAACTTGATATTTGTGGGTGTGTTTGTGTGTTTTTTATTGTGTCTATCTACCAGCGCATTCCCATTTGGTAAGTCAGAGCATCTCTTTTTTTAATATATTTTTCCCATGTTGAGTGATACATACATATATATATATATATATATAAAAAAAACTAAGTCCACTTGTTATGTGTACAAGGCCATGATAAAAACTATGAAAATTCTTATCTTGCACAACCGATAATGCAAGACACCATACAGGTAACACCACAAGAAATTTACTTAATCTGTTTGGATCTGATATCTCCAACCACCTCCCATATGGTTCTGAACCTGGTGCATCTGACTGTCATCTCATCCTTTTCATGAACTGTTTTTAGCAGCAATCCACAATGAAGTTGAGTTGCCGACTGAAGCCACTTTGTGGCATTGGATTTTAGCACATCGATTCTATGTCATGAGCCAAACAACTAATTGTGTAGTGTTATGAAAAAAGCCTCATCAATGTTTTTGACAATCTTAGAAAATAGACTGTATTTTCACTATCAGCTAAAATGAATGTCGATTACATTCCCGTTGTTGTTGTTGTTGTGGTCTTCAGTCCTAAGACTGGTTTGATGCAGCTCTCCATGCTACTCTATCCTGTACAAACTTCTTCATCTCCCAGTACCTACTGCCGCCTACATCCTTCTGAATCTGCATAGTGTATTCATCTCTTGGTCTCCCTCTATGATTTTTACCCTCCACACTGCCCTCCAATACTAAATTGGTGATCCCTTGATGCCTCAGAACTTGTCCTATCAACTGATCCCTTCTTCTAGTCAAGTTGTGCCACAAACTTCTCTTCTCCCCAATTCTATTCAATACCGCCTCATTACTTGCATGATCTACCTATCTAATCTTTAGCATTCTTCTGTAGCATCACATTTCGAAAAGCTTCTATTCTCTTCTTCAGAAACGCTTTTCATGCCATTGCCAGTCTACATTTTATATCCTCTCTACTTTGACCATCATCAGTTATTTTGCTCCCCAAATAGCAAAACTCCTTTACTACTTTAAGTGTCTCATTTCCTAATCTAATTCCCTCAGCATCAAATGATTTAATTCAACTACATTCCATTATCCACGTTTTGCTTTTGTTGATGTTCATCTTATACCCTCCTTTCAAGACAGTGCCCATTCTGTTCAACTGCTCTTCCAAGTCCTTTGCTGTCTCTGACAGAATTGCAATGTCATCGACAAACCTCAAAGTTTTTATTTCTTCTCCATGGATTTTAATACCTACTCTGAATTTTTCTTTTGTTTCCATTAATGCTTGCTCAATATACAGATTGAATAACATCGGGGAGAGGCTACAACCCTCTCTCACTCCCTTCCCAACCACTGCTTCCCTTTCATGTCCCTTGACTCTTATAACTGCCATCGGCTTTCTGTACAAATTGTAAATAGCCTTTCGCTCCCTGTATTTTACCCCTGCCACATTCAGAATTTGAAAGAGAGTATTCCAGTCAACATTGTCAAAAGCTTTCTCTAAGTGTATAGATGTTAGAAATGTAGGTTTGCCTTTTCTTAATCTTTCTTCTAATATAAGTCATAGGATCAGGATTGCCTCACGTGTTCCAACATTTCTACGAAATCCAAACTAAGCTTCCCTGAGGTCGGCTTCTACCAGTTTTTCCATTTGTCTGTAAAGAATTTGCGTTAGTATTTTGCAGCTGTGACTTATTAAACTGATAATTCAGTAATTTTCACATTTATATTCTTCTTGATGTCTGAGGGAATTTCGCCTGACTCATACATCTTGCTCACCAGATGGTAGAGTTTTGTCAGGTCTGGCTCTCCCAAGGTTGTCAGTAATTCTAATGGAATGTTGTCTACTCCCGGGGCCTTGTTTTGACTTCGGTCTTTCAGTGCTCTGTCAAACTCCTAATGCAGTATCGTATCTCCCATTTCATCTTCCTCTACATCCTCTTCCATTTCCATAATATTGTCCTCAAGAACATCGCCCCTGTATAGACCCTCCATATACTCCTTCCACCTTTCTGCTTTCCCTTCTTTGCGTATAACTGGGTTTCCATCTGAGCTCTTGATATTCATGCAAGTGGTTCTCTTTTCTCCAAAGGTCTCTTTGATTTTCCTGTAGGCAGTATCTATCTTACCCCTCGTGAGATAGGCCTCTACGTCCTTACATTTGTCCTCTAGCCATTCCTGCTTAGCCATTTTGCACTTCCTGTCGATCTCATTTTTGAGACGTTTATATTCCTTTTTGCCTGCTTCACTTACTGCATTTTTGTATTTTCCCCTTTCATCAATTAAATTCAGTATCTCTTCTGTTACCCAAGGATTTCTACTAGCCCTCGTCTTTTTACCTACTTGATCCTCTGCTGCCTTCACTATTTCATTCCTCAAAGCTACCCATTCTTCTTCTACAGTATTTCTTTCCCCCATTCCTGTCAATTGTTCCCTTATGCTTTCCCTGAAACTCTGTACAACCTCTGGTTCTTTCAGTTTATCCAGGTCCCATCTCCTTAAATTCCCACCTTTTTGCAGTTTCTTCAGTTTTAATCTACAGTTCATAACCAATAGATTGTGATCAGAGTCCACATCTGCCCCTGGAAATGTCTTAAAATTTAAAATCTGGTTCCTAAGTCTCTGTCTTACCATTATATAATATATCTGAAACCTAGTATCTCCAGGGGTCTTCCATGTATACAACCTTCGTTCATGATTCGTGAACCAAGTGTTAGTTATGATTAAGTTATGCTCTGTGCAAAATTCTGCCAGTTAGCTTCCTCTTTCATTTCTTAGTCCCAATCCATATTCACCTACTATGTTTCCTTCTCTCCCTTTTCCTACTCTTGAATTCCAGTCACCCATGACTATTAAATTTTCGTCTCCCTTCACTACCTGAAAAATTTCTTTTATCTGAGCATACGTTTCATCAATTTCTTTATCATCTGCAGAGCTAGTTGGCATATAAACTTGTGCTACTGTAGTACGTGTGGGCTTCGTGTCTATCTTGGCCACAATAATGCGTTCACTATGCTGTTGTAGTAGCTTACCCGCACTCATATTTTTTTTATTCATTATTAAACCTACTCCTGCATTACCCCTATTTGATTTTGTATTTATAACCCTGTATAAGTCTTGTTCCTTCTGCCACTGAACTTCACTAATTCTCACTATATGTAACTTTAACTTATCCATTTCCCTTTTTAAATTTTTTAACCTACCTGTCTGATTAAGGGATCTGACATTCCATACTTCGATCCGTAGAACACCAGTTTTCTTTCTCCTGACAACGACGTCCTCTTGAGTAGTCCCTGCCCGGAGATTCAAATGGGGGACTATTTTACCTCTGGAACAGGCGCGGCTCGTGGTTTCTATATTGGGGAAGGCTGCGGCATTTATCGATTGGAGCCAACATAGACCTCGGGTTACACTACAGATTAGTCTGACATAAACAACTAAAAATTCAGGGGGAGGGGGGTGGCAGATCACTCTCTACCCATAATTTTACGTACTGTATCTTCTATAATCAGGTATTAAATATGATTAAAAGCTAACTTCGAATTAAAATCTTTGGTTAGTGTTTTTATACGTCATCATTACATATTCTGACACTGCAGCAAATCATATGAAAAGACGCGTTTTGGAGAGATCTTTAATGCGATGAATGTTAACTTTGCGGTTGCTTAATATTTTTGGTGTTTTCAGTACTAAACGTAAGGCGTTTATTGTGGTTAACCTCCAAAGCTCGAAGTTTACGAGTTCGCATGACGATACTGTAATGTTTTCGTGACGTCACAAGTCTTGTGCTGTGATTGGGTGGCATGAGCAATCCGTGCAACTGCCATATTATTTCGCATGTTTGAGAAGCGAACAGTTTGTATTTATTGTGTATTATGAAAATATGCATTTATATGAAATAGCGCACTAAAGATCTCTCCAAAATACGTCATTTTTAGTACGGTTTGTTGTGCTAAAGTACACAAAATGTGACACTGTAGCGCAACACACTGTACCGGTACCAAAAGTGATTCGTTTCGGAAAATGTCATCACGTTTATGACTGGCTAAACATGACACTACACTTTTTTATCCACTTCACTTAATAGGCTAAGTAGGACTTAATATAAAGAATTACCTCTTATCAATTATGAATGCACTTTTGCTTACCTCAATTCATTTGTTTATAGACGAAGTCAGCTCGTCTCCCCTTCTGCGCAGCAAAGTGGTCTGTGACCATTTCATTGAAATTTGGCCGATTCAATAATTCTTTTTCTAGGGAACACATTGCAAGCGCACAAAGTCTGTCCTCATTCATAGTGTTGCGCATGAATGTTTTCACTCACTTTAACGTCGAGAAGCAGCGTTCTGCCTCGCCGGTCGTCATAGGGAATGTTACTATTATTTGCAGAAGTTTTACACTTTCAGGAAAAGCTTTAGCCAGATTGTTATCGTAAAGACAGTTCAACAAGGTCAAAGCACCTGACGCCTTCATAAAATCTTTTCGGCTGTACAACACGTTCAGCTCATGACGTAGATCAGAAGACTGTAAATTGAACAAATTAACAGCTATTTTAAACTCTTTTTCCGGAAAAATAGTTTGATGTTTTGCAAACAACGATGGATCAAACAGCTGTGCAATCGATAAGTGATCATTGAAACTGAATCGTTCTCTGATCTGAGTTGTGATGAGGTCGCAAACGTCTCGTGCACACACTATTCTTGATTCTGTGAAACGTCCCCGTTTTGCAGTTGGTTCTACCTGTTCCCAGAGATCGTCAGTTTCAAGTGAGGCCCTGACTTGCTGGACAGAATCTGCAAAGTGCGAAACATATTCAACAGTTTTCACTGCATCAATATTCCTCTGCTGCAGTTGATTAAAGAGAATGTCACAGTGAGGCATGACTGTATTAAAAAAATTTAACCAGAAGAGGAAATCTTCGTCTTGCAGGAAACCCTTCAGTCCCGTGGCCTTGTTTATTGTCTTGTAATCACTGGCATCATCATCAATAATTCTTTCTAGGCACTCAACAATTTCCTTTTGGTATTTGTACACAGTGGTTACGCTCCGTGATTTAAAATTCCATCTGATGGACTGAGGACAGGTAGGAATACGCTTCTTCACTACTTCATCAAGAATGGCTGTACGGCTAGAAGACCGTGAAAAAAAGGTGGAAATTCCTTCCAAGTTGCTAAAGAAGATCCGCACTTGTTTATTGCCCGTCACACAACGTTCAACAATTAAATTTAACTGATGGGCGTAACAGTGAATAAAGTGAGCATTCCTGTACACTTCTCTAATTCTAGTTTGAACTCCACTTTTATGGCCACTCATAACAGGAGCACCGACGTAACACTGAGCTATCAGTTTTTCAGGTGTTTCTTGTACATTCATTTTCTCTAGCTCGCAGAGAACAGCTGCAGTTACATCGTCTGCACTGTGACTTTTTGGGCGTACAAAGGAAATAAATCTTTCATTTATTTGTCCCAGTAGCTCATAGCGAATTATTAGGACCAATTGTGACAAATTTGCACAGTCAGTAGTTTCATCAACTTCTATTGCGAGAAAGTTTGCCTTCGACAGTTCACTCTTGATGAGATTAAGGCACACCTCATAAATTGATTCCAGGAGTTCATTTTGAATTGTCTTCGATAGGCCTAAGAAAACACGGTTTTCTGATTTCTCAATGTGCTGCTTCAAGACGCAGTCCAGTTCTGCCATAAGACTGACTAATCCTCGAAAAATTCCTGGGTTTTTGGAATCTTCTGTTTCATCGTGGCCCCTTAAGGCAAGCTCGAATTTGCCGCAAAATTTAATACAGTCTATCAGTTTACCCAGAATATACCGATTTTTTGATACCTTTTCATTATATATCTTTATATTACGGCGGTAAGCACTGTCTAATTGGCACATAATGTCCACTTTCCCTAGCATTGAAAACTCAATGAACCCATTTAAATGTTTTTCGCTGGAATTATGTTTTTTCACCTTTGCGTGAAAATTCTTTAAGTCAGCGATACCAGTTTCAGTCCAGGCACTATCAGTACTATTTGTAAGAAGACAGGTGAAACAGAAAAATGCGTTTTTCACTTCACAACCACACAACCACTCAGCTGCATCGTACATTGCTCTATTAAAACTGCGTTTGTATCCTTGCCTAGATTTACACTGTTTCTGTTCTTGATTGATCGTTAGATCGGGTCTGGGTGCACCAAGTTCTTTCACTTTCATCCTGTGGCCGTGTTCCAAGCTTTTACCTATTAAATTGCACACTGAATTCATGTTGCGCTGGTTTCACACTCGCCGTAATTCGCAGATATTCACAAGGAAGTAAAACTCACTAAAATCTTGCAAAATACACTCCAAAATAGAAACTTGCTAATATCACACGGTGTCAACAAAAGCAGTCAGCATCAGCAAGCACGGAAAATAAAGTAACGGGACAAATTTCGCGCGCTTTGTCCTCTAATCACTTACGAAACTCTCGCTAGATGGCAGTACTGTTATGTTACTGTAGTCTAGTGCACTCTGGCGGGATATTTGCAAACTTACTCTAAATGTGGATACAATAGCCAATGGCAGGAACAAAACTATTATGTAAAACATTATCAAAACAAAAATACTAAACGTCGATTAATGACGCATCGAGGCGTAGTAGAGATGTGCAGAGACAGATATTGGATAGCGAAGTTTCGGCCACTCTACATTCCTTTATTACATAGATAGTGGAACGTGAAAAACGTGTGGTGGTTGGTATAACACCCTTAGGCTGCAAGCTCTGAGCCTTCGGATCGCCCATAACGAGCAATGCTATGTAGAAGCCACGCCCCTTAAACCGCTAATACACGCAGCTTACGGACTTTCCAAGGCGCAGCCTAAACACTACTAACCGTTCGGAAAACATTCATCGATACAAACAGTTCCAAAAACGTTGAACGTCGTTATTTTAATCGGAATGGGAAATATACGAAATTCGTCCTCATAATTTAAATTATGTAATACGTTCTTGCGAAATTTACTTTAACATATATTTTGGGGCGGCTCCGCCTCAGAGCCTTTAATTACGAGCCGCACCTGCTCTGGAATATTTTACCCAAGCATGCCCTCGGGAAAAATTACTGCTGTAGTTTCCCCTTGCTTTCAGCTGTTCTCAGTACCATAACAGCAAGGCCATTTTGGTAAGTGTTACAGGACCAGACTGTTGCCCCTACATCTACTGAAAAGGCTGCTGCCCCTCTTCAGGAACCACATGTTCATCTGGCCTCTCAACAGATACCCCTCCTTCTGGGTGCACCTACAGTACGGCTATCAGTGTCGTTGAGGCACACAAGCCTCCCCACTAACGGCAAGGTCCATGGTTTATGGCTGGGTATATTTCCTGTGAATGTAAATATGCATACAAACACGTATAATATTCCCGTACTCTGTAACAGTAGGACATAAAATCAATGACGAATACAACTAGTCCATTTACAGCAGACCAACTGCCATGCATTTCACAACTAACGGAAACTACTAATATCACATGACTCTCATGACATACCTTCTATAGGAACAGGTACTTTTGACAAAGGACCTGGTGTGTACCTTATACTACACATATGATGATCTATTGGGAATGACGTCATTAGCTGTAAACAGAAATCAATTTACAATTACCAAATCCTATGAGAAAGTTCTTACTGCATGTCCTATCCTACAAGAAGCTCTCTTCACTCACACACTAAATAAATTATCTTTTACTGTCATGACAGGAAAACACAATTTACTATAGAAACAGAGAACCTTACACAGCATGGACACTATAGGAATAGAACTAAAATTGACACTTACATTAAAATGATCGTCTACTGAAAGAAATCATCTTCTTCAATAACTACATTTTAAAAGAGAACATATTTAATTCTCAATCACATCATTTTTGCAGAAGTTGCTGTCATTTAATATCTAGTAAACTCACAGATGATCTAAACAAATACCAAAACAATATAGAAAAGATGTAATTTACACATATGAATGCCTAAAATACTACTGCACTCCATGATAGTAGGCTCATCACAGCAAATGATTGTATAAAATTAGTTCATTAGCAACAATGTGAAACTCTGGATTCATGTACAGCATACTGTGGGACATTTCTTGTTGCAAATGTTCTTTTATAGTTAGTGTTGCATATAAGAGTACAAAGCACATGGATTAATTCCTGGAAATGTGTGAGAAATCTTACTCACGTATGACACCACATTTCAACTACAGAAAATAATTTTAAAAGGTATGGAACACACTTATCCTTTCAGCTCTATATCGCTCCAACAATGCCTCATTCTGATTGTTGGGGACTGTTGAGAACTTTTGGCAAATGGGGTGCATCCGGCCCTTGATTGTCATGTTGGTCAGCTACTACATTGAGAACCATAGGCGCCAGTCTCATAACCTGAGAGAGGCTGTGAGAGCTGTGTGCTGACCACATGCTCCCACATTTTCACACTTTGTGATGCATATGGGCTGAAGGTGACAAAGAAGTCAGTAGGTACCACTTGGTCCCCAAGACTCAATTGAATGTTGTTTATACACAAGAGGACATCACCTTTATCACATGACTGTGCTATTCATGTTAGATTGACGATTTTTTCTCTCCATGTCACTTTTTTGTGTTTATAACCTTATTGCACAGCATCTCAGTGTACATGACTTTTCACTGCAAAAATACAAATCAGTAATGACCAACATGACTCCTCCAACTGAGCAATCATCATTTAAGATCTCTTATGAAAAGAAGCACAATGAAAACAAGCACAAGTGACATTTTGGAATAGATAGCATAATATACACTGTGGATGGTTTACCACATTTTAATAAACCAAAAATTAACATCACGAAATTCAGGGCATTGAGGCTGGACTGTTGGGAATACTGAGAACGTCTTCAAAATAACTGCACTAAAAAACAAGAATGAAAAGGCCTCCTACTCCACATTTGCAGAAGTGCATAACCTAGCACAAACTATATGTCTGTGAAAACAACTGCGTAAGTGACAAGGTATTAACTTAGTAGCTATAACAAGGTGAAAGCTTTACTCAATACAAATCACAACTTTTGATAACATTTATGATACCAACAAATAATCTATTTCTAGCAGCTTAAAACAACCTCACACCAAAGACTTTCACAACAAAATTTTATTCTAACATATCCCCAGATACAGCCCCCTGAAAATTTTTTGATGTTAGTCTCTATGCGCAAGTACCAACAGCAAAACTTAAATCATGGACATAAGGTAACTGATACTTTCCAAACCATTTGATGGTATTTGTGTTAACTGGAAGTTTATCATGTGGCAGTCATGAAGTTTAACTACAGGTAATACTTCACAGATCAATAGCTACACAATAAAAACACCAAAAATCTGTGTGGACACTGTAAGAAACTATTTCAGAGATACGGAATTTAATTGATGAAAGGAGAAAATACAAAAGTGCAGCAAGTGAAGCAGGCAAAAAGGAATACAAACGTCTCAAAAATGAGATGGACAGGAAGTGCAAAATGGCTAAGCAGGGATGGCTGGAGGATCAAAAGTAAGGATGTAGAGGCTTATCTCACGAGGGGTAAGATAGATACTGCCTACAGGTAAATCAAAGAGACCTTTGGAGAAAAGAGAACCATTTGCATGAATATCAAGAGCTCAGATGGAAACCCAGTTCTAAGCAAAGAAGGGAAGGCAGAAAGGTGGAAGGAGTATATGGAGGGTCTATACAGGGGCGATGTTCTTGAGGAGAATATTATGGAAATGGAAGTGGAGGTAGAAGAAAATGAAACTGGAGATATGATACTGCGTGAGGAGTTTGACAGAGCACTGAAGGACCTAAGTTGAAACAAGGCCCCTGGAGTAGACAACATTCCATTAGAACTACTGACAGCCTTGGGAGAGCCAGTGCTGACAAAACTCTACCAGCTGGTGAGCAAGATGTATGAGACAGGTGAAATTCCCTCAGACTTCAAAAAGAATATAATAATTCCAATCCCAAAGAAAGCAGGTGTTGACAGATGTGAACATTACCGAACTATCAGTTTAATAAGTCACAGCTGCAAAATAATAACGCGAATTCTTTACAGACGAATGGAAAAACTGGTAGAAGCTGACCTCGGGGAAGATCGGTTTGCATTCTGTAGAAATGTTGGAATACGTGAGGCAATCCTGACACTACGACTTGATTAAGGAAAGGCAAACCTACGTTTCTAGCATTTGTAGACTTAGAGAAAGCTTTTGACATTGTTGACTGGAATACTCTCTTTCAAATTATGAAGGTGGCAGGGGTAAAATAAAGGGAGCATAAGGCTATTTACAATTTATACAGAAAGCAAATGGTAGTTATAAGAGTCAAGGGACATGAAAGGGAAGCAGTGGTTGGGAAGAAAGTGAGACGGGGTTGTAGCCTCTCCCAAATGCTATTCAATCTGTATATTGAGCAAGCAGTAAAGGAAACAAAAGAAAAATTCGGATTAGGTATTAAAATCCATGGAGAAGAAATAAAAACTTTGAGGTTTGCCAATGACATTGTAAATCTGTCAGAGACAGCAAAGGGCTTGGAAGAACAGTTGAGTGGAATGGACAGTGTCTTGAAAGGAGGGTATAAGATGAACATCAACAAAAGAAAAAGGTGGATAATGGAATGTAGTTGAATTAAATCATTTGATGCTGAGGGAATTAGATTAGGAATTGAGACACTTAAAGTAGTAAAGGAGTTTTGCTATTTGGGGAGCAAAATAACTGATGATGGTCGAAGTAGAGAGGATATAAAATGTAGACTGGCAATGGCAAGGAAAGCGTTTCTGAAGAAGAGAAATTTGTTAACATCGAGTATTGATTTAAGTGTCAGGAAGTCATTTCTGAAAGTATTTCTATGGTGTGTAGCCATGTGTGGAAGTGAAATGTCGACAATATGTAGTTTAGACAACAAGAAATGTGGTGCTACAGAAGAAAGCTGAAGATAATGGGTAGATCACGTAACTAATGAGGAGGTATTGAATAGAATTGGGGAGAAGATGAGTTTGTGGCACAACTTGACTAGAAGAAGGGATCGGTAGATAGCACATGTTCTGAGGCATCAAGGGATCACCAATTTAGTAATGGAGGGCAGCGTGGTGGGTAAAAATCGTAGAGGGAGACCAAGAGATGAATACACTAAGCAGATTCAGAAGGATGTAGGCTGCAGTAGGTACTGGTTGACGAAGGTGGTTGCACGGGATAGAGTAGCATGGAGAGCTGCATCAAACCAGTCTTAGGACTGAAGACCACAACAACTACAACAACGGCAATGTAATTGACATTCATTTTAGCTGATAGTGAAAATACAGTCTATTTTCTAAGATTGTCACAAACATTGATCAGGCTTTTTTCATGACACTACACAATTAGTTGTTTGGCTCATCACATAGGATTCATCTGCTAACATCCAATGCCACAAAGTGGCTTCAGTCGGCAACTCAACTTCATTGTGGAAACAGTTCATGAAAAGGAAGAGATGACAGTCAGATGCACCAGGTTCAGAACCGTACGGCAGGTGGCTGAAGATATCAGATCCAAACAGATTAAGTAAGTATCTTGTGGTTTTACCTGTATGGTGTCTTGCATTTCGCAACCCATGGTTCCTTCATCAGGAAAGAGGGACGAAGAGGGAAAGACGAAAGGATGTGGATGAAAGAAACATTCAATATGGGAAAAATATACTAAAAAAAGAGATGCTGTGACTTACCAAATGGGAAAGTGCTGGTAGATAGACACAATAAAAAACACACAAACAAACCCACAAATATCAAGCTTTTGCAAGCCATGGTTGCTTCATCAGGAATAGGGAAGGAGAGGGAAAGACGAAAGAATGTGGGTTTTAAGGGGGAGGGTAAGGAGTCATTCGAGTCCCAGGAGCGGAAAGACTAACCATTAGCGGAAAAAGGGACAGGTATACACTCACACGCACACACACATATCCATCTTCACATATACAGACACAAGCAGACATATGTCTGCTTGTGTCTGTATATGTGCGGATGATATATATAATAGAGGGAAACATTTCACATGGGAAAAATATATCTAAAAACAAAGATGCTGTAACTTACCAAACGAAAGCGTTGGTATGTTGACAGAGACAACAACAAACACAAACACACACACAAATTTCAAGCTTTTGCAACCCATGGTTGCTTCATCAGGAAAGAGGGAAGGAGAGGGAAACATGAAAGGATGTAGGTTTTAAGGGAGAGGTTAAAGAGTCATTCCAGTCTCGGGAATGGAAAGTCTTTCTGCTGCCGGAACTGGAATGACTCCTTACCCTCTCCCTTAAAACCCACATCCTTTCACCTTTCCCTCTCCTTCCCTCTTTCCTGTTTTTGCTGTACAATATGGCAAAGAATAATTAGTAGCTGTAAATGAACAATTGTAAAATCAGCTAAAGAACACCTCAAGGAAGTGTGAAAAACAACAATATGTGAAAGAAGCAGTTTAACTTCATCATTGCAGTCACTATAAAAAAAGGGTGAATTGTTAAGATGTAGATGTATTCTGAGTTCATTATTCTTGGTAATGAAGATGATTCATAAGATTTTTTGTCCTTCAGTTCATAATGTTAGAAAGAGCAAGATTGTTTTAAATTTCCATATGTATATAATACTTCCATAGGGAATGAAATTCACTTTCATTTCAGCTGGAAGTTGAAATAGTTTTCAACGGTGTCCCCACAGTTCTTAGTGTTCCTATTTTGTTGGTGTGGATCTGTGAAGTTTCACTTCTAATTAAAGTTCCTGACTACCACTTGATTAAATTTTGAATAACACAAATACGATCACATTGTTTGCAAAGTCTCTTTTGCCTTATGTCCATGTTTTGAGATTCACTGTTATGTTATGAAAAGTTGTGATTTGTAGTGTGTAACACTTTCATCTTGTCATACCTATTGAGTTAAAACTTTGTCTCTTACTCAGATTTATTGCCAGACATCTAGCTTGTGGTACAGTTATGCACTACTGTCTATGTGGGGTAGGAGGTTTTGTCGTTGTTGGTTTCTTGTGTAGTTATTTTGTCAGTGGCAAATGATAGAAGTGTGATAATGCGCTGAGAGCAATGTACTCCAGAAGATAAGAACGTATGTATTTCACAGCGCAGACATTAAAAGGGGCAGCTGAGTACATTTTGAACCTGATTTCAAAGATGTTCTCAGTATTCCCAGCAGTCCAGCCTCAATGCACTGGTTTTTGTGAAGCTAATTTTTGGTTTGATAACGTGCGATAAACAATCTACATTGTATATTATGCTATCAGTTCCAAAATGTTTCCTGTGCTTCTTTACACATTTATAAGAGATCTTAGATGACAGTTGCTCAGTTGGAGGAGTCATGATGTTCAATACTGTTTTGTCTTATTGCAGTGAAAAGTCATACCCTCTGAGCTGCTGTGCTGCAAGTTTACAATCGCGGAAAAGTGACTGGGAGACAAATATTTGTCATTCCAACTTGTATAGATTTGATTGAATAGCACTCGTACGTTAAAACAGATGTCCTATTGTGTATAAAAGCTAAACTCCATGGAAATGGTCTTTTAGGCCTGACTGATCTCTTCAGCGAATAAGCATCACAAGGTGCAAAAATGTGGCTACATGTGTTCAGCACACTGCTCTCCAAGCCGCTCTGAGGTTACAAGACTGGAGCGTATATTTCACAATGCAGTAGCTAATCTACGTGCATTTGATGGTTTGGGCATACCTGATTTTCCAAAAGTGCTCAGCTGACCACAGCGATCAGAATTCAGCATTGTTGGTGCAATGTAGATCTGAAAAGATAGGTACCTTCCATAGTCATTAAAATAATTTTCAGTAGTTGATGTGTGGACTCATTTGTCAGTAAGGTTTGTTGTAATTATCCACGAATTAAAGCTTTTGCTTTGTAATCTTGTAGAGATCACAGTGTAGCTAGAAAATAGAATTTGCATCAAGAAGAGTATCACAGAATGCTGTGTTGATCCACCCTGAGTTGCACATTGTTGCTACTGGATAGTTTTGTACAATCATTTCCTGTGATGAGCATTCCTTTTGCAGAGTGCGGCAGTATTTTTGGCGCCACGCGGGACTAGCCGAGCGGTCTAAGGCGCTGCAGTTATGGCCTGTGCGGCTGGTCCCAGCGGAGGTTCAAGTCCTCCCTCGGGCATGGGTGTGTGTGATTGTCCTTAGGATAATTTAGGTTAAGTAGTGTGTAAGCATAGGGACTGATGACCTTAGCAGTTATGTCCCATAAGATTTCACACACATCTGAACAGTATTTTTGGCATTCACACATATAAATTACATATTTTCGAAACTGATTTGTGATTTCTTTAGGTCTTATCTGTTTAGTAGATGATAAATGACAGCATCTTCTGCAAAAGTGATGTGATTGAAAATTAATTATGTTTACTATTATAATGTAGTCTTTAATAAAGGTCATTTTTTGGGTAGATAGTGATTTTAATGGAAGTGGGAATTTGGGGGTCATTCCTATAATGTTTGAGCAATGTATGTTTCTCTGTTTGCATATTAAATAGTTCATTTGTTTCATGAGAGTAATAGATATTTTATTAAGTGTGTGAGATCTTCTTGTAGTATAGGAAATGGAGTAAGAACTTTCTCATATGATTTGGTAATTGTACATTGATTTCTGTATACAGGTTATGATGTCATTCCCAACAGATCCTCATGTTTGTACTATAATGTAGACACCAGGGCCTTTTTTCAAAAGTACCTCTTCCTATAGAAGGCAGTTATTTGAGGTAGGTATGTTATGAGAGTCATGTGATGTTAGTATTGTCTGTTACTTGAGAAGTGCACTGCAGTTTTTGTGATGAAGAATACTGCACTTTCAAGAAATATATATGTAGTTTTCTTGTCAGTTACAATTGATGTCTTGAAATGTAGATGTGAGGAGATGGAAATTTTGCATAGGTTTTAAAATTTGTAGTTAGAATTGCATTGCGTATCCAAGAATAACTCCATTTGCTGTGTAATCTTGTGGAGAACACTACATAGCTATAAAAAAACTTTTGCAAGTAGAAGTGTCAGATGGTATGTTGTAAATGGACTAGTTTTATGTAGTCATTAATTTTATGTACCTACTGCTACAGAGTGAGGGACTATTTTAGGTGTTTGTCCATTCACAGGGAATGTAATGCACATTCATTTTAGCTGATAGTGGAAGTGGAACTTGTATCAAGAAAGGTTTTTTGCACGACTGATAAAGAGGGAAAAATATAAGAGGCGTGTTTTTTAAGAAAGTAATGTTTTGAAATTTAAAAAAAAATACGTGCTAAGATATCTCAATAACTTTATTTTTGCATGAAAGCTTGTACTTTAATCTACTTTTCTACATAATTTCTTTCAATATTGCTGCATTTGTCATAACGTTGTACCTGTTTTTGAATACCATCCTCATAGAAGTCTGCCACCTAACTTGTTAACTGCTGCATCACCACTGTTTTGACTTCAACATTGTCTTGAGGACGCTGAACGCCCAGGTGGTTCTACAAGTGCAGGAACAGATGGTAGTCACTGGGTGCAAGATCGGCGTGTACGGAGAATGATCTAGAGTTTCCCATTGAAAAGATGTGATGAGATCTTTGGTCTGATTTGCCACATGCGGACGGACATTGTCTTGCAACAAAACGATGCCCTTGCTCAACTTCCATTGACTGTTGCTTTGATTCTGGTGTGAGGTAGGCCACTCATGTGTCATCACCCATAACAATTTGGCTTAAGAAAGCATCACTGTTGTTTTGGTACCGCTCAAGGAAAGTCAATGCACTGTCTAAACATTTTGTTTCGTGGACATCCGTCAACATTTTCAGTACCCAACGTGTGCACAATTTTCGGTGCATCAAGTGCTCGGTCACAATGCCATACAAAACACTACAAGAACATTAGGAAGCTCATCCTGCGAGGAGGAAATTGTAAATCATCTGTTTTCTCTCACCTTATTGCCCACGTCCTGCACCAAACTGTCATTAACAACCGAAGGACACTCACTCCCTTATTCATCATGCAGATTTGTGGGGCCATCTTTAAATGCTGTCACCCACTTTCTTATCATTCCATCAATCATAAAGTATTCTCCATAAACTGCACAGATCTCACGATGAACATAGATCACTTTGAGGACTTTTGCGCTAAGAAATCTTGTAACAGCCTGTACTTCCCAGTCAGCGGGACTCACGATTATCGGAGGCATCTTAAACACTCAGTACACAGTGTAAACAAGGAAGAATCTATCTGTAATGGCGTCAGTGCGTAGATTAATGTACAGGCTTTCATGAAAAATAAAATTATTGAGATATCTTAGCACGTCTTTTTTAATTTCAAAATGGTACTTATTTATAAAAAAAATAAAAAAATAAAAAAAAACACGCCTCATATTTAGAAATGTTTATTGGAAAATTTACATAGATTCACTGTCTATTTCCTAACATTGTCACCTACGTTGTTGAGGCTTTTTTCGTAACTCTACACAATTTGTTGTCTGGCTTATGACATAGAAGTGATCTGCTAACATCCAATGCCACTAAGTGTCTTCAGCCAGCACCTCAATTTCTTGTGTAAATGGATTGCTGCCAAAACCAGTTCATGAAATGGAAGAGATGACAGTCAGATGCACCATGTTGGGAGCTGTAGTGCCGATGGTTAAAGATACCGGATCCAAACAGATTAAGTAAAATTTGTGTGGTGTTTTTGCTTTACAATATGGTACAGAATATTTAGTAGCTGTATATGAACAATTGTAAAATCATCGAACAAACACTGTGAGGAAGTGTGAAAAACAACATTATCTGAAATAAGCAGTTTAACTTCATTATTGCAATCACTATAACAAAAAGTATGACATGTTAAGATCTAGATGTATGGTGAATTCCTTATTGTTGCTAATGAAGTTATTTTGTAAGATCATTTATCTTTCAGTGCGTAATGTTAGAAAGGGCAAGATCGTTTTAAGGGTCTATATATATACATTACTTCCATAGGGAAAGAAATTCACTTTCATTTCTGCTGGAAGTTGTAATAGTTTCCAACAGTATCCCCACAATTCTTAGTGTTCCTATTTTGTTGGTGTGGATCTGTGAAGTTTCACATCCAATTAAAATTCTTGTCTACCACTTGATTAATTTTCGATTAACGCAAATATGATCACATTGTTTGCAAAGTCTCTCTTGCCTTATGTCCATGTTTTGAGATTCACTGTTGGTAGTTAAGCATGAAAAACTCACAGCACAAAATTTTTAGTGGGTTTTAAGTGTTGACATGTTAGAATAAACTTTAATTGTGAAAGATTTCGGAGTGCTGCACACTAATAAAGTCACACAATCTTTTGCACATTTTAAAACTAGAAGCATGGTCTTCTGCTTTTGACGCGTCGCTTTTTGTTGGCAATGACCTAAAATTAAGGCCAGTCTTGTCAGTGTTATAAATTTGTTGGGGGAAATACTTTCCCTGTCTTATCATTTTTTGAAACTCACGCAGTTTTGGTAAATATAATTTTAAAACCTCTCTTAATTCAATTTGTTGTTGTGTAGATAAATATTCTGATTCCCAGACTTTCTCGTCAATGCTCGACATATCAGCCTCAGCATCAGTTGTCTTAACACGGTCATTATTCAAACAATGTAAAGCAAAGCGAACTGCTGATTTTAATTGTCTGTTATGATTTTAAGATGATTTGTTACGCCGCGTTAGTTAGTTATTGCAGTATTGAATGAATCATTCATCACCAGCATCGTTTCACACCACTGAAGCGAGGAAAAATTCGTTTGTGGTTCAGCATCAGTAGTTGTTGTTACGTTGCTAGGCAGAATTGTGCACTACAGCACAATGCCAATCCAGAAATTATTTATAATGCTATCTTCCTTTTGGGGGTCGTTATATTATTTCGACAAAACACTCCTTTCAATGCTCAATGTTCATCAAGTCAGTCTTTCAATCAAAATGTTTACAGTTAATTAATTTTGATCATCAATTATCACACAGTTTAATTAATGAGCCAATATGTAAGATTTCCATTACTGACGAACAACTTTTATTTTTCCTTCTTAGCAGGTAGTTTATAATCATCACACCGCACACACACCGATGGATTAGATCAATTATGACTCTTTTCAGTTCAGTGATTGTGACAATTACAACTTTTGCAATCGGCTTATTTGCATTATCTTCGTGTGGTCGTATTAATGTTTCCTACTAAAGGGTAATCAGGTATTGCAGTCTTCGATACTATGTCCACTCTTCATTGTAACTGTTCACTTTGATGAAGGTTGAGTCCAGCAATAATATCTCCAATAATAAATAGTTCATTAACTCATCATACACTATCAGAATATCACTTAAGTTCAAGTTCTCAAGTCAGAATAACTGAAAACAAAGTCCGCGCATCTCTATCATGAAATAGTATGTTTTTTGAATAGAAACAATCTCGAAGCATTCCATTTGTAGTTCTATAACAAATGGTGCTCTCTCACGACCTGATGGCAAGCAAGCTAGTGAGCTTCTAACATTTCCATGATTGAGCATTGTAGACGCATTGAACTTCCTTATTGCCACATTTACAACTCTCTGTCAAAATTGATGTTATCTCTGACTGACATATCATTTTCGACTTGAATTTCATCATACTAATTTGCAGTTATTACTGAGATATTAGATAGCTAATTAAAACTAACCTTTCTTTCTTTATACCTTTATATCATGACATTCTCAATAATTATTGAAATTGGTGTTCATCAAAACTTTTAAGGTGTTATATTATAGTCAAAGTTGTTGTACCTGTCAGGATAACACTGTTCCCTACTTTAAATTATCATGACATTCTTATATGGGTTTTCGGGTTTCTTGGGGTCTTACATTACCCATAAGAAACTCACAGTTCTAAATTGGAAGGAGGTTATAACTGTTGATATATTAGAATAACATTTTATTGTGAAAGCCTGAGGTGTGAGGTACTTTCAAGCCACTGGAAATAAATTTCTTGTTGGTATCATATATGTTACCAAAAGGTGTGTATTGTATTGTGAAAAGCTTTCATGTTCTTATAGCTATTGACTTTACACTTTGTGTCCTACGGACCGGAGTGTGGAATGTCAGATCCCTTAATCAGGCAGGTAGGTTAGAAAATTTAAAAAGGGAAATGGATAGGTTAAAGTTAGATGTAGAGGGAGTTGGTGAAGTTTGGTGGCTGGAGGAACAAGACTTTTGGTCAGGTGAAACAGTGTTATTAATACAAAATCAAATAGGGTTAATACAGGAGTAGGTTTAATAATGAATAAAAAAATACAAGTGCGGGTAAGCTACTACAAACAGCATAGTGAACACATTATTGTGGCCAAGATAGACACGAAGCCAACGTCTACTACAGTAGTACATGTTTATATGCCAATTAGTCATGCAGATGATAAAGAAATTGATGAAATGTATGAGGAGATAAAAGAAATTATTCAAGTAGTGAAGGGAGACGAAAATTTAATTGTCATGGGTGGCTGGAATTTGAGAGTAGGAAAAGGGAGAGAAGGAAACGTAGTAGGTGAATATGGATTGGGGCTAAGAAATGAAAGAGGAAGCCGCCTTGTAGAATTTTGCACAGAGCATAACTTAATCATAGCTAACACTTTGTTCAAGAATCATGAACGAAGGTTGTATACATGGAAGAACCCTGGAGATACTAAAAGGTTTCAGATAGATTATATAATGGTAAGACAGAGATTTAGGAACCAGATTTTAGATTTTAAGACATTTCCAGGGGCAGATGTGGACTCTGACCACAATCTATTGGTTATGAACTATAGATTAAAACTGAAGAAACTACAAAAAGGTGGGAATTTCAGGAGATGGGATCTGGATAAACTGAAAGAACCAGAGGTTGTACAGAGTTTCAGGGAGAGCATAAGGGAACAATTGACAGGAATGGGGGAAAGAAATACAGTAGAAGAAGAATGGGTAACTTTGGGGAATGAAATAGTGAAAGCAGCAGAGGATCAAGTAGGTAAAAAGACGAGGGCTAGTAGAAATCCTTGGGTAACAGATGAGATACTGAATTTAATTGATGAAAGGAGAAATTACAAAAATGCAGTAAGTGAAGCAGGCAAAAAGGAATACAAACATCTCAAAAATTAGATGGACAGGAAGTGCAAAATGGCTAAGCAGGGATGGCCAGAGGACAAATGTAAGGAAGTAATGCTTATGTCACAAGGGGTAAGATAGATACTGCCTACAGGAAAATTAAAGAGACCTTTGGAGAAAAGTGAACCACTTGCATGAATATCAAGAGCTCAGATGGAAACCCAGTTCTAAGCAAAGAATGGAAAGCAGAAAGGTGGAAGGAGTATAAGGACGGTCTATACAGGGGTGATGTTCTTGAGGACAAAGTTATGGAAGTGGAAGAGGAGGTAGATGAAGATGAAATGGGAGATACGATACTGCGTGAGGAGTTTGACAGAGCACTGACAGACCTAAGTCGAAACAAGGCCTCGGGAGTAGACAACATTCCATTGGAACTACAGACAACCTTGGGAGAGCCAGGCCTAACAAAACTCTATCATCTGGTGAGCAAGATGTATGAGACAGGCAAAATTCCCTCTATCAGTTTAATAAGTCACAGCTGCAAAAAACTAATGCGAATTCTTTACAGACAAATGGAAAAACTGGTAGAAGCTGACCTCAAGGAAGATCGGTTTGGATTCCATAGAAATGTTGGAACACGTGAGGCAGTACTGACCCTACAACTTATCTTAGAAGAAATATTAAGGAAAGTCAAACCTATGTTTCTAGAATTTGTAGACTTAGAAAAAGCTTTTGGCATTGTTGACTGGAATACTCTCTTTCAAATTCTGTAGGTGGCAGGGGTAAAATACAGTTAGCGAAAAGCTATTTACAATTTGTACAGAAAGCAGATGGCAGTTATAAGAGTCAAGGGACATGATAGGGAAGCAGTGGTTGGGAAGGGAGTGAGACAGGGTTGTAGCCTCTCCCCAATGCTATTCAATCTGTATATTGAGCAAGCAGTAAAGGAAACAAAAGAAAAGTTTGGAGTAGGTATTAAAATCAATGGAGAAGAAATAAAAACTTTGAGGTTTGCCGATGACATTGCAATTCTGTCAGAGACAGCAAAGGACTTGGAAGAGCAGTTGAACAGTATGGGCCCTGTCTTGAAAGGAGGGTATAAGATGAACATCAACAAAAGCAAAACGTGGATAATGGAATGTAGTTGAATTAAATCATTTGATGCTGAGGGAATTAGATTAGGAAATGAGACACTTGAAGTAGTAAAGGAGTTTTGCTATTTGGGGAGGAAAATAACTGATGATGGTCGAAGTAGAGAGGACATAAAATGTATACTGGCAATGGCAAGGAAAGCGTTTCTGAAGAAGAGAAATTTCTTAACATTGAGTATTGATCTAAGTGTCAGGAGGTCGTTTCTGAAAGTATTTCTATGAAGTGTAGCCATGTGTGAAAGTGAAACGTGGACGATATATAGTTTAAACAAGAAGAAATGTAGTGCTACAGATTCAATTCGGCATGTTTTGCATTGAGGATATTATCTAGAGAATGCAGCACAGACTGTACTAGACTAGTGTATTTTGCTTACTTTCAGTCCATCGTGTCTTATGGCATGGTGCTCTGGGGTAAAACTAAATCAAGCTTAACAGATATCTTCAAATTTCAGAAAAGAGCTATACGAATCATAACACATAACTCTCCAAGAACTCATTGTAGGCCCTTTTCAAAGAACTGCAAATACTCACAATACCATCACTGTGTATATTTAGAAGCATTCTGTGTACAAGAGCACATATGAAAACTCTACGTACAAATGAGGACTGCCATAATTATAATACTAGAACTTGTAAGAATTTGTATGTAGAAAGGGTAAGGACAACACAAACCCAAAAGCATGTAAGTTATTTTGGAATAAAAGTCTACAATGCTCTGCCAGTGTACATGAAGGCAATAATAGATGAAGTAAAATTTAAGACTGAGCTTAAAAATTACCTTTTAAGCAAAACTTTCTATGACGTAGATGAGTACTTTGATTGTATGTAAATTTATTGCCAAAAATTTTAATTTATATGTCTAAATTTGTACTTTAAAAAAAATGCCGTGAAAGTGATATTCCATTATTATGTCTGTAGTACTTGTACTAGTATGATAACTTTGTTGTGACAATTCCTACATCATGTAAATGATATACAGGAAGATAAAAAAATAAAATGAAATGAAATGAAATGAAAGAATGCTGAAGATTAGATGGGTAGATCACATAACTAATGAGGAGGTATTGAATAGAATTGGGGAGAAGACGAGTTTGTGGCACAACTTGACTAGAAGAAGGGATCGGTAAGTAGGACATGTTCAGAGGCATCAAGGGATCACCAATTTGGTACTGGAGGGCGGCGTGGAGGGTAAAAATTGTAGAGGGAGACCAAGAGATGAATACACTAAGCAGATTCAGAAGAATGTAGGCTGCAGTAGGTACTGGGAGATGAAGGTGGTTGCACAGGATAGAGTAGCATGGAGATTTGCATCAAACCAGTCTCAGGACAGTGAAACCACAACAACAACAACTACAACAACAACAGCATATATGGACTAGGAGGTTTCTTTGTTCTTGTTATATAGAGGATTAATTTTGTCAGTTGGTCAGTTATATAACTCTGTGAATGCACTGAGGTAATGTACTACAAATTTTAAGGAAGTACATGAAACACGGTGCAGAAATTAAAATGTGCAACTGAGTACATTTTGAAGCAGATTACAAATATGTTTTCAGTATTCCCAACAGTTCTGCCATATTGCATTGGTTTTTGTGACTTTAGTTGTTAGTTTATGAACGTACTGTAGACAATCAACATCGTATGTTCTGTTATCAATTATAATATGTTTCCTGTGTTTCTTTATGTTGTCGTTGAGTTCTCATATGATGATTGCTCAGTTGGAGGATTTGTGATACTCAGTACCAGTTTGTGTTGTTTTAGTGTACAATCATATATAATTAGTTGCTAAGCAATAAGGTTAAAAACACAGATATATGACTGTGTGACAGACATTGACATTCCAGTTTCTATTTGTTTATTGATGTGCAGTGTTGTAACAAAAATTATATGTGGTAATATATAAAAACAAATTAGATTGAAACAGGCATTGGAGGACCACTGGTAGCAACTGTCTGTTGTATCATTCTCAGTTTATAAGCATCACAAAATGTTAAACAAAGGTGTAAGTGGTGAGCAAACTGCTCCCATTGCAGCTATCTCGTTATGAGACTAGAGCCTGTAGTTCTCAATAAAGTAGCTCCCTTCTTGCACCTCAGTGGCTGATAGCAACCCATTGGCCAACAGTGCTGAACAGATGTGGGCAATCAGCAATCCAGCTAGTGGCCAAGGCTCACATTGCTAACCATTGGTGACCTGGCAAGAATTGGTATTTCCAATGTAGGAAGGCCATTGGCACACTGTGGTATGGTGTTGAATTCTTACTGTATCTAGCCAGAAGTGAATTCCTTGGGTTTGCAAGTTAGAGGACCGTTGTGTAATCCAGTTTGGATCTGCAATCAAGAATGAGTAATTTCTATTTTATTATGTTAGTGCTGGAGAATAGAACACCACTTAAAGAAAATACAGTTGATGGTGATTTCAATGGCAGCAAGTAGTTTTGTTTGTTTTGTATATTGATAAATGTTATTGCCGTAACTACTGCAACTGAATAATTGGCATTCCCACAAGTACAAAGTCAGTTCTGAATGTCATGTACACTGTCTACTTGTACTGTGGAAAAGCAAAGCATTAGTTACATGTGAAACCAGTGCATCTGATCTTGTGCTCATCTCATGTACTTTAACAGCAATATAATATGTGTAACGCCAAAGGCCAATTGTTGACAGCAGTTTTTAAGCATTTTACCCCATGAATTTTTAATACAGATCTTTTTAAAAACACCAACAATGCACCACATTTTCAAGCAATCAAAAACTTTGAGATTGATAAATCACTCCTGATCAATTCAAAATGTATTGCCTGCTTCAATCGGAATTATTGTTTTAGAGTTGTGGAAAATGAGCAGCGCTTAAATAAAGTGACTTTGTTATCCCTTTGCAAGTCCTGAGATCATAACATCCCTCTCTTATACTAATGTTGAATAATGCATGGTAGGTATAAGTGACTTACTGTGCGTAAGTTAAGTTTAATGCATGGTTGTCTTTTGAGATTCTCCTTGCTATATCAATCGTAGTTAACAACCTTGTAATACACTTAACTTAATAACAGTCTGTCCCATATTCCTGCCATGCTTTATTCAACATTAGTGTAAGAGAAGGATATTATGATCTCAGGAGTTACAAAGGTATAAGAAAGTCACTTCCTTTTAGTGCTGCTCATTTTCCACAACTTGGAAACAAAAATTTCGATTGAAGCAGGTTGCCAAGCGGCTACAGGCACTTCAGTGCAGAACCGTGCGACTGCCTCGGTCGCAGGTTCGAATCCTGCATTGGGCATGGATGTGTGTGATGTCCTTAGGTTAGTTAGGTTTAGGTAGTTCTACATTCTGGGGGACTGATGACCTCAGATGTTAAGTCACATAGTGCTCAGAGGCATATGAACAATTTTTTTGATTGAAGCAGACAATACAATATAAACTGATCATAAGTGATTTGTGAATCTCACAGTTTTCTATTCCATGAAAAAGTTGTGCAATCTTAGGACTTACAAGATCTGTTTGTAAAATTCATTGGGTAACATACTTCAATACTACAATACACACCTTTTGGTAACATTTATGATACCAACAAGAAATCTATTTCCAGTACCTCAAAAGTACCTCACACCACACACTTTCACAATAAAATGTCATTCTAACATATCAACAATTTAGAACTGTGAGTTCCTTATGGCAACCAACAACATCAAAACTGAAGCTGTGAGTACAAGGTAACAGAGACTTTGCAACAGTTTCAAGGTATTTGTATTAATTGAAAGTGTATCATGTGATAGTCAGAAAGGTTAACTGCAGGCAATACTTAACAGATACATACCCAAAAAATAAGAAGGCCCATACTCTGTGTAGACATTATAAAAATGTTTTTCAAATTTCTGCTGAAGTTGATGTGAATTTCAACACCCTATGGAAGTAACAGCTACACTTCGACTCATAAACTAACCTTATCCTCAGTGACTTTAGGCACTGAACACAAATAATGGTTTAAAACTAGTTCATTACCAACAATATGCAACTCAGAATGCGTCTATATTGTAACATGTCATACCTCATGTTGTACTGATTGAAAAGAAGCAGTTAATGAGTCCAAAAGATAACTGTTCAAAGCCACAATTAAAGGCTACAAAAATTCTCATCTTGCACACAGGTTTCTCAGCACACCTCAAAGCCAATGTCATATGAAATTTCCCGAATCAGTTTGGATGGGAGAAGTTCAACCACCTGCACTATAGCTGTGAACTTGGTCCGAGTGCCTGTCATCTGTTCCATCTCATGAATTCCTTTTTAATGCAATACATCTCCACAATGAAGCTGAGGTGCCAACTGAAACAACGTTGTGGTGTTGGATGTTGGTGGCTGGCTCCTATGAGATGAGCATGCAATTGAAGGTGCACTGTTTCAAAAATGTCTCAACAATGTTGGTGACTATGTTGTGAAGTATCCACTCAATCAATGTAAGTATTCCAATAAATATTCCTAAATACATTTTTCCTTTCTTTATAGGTCATAAAACTTGCTTTCTGGTTGCAACTTGTATTTACACTATCAGCTGAAATGAAAGTGAATTACAGTCCCTGTGGATGTAATTTACACATATTAACACCTAAAATATTCCTGCACTCTGTAAAAGTAGGCTCAGAAAATAAAATGAGATTATAAATATAGTCCATTAGCAACAAGGAGCAACCTATGTTACATCCACAACATGCCAGGTGACACTTGTTGTTGAGAATGTTCTTATTTGCATACCCATGTTCTCAATAAGATTACAAAACAAAACAATTTAATTTTGGATATGCAAAACTCAATTACTGACAATGAGACCACTTTTTGACTACACATAGGAATTTTAAAAGCTATGGAACATAACCACCTTTCACATCTACATTGCTCCAACGATGCAAATATCCCTCACATCATAAAATGCAATGCCTTGCACAAGTTACAAGAACTACTAATACTAGTATCTGCCATTCAGTATATTTCATGTGGCATTGGCTGTATGGTGTCCTGAGTATCCAGTATGCAAGATAAGAGTTTTTGTAGCCTTTAATCATGGCTTTGCACAATTACCTAGTGGACTCATTAACTGCTTCATTTCAATCAGTACAACATGAAGTATGACATGTTACAATATAGATGCATCCTGAGTTGCGTATTGCTGGTAATGAACTAGTTTTAAACCATTATTTGTGATCAGTGCCTAAAGCTACTGAGGACAAGGTTAATTTATGAGTCGATGTGTAGCTGTTCCTTCCATAGGGCAATGTAATTCACATTAACTTCAGCAGAAATTTGAAATACATTTTTATAGTGTCTACACAGAGTATGGGCCTTCTTATTTTTTGGGTATGTATCTGTTAAGTATTACCTGCAGTTAACCTTTCTGACTATCACATGATACACTTTCAATTAAAACAAATACCTTGAAACTGTTGCAAAATTCTCTGTTACTTTGTACTCACAGCTTCAGTTTTGATGTTGTTGGTTGCCATAAGGAGCTCACAGTTCTAAATTGGAAGGAGGTTGTAACTGTTGATATGTTAGAATAACATTTTATTGTGAAAGTGTGTGGTGTGAGGTACTTTTGAGGTACTGGAAATAGATTTCTTGTTGGTATCATATATGTTACCAAAAGGTATGTATTGTATTGTGAAAAGCCTTGGTGTTCTTATAGCTACTGACTTAATACCTTGTGTGTTACTCGACTTTATTGCAAGACATCTAGCTTAGGGTATAATTATACGCTACTGCATATACGGAATAGGATGTTTCTTTGTTCTTGTTGTATAGTGTATTAATTTTGTTTGTTGGTCAGATATACAACTTTGTGAATGCACTGAGGATTATGTACTTCGAATTTTAAGGAAGTACATTAAAAACAGTGCAGACAGTAAATGGGGTAACTGTGTACATTTTGAAGCATATTTCAAATATGTTTCCAGTATTCCCAACATTTCCGCTATATTGCATTGGTTTCTGTGACTTTAGTTGTTGGTTTATGAACATACTGTAAACTGTCTATGTTGTATGTTATGTTATCAGTTACAAAATGTTTCCTGTTTTTGCAATTATCGGTGTTATTTTTGTATATTTCTGGTCAGTCACAATTGTTGCCTTTGATACCGCTCTTGAGAATTGGGAATGTATATGTGAAAAGATAGGAAATGCCAATAGCTTTTGAAATTATTAGATGTAGTCTCATTTATCAGTAAATAAGCCCAAGTGCCTCCCCGAGCGAGCTGCTAAATTGCACCCCCGCCCCCACTTTTTTTATACAAAACGTTTGTGGAATTTTATTTGGCTAGTCTCAAACTGTTAATATGTGATTGTATGTAAACCGTCATGTTGACAGTTACATTCAGCATGATGGTATAAATGTAAATATAACTCCAACCACTGAGAATTGCCACACTGTGAAAAAATCTATGTAGATCTGGAAAATAGAAACAAAAATTGCCACTGGTTGGTGACATTCTCTACAGATTTGTACAAAACAGTTGCTGGGCACTAGCTCTAAAGTGGAATCAAACCTGATTGAATAAATCAAGCTAATTTTTATAGGCCTTGTCAATTTACTCAATTGTCAAATGTGTGTGAAATCTTATGGGGCTTAACTGCTAAGGTCATCACTCCCTAAGCTTACACACTACTTATCCTATATTATCCTGAGGACAAATACGCACACCCATGCCCGAGGGAAGACTCGAACCTCCGCCGGGGCCAGTCACACAGTCCATGACTGCAGCGCCTTAGACCGCTCGGCTAATCTTGCGTGGCTTGAACTTACAGTTAACGTAAATAAACATTTTTCAATGGTTGTGAACATACAATGTATTCAACTGAAAACAAAATATATTTACAATTTAATGATAATTTTGTTTGAACAATAATATTTATGATAACTATTTAGTATTGAACAAAATAATAAACAACACAGTAAATAACCAAGACACTGATCATAATATAAAAATTTTAAAAAATGCTAGACAAATTGAACCTTCCTACCTTTTGCTCGTGCAAACTCTTTCACATGATCTGTGTAATGTAAGTCCTCCACAAGCTCATTCTCAATCGATATTGTTGCAAGATCATTCAAATGAATTTTGTTCATCGTTGATCAGAGGTATGTCTTTATCAATTTAAGTTTTGAAAAACTCCTCTTTCCACTCACAACTGTCACTGAGAGTGTTAGGGGAATTCTCAGAGCAATGTTAACATTCGGCCAAAAATTATGTCTTCCCATAAACTTCAGAATCTCTTTTGGACCTATTTCAGGTTTCAACAATGTTGAAAGCACTTCTAGTTCATCTCTCAACTCCAGTGCATCAATGTCGCTTGACTCATGATCTTGCAAAATCTCTGTGAGGTTTCTACACTTTGTGTCCAGGCTGTCAGGAGGTGTAATCTTCTGCTCGTCAATGACGTAGAGATAATCAAAATAATCACAATGAGCTTTCAGTTGACTGAATCTCTCATCCACAGATGTGATTACTATATCTAAAAGATAATAGTAGAATTCAATCTTATTTCGTTTTGTTGGGTCATCTTTTGTCTCATCCCTTCGTTCATAGGTAGAGTGTATTGGCTTCTTACCTCATCACCGGGAAACACTTATCCATGGTAATGTCAGATCTTGTAGCTGTAATTCTTTTGCCAATTCCTTGGAATCCATTCTGTTCTGCAGGTCTCATTTTATGCTTTCGTATTTCAAGCATTTCCATGATCTCAGAAACATTTATGTCAGTGGTCTGGAGGGTCTTACCAACTGCACTGATGTGAAGCACAATGTCATATCAGATTACCAGAGATGTGAGAAAGGTGTAATTTTTTATTTGATTCACAAGTGACGTTGTTTCGTGAGTGGTCATGCCATTGAATTTTTCTGATATCTGAACCAGTGCATCAAAAACGTCTCCAATTTGAAACCTCAGCGGAGTGAGGTCATCAATGCTACTTTCCCACCTAGTATCGCTCAGTGGCTTCAGCGACAGGTTAGGCAGATACTTCGTCAAGACATCCCAATGTCGAACGGAGGACGAGAAGAAGACATACAAGCTTTTCACTGTCCAAAACATGGAAACAGCATATATAGAAGACTAGCGGCATCGTTTACATCAGGATTCAATGAGTGACTCCTACATGGTACATAAAGTGATTTCTTGTTCATATCTGAAATTCATTTCTGGAGATCAAACTTCTTTCTTGCCCTCTCATATTACACAATAGGATTTTTTTATCTTCCAAGAACTTGAGTACGACCTGCATCAAAGTGGAGCATAAAGATTCAGGCACTGGAAGAAATCCCAGGAAATGCTCCCAAATTTGGACATCATATACCCCGTGGAGTCTTGTCTCCTGGACAAAACGTACCACAACTGTCATCTGGTCAACTTTTGAAATATCTTGTGTGCAGTCCAGAATTATACTGTAATACTTTGCAGATTTCATCATTAATAGAATGTTGTTGGTTATAGATGATCCAATAAGATTAATTGATTCTTTGTTTCTTTTCCAAGATAATGATGACCCTTGTTCTCACCTTGCTTTGTTCTGTGCAGGTGCTCCATCATCACAGTGTCAAACTTTCCGAAAAATTCAAGAAGTTTCTGTTGTCAGGCTGAAAGAGTCTATCTGTACTTCCTCTCAAAGGCAGACGGTGCTGACGCAGGAAATGAATTACTGCTATTAAGTGCTCAAGAACATTTTTCTAATGTTTGCTTTCAGTACTCAGAAGCCTTTGATGATGGGCATCGACAGTTCATGACTTTTTCAGTCCCTCGGAAAACACGATCCACTTTTTATGTGAATTCAAATGCTCGGTAGACTTCCTTTGACATTCGAGATATGATGTAAGGTGTCACCAGTAGCTTATACCGTTCTTTGCAATTTTTACGGTAGATGACGAAAAAAGCTTGCAACAAAAAAGCTTGCTCTTTGAGTACACCTACCAATGTCTATCTGCATCTTCTAAATTCTTCAAAGAATAGCTGTAGTGGACAGGGCTGAAACTCCGGTTGTCCGCGTTTTTAGGACATTCTTCAGTTTCCCTAATGCGCTTGGGGGACCTCGCATGACCAAAGTCATTCGAATGCAGTCGGTAATAATTTCCAGCCATCTTGTGGGATATGAGTCACTTGTGTTTTTCAGTTTAGGCTCGCCTTAAATCCCTTTTCTGGTGGTGAGTACCTCGGCTGATGTTCGTCTGGTATTTTCTGAATCGGGTTGCCTAATTTCAGTTCTGCCTGATGTTTCAATCTTGAAGCTTTCATCACAAACAGGTCTTGAGTCCCGACAAGGTCTGTTGAACATGTTGTGGATGGCCCACCGTCAGCATTGCTACTGTATACAGTGGTCACAGTACTGTGTTCATCAACTTTCTGGTGATGTCCTGAAGATAAAGCTGTAACTGCAGTACCTCCACTAGGATCTGTACTTTCAGGATCTATTTTTCCACCCTCACTGCTGCTAGGTCATTCTCTCTTTGGCTTGAAATATCATTGTAGTGCATCCTTTTGCTTCTTATTGTCATTTTCCTTCATCACCTGTCTTTTCCTATATTCACTGCCAGGCAGTCTTTTTTTACTGTCGGACATGTTTCGATCCAGCCTGCAAAGAATGATTACATGAAACTGACTGTTGCTGTCAGTGTACTAACTATGTTTGCAACACACTTCACAGACAATTCCCTGATATTCCACTGCGCATAAATGGAAAATTATATTACTGTTAAGGAGATGAAGTCATAGGAATTGAGCGGCGTGAAATTTAATTTCGTGACAAATTTCACTACAGACGCAGGTGAAACAGTCAAAGAGTGGGACAGAAGACAATGGAGAGAGGAAGAATAAGTAGATGGAGTAGCATAATAATGCCATAAATACACAGCCGACCAGCGACGGGTACTAATGCTAGTCAGAATACATTAATTCACAGGACTGCGGTTGTTCAGTTCAAAGAACGGACACTCAACATCTGTCTTAATTTCCATGTACCATTTCTTTCGTGTCTGATTATGGAATAATGGGTAACAAATTAGTCATCGCCATATCACATCACTTTTCTTCGATTTATATTTAATCTAGCTATTGAGATGATGCATGCTTATTTGCCAGCTTGCCAGTTTTTGAAGCAACAGATCATAAGAAAAATAAATTTTCCTATTCTGCAATCTTGAAGGAGAAAAATTCTAACTTATGGGTAACGTGCATGTACAATTCTAATTGTATGTTATATGAAAAGTACTTGCCTATTACATCCCAGGTTGCAAGAAATTGGACGTACCAATTCTTCTGTTCTTACGAAATGCAATGAAGGAGCTTCTGACCAATCGACTCCCCCGACCATCTACTGAAACGAATTCTGTAGTTTTAGTTGTAGAGAATGCAACAATACCTATTGCCGGGAAAGGTGAAGTGGTGACTCGGCACTGCAAGGAACTAGGTCACATGACGAGGTAGAGCGAGGCTACTGTTAAACTAGTGCTCAAGAAGAAGAAGCAAGAAGCTCACAGTAGGTATTGACAGATGATATGGATAAATGTGTTGTCAGTCAGCAATTTGTATGGCATTATGGACAATAGAAAGAAGTATGAAATTTGAGAAAACTGCACAACTTTTTTCAAACAGACACGAGCTTCAAAGCCAGGAAGGAAATGGTTAGAAGCAATGTTCTGTCTATGGATTTTCGTTTTAGCAAGTGTCAAAACTAACATTTTGTTTTGTACAAACAAGAAGGCATTGTTGCTAAAAGACCAGACTTTCTCAGGTTTTCATTAGAATCAAAGTGACCATTAGCTTACTAAAATGAAACATGGATTCACATGCATTGTACAGTAAATAAATGTTGGCAAAGTATTAGTGCGTGAGTAGTATTGTCAAACAAAAGTGCCGGTCAGAGTTCAGTTGTTGTTCATGCAGGCGGAGACAGGTTTTTCATGGCTCAAAAACCAAAACGTCTATCACTCAGAAACAGATAGCAAAAATTTCTAAAAATACGTCAAAACCCAACTTATGCCTGGCTTATTAGCAATGTCTTTATCCCTTGTAATTACTCGGAGAGTATTTACCCATTCGGAATACTTCTAGCCATTGTAGGTGTTGGACATGTTTCACTGTAGTAATGTTCAACCATTTTCTCCATAATGCAGGAAGAATAAGACACTCAGAAACTGCCATTGTAGGGCTTAACAAAATTGCTTCAGACATGTAACAACAGTATTGAACATTGTATTCGAATTTCCAAAATTATATTTCGTCTTCTGCAAAATTAGTTGTGAGTAAACAAAAGCACAGCGCGTAACAGGCTGGCAGCACTCCACTCATAAGAATACTGGCTTGTAAGCCATACTGCTTTCCCCTCTCCGTTCCTACAGCGAAAACATGACGGTGCTGCCACAGTGGCGAGGAAGAAATTAGCCCTCCTCCCTCCCCTTGTTCAACAGGGGCAGCCGGCGGGTAGTCAAGGTATCATACTACAGTTCCCACCAAGGTTTGGTTTTGAATACCCTGTTGGGCATGAATGTTGAGTTTGTCCTTTAAAAAAAAGGGGGGTGGGTGGGTGTCATATTTGTTGCCATTCTGAAAGTGCCGCCCCTTGTTTGCACTTTTCGCACATGCCTTGTGACGGCCCTGGCTGTGCAATCCAAGAATAAATCCATTTGCTTTGTAATTTTGTAGAGAACAGTGAGTGTCTATACAAGAACATTTGAAACAAAACGTGGCATATTGTATGTTGAAGATGTATCGTGGGTTGCACATTGATGCTAATGTACTATATTTGTACTGGTGAGCCTACTGTTACTGAGCGCAGAAATAGTTTAGATGTTCATATGAGTAAATTACATCAACTGGGAATGTAATTCACTTTCATTTCAGTTGATAGTGTAAATACAAGTTGCAACCAGAAAGCAAGTTTTGACAACTGATAAAGAAAGAATAAATGTATTTAGAAATATTTATTGGAATATTTACATTTTTTGACTGGCTACTTCCCAACATAATCACCGACATTGTTGGCACATTTTTGAAACAGTCCACTTTCAGTTGCTTGCACATCTCATAGGAGTCATCCACCAACATCCTGGACACAAACTTCCTTCAGTTGGTCCCTCAGCTTCAGTGTGCAAATGTGTTGCTGCCAAAAAAGAAATCATGAGATGGAATAGATGACAGTGACTTCGGCCAAGTTCGCAGCTGTAGGGGTGGTGGTTTAAGTTCTCCCTTCGAAATTAATTCAGTAAGTTTCGTTTCACATTGACTGTATGGGGTCTTGCAGTATCCTGTGAGTAAGATAAGAATTTTCATGTTTTAATTGTGGCTCTGCCCAGTTAACTTGTGGACTCATTAATTGCTTCATTTCAATCATTACAACATGAAGTGCGACATGTTACGATTTAGATGCATCCTGAGTTGCATATTGCTGGTAATGAACTAGTTTTAAACCATTATTTGTGCTTATTGCCTAAAGTTACTGACGACAAGGTTAGTTTATGAGTCCATGTGTATCATTTACTTCCATAAGGGATGAAATTCATATTCACTTCAGCTGAAAATTGAAATTCTTCTATACAGTGTCTACACAGAGTCTGGGTTTTCTTATTCTTTGGGTATGTATCTGTGAAGTATTGCCTGTAGTCATCCTTTCTGATGATCACACAATACACTTTCAATTAATACAAATACCTTCAAACTATTTGCAAGGTCTCTCTTTCTTTATACGCACCGCTATAGTTTTGTTGTTGGTTGTTGCCCATAAGAAACTCACTGATCTAAATAACTGTTAATATGTTAGAATAACATTTTATTGTGAAAGTCCGTGGTGTGAGATACTTTGAAGATGCTAGAAATAGATTACTTGTTGGCATCATGTATGTTACTAAAAGGTGTCTTGCATTGTGAAAAGCTTTAATGTTCTTATATCTCTTGACTTAACACTTTGGGTCTTACTCAACTTATTGCAAGATATCTAGTTTATGGTGCATTACTGCATATGTGGACTAGGAGGTTTCTTTGTTCTTGCTATATAGTGGATTAATTTTGTCAGTTGGTCAGTTATACAACTCTGTGAATGCACCGAGTGTAATGTAATCCTAATTTTACTGAAGTACATACTACATGGTGCAGACATTAAATGGTGCAGCTGAGTACATTTTGAAGCAAATGTCAAAAATCTTTTCAATATTTACAATGAATCTGCCACATTGCACTGGTTTTTGTGACTTAGTTGTTGGTTTATGAACATACTGTAAACAATCTACATTGTTTGTTGTGTTATCAGTTGTGTAATGTTTCCTGTGCTACTTATGTTTTTGTTGAGATCTTATATGATGATTTCTCAGTTGGGGGAGTCATGATACACAGATCTTATTTGTTTTGTTTTAGTGTATAATCATATACAATTAGTTGCTACGGAATAAGTTTAAAAAAACAGAAATGTGACTGTGAGAAAGAAACTGTCGTTCCAATTCCTATAGCTATTATTGCTGTGCACTAATGTAACATAAGTGGTATGCTGTGTTCCAAGAAAAAAAAAACAAACTCCATTGAAACTGACTTCTGCAGCATCCTAAGTTCATAAGCATCATGACAGATGAAACGTAGGTGTAAGTGGTGAGCAAACTGCTTCGAAAGTAGCTATCAAGTTATGAGACCAGAACCTTTAGTTCCCAATGAAGTTCTTGCATTTTTGTTTGTTTCTTTATTGACAAAAGAAATGTTACTACCTTAAAGACTGCATCTGTGTAATTGGCATTCCTCCAAGTACAATGTTAGTTTTGAATCTCATGTACACCATCTTCTTGCACTGCGAAAATTCATGGCACAAGTTACATTTGATACTAGTGCATCAGATCTTGTGCACGTCTCAAGTACTTCATCTGCAAAATTACATGTGCAATGCCAAAGGCCAACTGTTGGCAGCAGACTTGAAGCATTTTACCCAATGAATTGTAAATAGAGAGCTTGAAAACCCTAACAACGCACAACTTTTGCATGGAATAGAAAACTGTGAGATTGACAAATCACTTACATTCATTTTAAACTGTGTTGCCTGCTTCTGTGGGAATTATTGTTTGAGAGTTATGGAAAATTGGCAGCACTACAAAAAACGTTACTTTGTTATGCCTTTGTAAGTCTTGAGATCATAACATCCTTCTCTTACACTAAAGTAGAATAAGCCATGTTAGGTATATGAAACTAACCATTCTTAAGTTTGATACACAGTTGTTGTTTGACACTGATTTAGGAAAAAGAAGTTATATGAGAATTAAATAAGTTAACTATTTAAATCTAGTAGTGAGGATTCTAATCTTTTGTGGTAGATTGTCATTTTGATGTATAGTAATTTTAGAGCCACCCTTATGTAGTGTGCTCTGTGTATATAGAAACATACAACGTATTTGCATATTTATTTTTTGTTTTTCTGCCAATAAAGTATTGCATAATGTTAATAAGTTCATCATGGAGGGTGCTGGTTATGGGATAGTACATATACTAAGAACATTCTGTTATGTTCCACTATGGCACATTGATCTGTATTTACAGGTAATGACATCATTCCAAGCGGATCATCAGATTTGTAGTACTAGGAGCTCACCATGGTCTTTGTTAGAAGTACCTTTTCCCACAGATGTCAGTTGTTTGAGGTAGGAATGTTGTGTGATAGCAGCATTAGTAGATCTACAACAGGTGCAATGCATTGCATTTTATGCCATCAAGGGTATTTGCATTTACCAGCGATATATCTATATTTTTCTCCTCAGTATATTGTCGTCTTTGACACTGCCCTTCAGAAGTTGGCATTATTGCACCAATGTAGATCTGAAAAGATAGGAATTTTCGATAGCTTTTAAAATTCTTATGTGTAACTAAGGAGTCGTCTCATTTGTCAGGAAGATGTGTTGTTCATATCGAGGAGTAAATAGTTTTGGTTTGTAATCTTATAGAGAACAGTGAGAAGCTAAGTAAAAACACTTGCAATAAGATGTGTCACATGGTGTGTTTTAAATGTTGCAATTGTTGCACATTGTTTCTAATGGACTAGTTTAATACTGTCTTTTGATTTTCTGAGCCTACTGTTACTGAGTGCAGGAACATTTTAGGTGTTCCTATGTGTGTAAATTGCATCCACAGTGAATGTAAGTCACTTTCATTTCAGCTGATAGTGTAAATATCAGTTGCAACCAGAAAGCAACTTTTGATGACCGATAAAGAAAGGAAAAATATATTTAGATATAATTATGGGAATATTTACATTGATATGCTGGCTACTTCACAACACAGTCACAGACATTAATGAGGCATTATTGAAACAGTGCACCTTCAGTTGCATGCACGTCTCATAGGAGTCAGCCGCCAACATCCAGCACGACAAAGTCCCTTCAGTTGGGACCTCAGCTTTAATGTGGAAATGTATTGCTGCCAACAAAGGAATACAGTGGATGGAACAGATGACAGTCACTTGGGCCAAGTTCACTACTGTAGGGCTGGTAGTTGTAGTTCTCCTATTGAAACTGATTCAGTAAATTTCATGTGGCATTGGTTTCACGTTGTCTTACAGTATCATGTGAGTAAGATATGAATTTTCATAGATATTAATTGTGGCTTTGCACACGTAACTAGTGGACTCATTAACTGCTTCATTTCAATCACTGCAACATGAAATTTGAAATATTGCAATCTAGATTTGTACTTGGTTTCATATTGCTAGTAGTGAACGAGTTTTAATCTATTATTTGTGGTAAGTGCCTAAAGAAGTTTACTTTATGAGTCCATGTGTATCAATTACTTCAGTAGGGGATGAAATTAAATTTCACTTCAACTGAAAGTTGAAACACTTCTTTATAGTGTGTACAGATTGTGGGCTTTCTTATTGTTTGGGTAATATCTGTTTACAGGAACGACGTCTTCATAATTCATCGTAACTGTTGTGGTACTAAGTGCATAGGATATGCATTGTGAAGAGTTATTTTCTGCATAGAAGTAATAATTTGAGGTAGTTATATTGTGTGAATCAGGTGGTTTTAAAAGGTAGTATAACATGTGAAATAACTTGAATTTTATATCATGAATATTATGTGTACAGATCAATGATACCCAAACAGAATTCCCAGTGGTCCATATTAAAGCCTTGTACAGTGGTCGTGAAAAGCAGTCTTATTGGACCATAGTGTAATTGAAAAAGTACATTATTTTTATATTGAGGTAAGTGATTTATTGTTCGTAGTTTTGAATCCAATGATTGATGCTCGGGATTGTGTGTTATACATTTCAGGAGTTCAAGTGTAGCACTGTTAGTAATGCAGGAATGAAAATAATAATAAATCATAAGTGCTGTATTTGAGTGTCTGATTGTCAAGAATAGTACATGCATTACACATTTGCACACAATGTGAATGAGATTGGGATATTTCATAGATTTCATCAAAGCTCTGTATAGTATGAATGTGGACTCTTTGGTCAGGAAGAGGTGTCTTAATATTATCCATTACAAATTTCTATTCTGTGCACTCTCCCCAATTCTTATTCAAGTGATGAAGGTAAGGATATATGGTAATACCAGTTAATACGCTTCTGTTTTAACAAAGGAAATGCAATGTGACAACGCTTTGACAGCTTTGTTATCTGTTACTCTGGTTTTGATACTACATTTGTTGCTTGATTATGAATGCTTTTTATGGTTTTTGTATTGCACTTCTTAAAATAGGAACATAGTTGAAGTAGAGGCTTCTTCTTGCATTCTTAACAAAGCCGAAACTGTTTCCATTTGTCTCCTTTTCTCTTTGTGGGTGCTGAAACTGATGCAGTGATTTGTTGATTTTTCATTCATGATGAGTAATTGAATGTAACCTCTCTTTTAGAATGTACCGAGTGTCAGACGATGGTGGTTTTCCTCTTTCCTCTGAATCCGTATTTCTCACCTGACTGGATAGCTGTCTGTATAGGTTTTTTTGGGAAGGAAATGTGAGTCTGCAGTTGTTCTCGACATCCATTTTTGTTTATTGAGTGGAGAATATAGTTCTTCATTATAGCAACTTCAATGAGCAATAGGAATAATTTTTGCACCACTGGTAGTGCTTTCTTGTAAACCATGGCAACCACAGTAGCAATCAGCCCTGTCCACTCCACCGATCAACTCCAGGTGTTCCAAAACAACAGTGTATTTAGTAACTGGACAGGCTCTTTGTTAGTTTAGGCAGTGATGAAATGAGTCTGATGATGAAAAAAGTATCCAATATAGTCAGCAACCATTTGTGAAAGAAAGAAAGATACACAATTAGCATCTCAGTTTGATAGGTCCAATACTCATATTCATCAAGTTTTGTCTAGTTCAAATAACATGGAGAAACCTTTTGCAAAAGTCACAGCTGTACCTATTAGATGAAATTCCATTTTGGGCAATTCCCAAGCTAGTTGAGGGTAGGTGTAGAAGCTGACAGTAGAAATGTGGTAACCAAGACCATCTGAACAAACAAGCAGTTGCTGTACCAAAAGAACCACTGATGGGATGCTAAAGCTGAATCAGGATGAATAAGAATTTCTGTAGTTGTCTTTTCATAGCACGGATTGTAAGGTGAAACATAATCGTCTTATGATTCACATTCTTAAGCACCCCTGTCTGCTCTTTTGGATTGTAGCACTTGAACAGATTTCTTCCTTGGATAATATTGTGCTCTGATCCGCTACCACATTTATTTTTATGGTGTAAAGTTCTTTGCTTCTACTGTAAGTATACTCAGTAAAGTTCATCACCTTGCTCTGATCGATACGCTGAAGACTCTGAGGTATTGTAGATGTAACTAAATGCTGCATGAAGCATCATAGAAAGAAACAGAGATGAGATGAAATATTCTTGGAAAATGCACTTGACTCTAGCTAGTCTTGTGTAAAATATTTTTCTAACTCTGCCTTCAAATCATTTTCAATATTGCTGTCAAGAAAAGTCTTCAGTTCTTCTAATACGACATCTCACCGCAAGTGAGACATTATGTGTTTTGCATGTGTTGTGCCTTCCTGTATCTTTTCTTTTCTATACATATGTGTTGTATTCACAAATTGGCAAACAAAATTGTCAGTGAAGAACAGTTGGAAATATACAAAATAGACTTTTGGTAGAACAGGCTGAGGAAAGATAAAACCGTTTATAGGACAGAATAAGGAATCTTCTACTGATTACAATGGCCATCATGATAAACTTTACATGTATTTGCCAGAGTGTATGTCTTTTCATTTCTGTCCACTCCCCCACTAGATTCTGATCCACTGGAACTTAAATCAGTGCACACAGGACATGTTTCTTATCTGTCACTTTCATCACTAAATTTTCCTTCATCCTCAATGCCTTTGCAAAGCCACCTGACCAAATTATCTGCTGTATTGTCCAAACAAGAAACAGGCAAGGCGAAAGGACCACAGGCACAAGAATGTGAGCTGGTACCACTGCCATAGTCAGGCTACATGCATATGTTTTTACAGTGCAATGGACAGTGCTGAGGATGAAGGTATCAAATGCACCTCAGCAAATTGCCAGCTGTGTACAGTCCAGCAGTTAATGGACAATAATGGACAGAAGGCCACTCGAAAGATAGAAGAGCAGCTCTTACAGTTGGTTAAAGATTATTGTCCAGGGCTGATTCAGTCTGGGAATGACATTTAGTGAACTGTAAGAAGTGTACAGACGGTTGCTGTAGGTTGTGACTAGTTTGTACTTTGAATATATTTACGATTATTTGCACTCAGTCATTAACGGACTTTTTTGGAATTTTATGATTTATATTACAAATGGTGTGGCAGGCTTCAGTATTCAACTAGTCACAAGGATAAATAACACTTTAACACATTTGTGTGACTTTGTTCCTAATTTGTTGGAGTATTGTAGAGCCTTATGTATCCTATCCTGTTACCTGACCCTGGTACATAGCTGTTAAGTAGTGGCAGAGAAAAATTGTCTTAGCCATGTACTGTACCAGAAGCTGTTTGACAAACCCAAAAGCTCGGACTACCACATCAACGGTGGCTACTCGGCATCCACATCAGTGGCAACAAGGGCTTTTGAAAACGAGTGATGAGGCTATACAAAATGTTCATCACGCATCTGTTCTCCACTTGTCGATACTGTGCTATAAACATATGAGAACAATATTTTAATACTAAGTGCTGCCTTGTAACACACAAATCCCATTAGTGGTGTGGATTGGAAGCATCGTATTGGAAAAATGTCAGACATTTTCTGACATGAGAGCCATAGTGGAAAATTGTAATGTCAGACATAGTCCGGCAGTGGATCAGAAAGGATCAAAGGTATCAGGATACCATCTTCTGTCTTCATGAAGTTGTGAGGGACACTGAGTTGCTGTAAAAGTGGATCTGATGAAACAACTAAATAGTGATCAAAAGTAGTGTGGCACAAATTTCAAACATGATGTGATAAGAAACCAGATGGTAAAATGTATAATTTTAATTAAATTTACAGTTTGTGATATAGGTATGTCTTGAGATGCAAAGTCTTACTAATTCCTCAGTTTCATTCTTCTATTTGACTGTATGAACACAAAACACCTGGCTACTGAAATATTTTGGATGGTAATAGATTTAAATTGCAGGCACTGGGAGCGAAATTCACTTTCATATGAGCTGAAAGTTGTTGTGCGTTAGTGTCGAGTATACATGGACTCTAGTTAATGTTTCTGTCTATAGCAGCACAAGCCTCGCAGTTATCACAAATATTGTAGAATTGTGCTACTGGACAATGATAAGATACATTTTCTGAAAATACATGATACCTATAGTGCAAGGCTTATATCAGGGTAGATGTGCTGTGGTAATACATAGAATCTTATATTTATTGATTGTCAGACCTCATGTTGATGGTAACATTATGTACTATTGCAAATGTGGAAGAGCATTGTTTCTTGGTCTTGTTTCAAAAATAACTATTGTTTAATTAGGCCAATGATGTAAGTGTTTAACTACGCTGACACCGGTGTAGTCCAGAAGATATGGACATACATTCATACCAGCGCACATATTAAGGGGGGCTGCTGTGTGCACATTGAAAGATATTTTGATGTTGTCCTCAGCATTCCCAACAGTCCAGCCATGATGCATAGGTGTTTGTGAATATAGTTTATTAACTACTACTATTCTCTGTTTTGCAAGTACTGTATGGATGAGAGCATTTTGAAACGTGTCCAGTGTTTCTTATATGTTGTAAGAGGTCTTGCACACTTTTAGATCAATATCAGTCACATGTACTAGGAGTGACTTGTTGTTTTGTGGTGGAAAATAAGACCTCTACAGATTGAGATACTGTGCAATAAGGTTTCAAACACAAAAACATGAATGAAATATCAAATACTCAGATTTCACTTTGTAGAACTTGTATCCGGATGCATTTGTGTAAAAACTGTAGTGGACTGTGGTGTACAATTGATGACATTAATGCATGTAGACTGCAGTTTATTGTTTGAGTTTGCAGCTTACAGCTTGGCTTTGCAATCAAGTGTGGCAATCTTATGTTGACTATGTTAGGAGCTCCACATCACATACCTTGCAAAGAACAAGTAGTTGAATCTTAGGTCAATGAGAGTAATTGTTTTTTGGGTTGTTTTAGACTTGTGTGATACTGAAATTGACAACTACAAGGAATGTGATTCTCTAATTGATGTTTCTACTTGTTGAAAGTCAGTTGTCTACATGATGTGCATGTTCTGCTTATACAGAGGAAAGGCAAGGTATGAGTTACACCTATAAACTTTGGTTTAGACGGTGTGCAATTCTCAATTACTTTATCAGCAAACCTACATGTGTAATTACAGAGGCCAATTGTTGCCTTATTATTACAAGGTTTGCTTGTTATGTCAGTTGAATACCGAGGTATTAATTGATTGAGAGACGTGCATGTGAGGTGCCATCTATAGACACCCAGTGTGTGGGATATTCAACATCCTGTGTTAAATTACCAGGTAATAGTGAATTTGAAAAATTTGTGATTTACTGTTGTTGGACTAAAGTATGATACATAGCTATAATTTGGGGTCTATGTAAAAAAAAGAAAGGTATAAGAGTTACACTTGCTTATTATTATTGTATAGTTTTTCCTGCAGATGCCATAGTTTGCCTAATGTTCTCCATTAACCAAACTCTCATAAAAACTATTCCCTTTATATCTGACAGAGATATATCAATGATGCAGTCATTTTAAGACAGAGAATACTCCATTATAGTACTGCGTTTAACATTGAGCTCATATGTGCATATTTTTGTAAGAGTTCTTTTCATCCAGTAACAGATAAAAACATGGAAAAAATATTACTGCAAATGTGTTTAAACCAATTAGCTTAGTACTCTTCTGCTTACTTTTGTTTAAGCTTCATCATTGCAGTTGAGGAGCTACTTAAAATTGGTAGCTACAGCACAGTTATTAGTCAGTATTGTAAGTGGAATAGTGGTTTGTAATAATACTTCTCCTTAATTTGGTGAAGTTTCTTTGTTATTGGTGTGTAGTAAATCGGTAATGTAAAGCTGAAAATATTACATGCAGTATAATAAGATTTTACCAGTTGAAACATATCTCAGTGTAATTAGAATATATGTTCGTAGGAACATGACCATGTTGTACCTCAAAACAGTTTTTCACATTTGGATAAATCTTACATATGTGGAGGAAATTTGTGATTTCAGAAAAAGAGTGCAGCACATGCAAAGTGTATGTTAGTATTATAAAATGGAATGAGAGAATATAATGAACCTGTTTTATAGGGCTGGCATGAGGTGCAAGTGGGAAAAGTGCTCCAAGCTTCAACACTCTTCCCACAGATAATTTAATCAAATGTTCTCCATTGCATGAAAAGAAAATAATGAATTTATGTGTTTGCATAGAGAGGGGTGTTTCAGGTCACTGAGAAAGATGATGAAACAGATACCTATATTTTCTGTTGAACATGTTCATTGTGCAGCAGGAGATCAGAGCAGATGGAACAATATATGTGAATGAGTTATACTGTTCTGGCTTCCACTTGCCTGGTGGCACACCAACACAGCTGAAGTAACGACAATTACATTGATAGACACGGAACTGTTGACTGTGGAACCAACTGTGTGTGGCATCATCAGTGTTTGATGTTGTAAGTACTGACTGTAGCAAACTTGTCTAAGAACAGGACCTGTGTGAAAATGTTAGGCGTCAATGAGTGATCTGAGCGCAGTCCTTTCTAGTGTAAGACTTGTGAAAATTTCAGTAATGCTAGTAATTTTGCAAATTATATAATACCATGAATGGACTCATTCTGAAGCCATTTATTAATAGAGTAGCAGTAACATCAATGATAATACTGATTGAAGAATAGTATTTTTGTATGTCACAAACACCGTTTCTTTTCATATGAGTGCATAATGAAACGCTTTCATGCAGATGCCATAGTATGTCTAATGTTCTCCATTAACCAACCTCTCCTAAAAACACTTCCCTTTATATCTGACACAGGTATATCAATGATGCAGTCATTGTAAAACAGGGAATACTCCATTATAGTACTGCGTTTAACATTGAGCTTATATGTGCATATTTTCATAAGAGTTCTTTTGATCCAGTAATGGATAAAAATACGGAAAAAATATTACTGCAAACGTGTTTAAACCACTTAGCTTAGTCTTCCCCTGCTTACTTTTGTTTCAGCTTCATCATTCCAGTTGAGGAGCAACTTTAATTTGGTAGCTACAGCACAGTTAATAGTCGGTATAGTAAGTGCAATAGAAAACATGCAGTATGCCCTGGAGTGTCCTTTGATCTTGAGTGTTTCGTTCTGTCACTATGACCGGTTTATGAGTAGAGCTTTGGAACCTGCTAATTATGGATGTGTATATGAATTGATAAAACTATATGTGAGGAACAGGAGACACTTTGTGTTGGTTGGAACAAATGGTGGGTCATTCAGATAAAACATATGTGATGCAGAACATGAAGTGCCTCAAGGAATCAGGTTGGGATGCCTTGTCTCCTAAGTTTATGTGAATGATAAAAAGCATGAATCACGTAATTCTAAAATGAAATCAGTATATACTGTTGGCAGGTGGTATGTGAACAGTGTGCAGTGACAAAGCTTGTCTGCCTGGAAATGTCTGACAACAAATGTGTGCAAGTCTTTTTGTTGTGGCAGTCAGGATGTCAGCATGTCTTCTTTATGGTGAGTAGCTATTCATGTTTATCATGATGTTGTTGATATTCCAACCTGTACTTTCCATCGTATACTATGCTTTTGTTATGAGTTATGAGTATATGAAGTACTTAAAGCTTGGTATCAGCCACCAGTCAGTAAAATATCAACATTATTGTACAGATTTTTGAGATGAAATTTCATCAATATTGAGAGGAGGTTATTATTAAAATGTGGTATGTTTTGTATGTAGTCTGCAGAGAAAAGTAAAGAGCACAACAGGACCAGGAACTAATAAATTAGTGCATAAGTCTGAATATATATATTGGTTTGTAATGGGAAAAGGTTATGCACTATTCCAAGTATAATAGCTTGAGAAGTAATACATAAGCTGTAGTTTCACATCTTCAAACAGGTGAAAGTCAAGCAAGTGGAAATAGGTTATGCCACTAATTAAAGTATAGAATAAAATAGCTAAGTGAGTCCAGTATAAGAATGCAAAAAACAGAGTAGATACTATGTTACAATGGCATAAATAATGTTGTGCTATAGCTATTAAGTATTTCTAATGTTTTTGCCATTTCTATAGCTAAGGAATGATTTTTAATGTAATTTTTGGTGCTGGAAAGAGAGGCACCAAAATTGTTTAATAATTATCTAGTGGAAAAGTGTTGTGCCACATTTAAAATACAGTTAGGAATATATGATGTACTCTGTCCAGTATTTCATTCTAGTGAATCAGTTTATCATCACATGAAGGACAGCATGGAGGAGCTGTCCATAAGCTGTTTCTCATGATTTCTACCGAATTGTTTTTGTGAGGCAAGAGATCGATTTGCGGAGCATTTGGAAATGTTACAAGCTGTACACATTTATGGTCTGTCAGAGTATTAAAGCTATATTATTTTTTGCTGTTGTTCAGTTATAGAGTTTTGTGGAGAACAATATTCTGTATTTTTTAAAGCAAACTGCCTAACATATGCATAGTTAACCCACACTTTGTATTGCGGATTACCTTGTCCTGTGGAGCAGAATGTTCGTTTAGGTTGGTATCCTTGATATTTGTCAGTTACGTGAGTTTCTTTATTTTCCTTACAAGTTTCTCCACTTCAAATTGGAAGTCAGTTTTGGTTTCCTATAGCTTGTGTTTGAAATATTTCAACATCTATATAGTTTGTAATAATACATCTCCTTAATTTGGTGAAGTTTGTTGTTATTGGTATGTAGTAAAGTGCTAATGTAACGCAGAAAATATTACATGCAGTATAATAAGATTTTACCAGTTGAAACATAACTCAGTGTATTTAGTATATATTTTTATAGGTACATGACCATGTTGTACCTCAAAACAGTTTTTCACATTTGGATAAATCTTACATATGTGGAGGAAATTTGTGATTTCAGAAAAAGAGTGCAGCACATGCAAAGTGTATGTTAGTATTATAAAATGGAATGAGAGAATATAATGAACCTGTTTTATAGGGCTGGCATGAGGTGCAAGTGGGAAAAGTGCTCCAAGCTTCAACACTATTTCCCACAGATAATTTAATCAAATATTCTCCATTGCAAGAAATGAAAATAATGAATTTATGTGTTTGCATAGAGAGTGGTGTTTCAGGTCACTGAGAAAGATGATGAAACAGATACCTGTATTTTCTGTGGAACATTGTCATTTCGCAGCTGGAGATCAGAGCTGATGTAACAATATATGTGAAAGAGTTATACTGTTCTGGCTTCCACTTGCCTGGTGGCACACCAACACATCTGAAGTAACAACAAATACATTGATAGACAAGGAACTGTTGACTGTGGAACCAACTGTGTGTGACATCAGCAGTGTTTGATGTTGTAAGTACTGACTGTAGCAAACTTGTCTAACAAAAGGACGTGTGTGAAAATGTTAAGCATCAATGATTGATCTGAGCACACTCCTTCCTAGTGTTAGACTTGTGAAAATTTCAGTAATGCTAGTAATTTTGCAAATTATATAATACCATGAATGGACTCATTCTGAAGACATTTTTTAATAGAGTAGCAGTAACATCAGTGATAATACTGATTGAAGAATAGCATTTTTGTATATCATAAACACCGTTTCTTTTCATATGAGTGCATAATGATAATCTTTCATGCAGATGCCATAGTATGCCTAATGTTCTCCATTAACCAACCTCTCCTAAAAACGCTTCCCTTTATATCTGACAGAGATATATCACTGATGCAGTCACTGTAAAACAGGGAATACTCCATTATAGTACTGCGTTTATTATTGGGCTTAAATGTGCATATATTTGTAAGAGTTCTTTTCATCCAGTAATAGATAAAAATGTGGAGAAAATATTACTGCAAATGTGTTTAAACGACTTAGCTTAGTCTTCCTCTGCTTACTTTTGTTTCAGCTTCTACATTCCAGTTGAGGAGCTACATAAATTTGGTAGCTACAGCACAGTTAATAGTCAGTATAGTAAGTGCAATAGAAAACATGCAGTATGTCACTGGAGTGTCCCTTTGATCTTGAGTGTTTCGTTCTGTCACTATCACCGGTATATGAGTAGAGCTTTGGAAAGTGGTAATTATGGATGAGTATATGAATTGATAAAACTATATGTGAGGAACAGGAAACACTTTGTGTTGGTTGTAACAAATGGTGGCTCATTCAGATAAAACATATGTGATGCAGAACATGAAGTGCCTCAAGGAATCAGGTTGGGATCCCTTGTCTCCTAAGTTTATGTCAATGATAAAAAGCACAAATCACATAATTAAAAAATGAAATCAGTGTATACTGTTGGCAGGTGGTATGTGAACTGTGCGCAGCGACAAAGCTTGTCTGCCTGGAAGTGTTTGACAACAAATGTGTGCAAGTCTTTCTGATGTGGCAGTCAGGAAGTCAGCATGTCTTCTTTATGGTGAGTAGCTATTCATGTTTATCATGATGTTGTTGATATTCCAACCTGTACTTTCCATCGTATAATATGTTTTGTTATGAGTTGTGAGTATATGAAATACTTAAAGCTTGATGTCAACCACCAGTCAGTAAAATATCCTCATTATTGTATAGATTTTTGAGATGAAACTTCATCAATATTGTGAGGAGATTATTCTTAAAATGTGGTATGTTTTGTATGTAGTCTGCAGAGAAAAGTAAAGAGCAAAACTGGGCCAGGAACTAATAAATTAGTGCATAAGTCTGAATATATATATTGGTTTGTAATGGGAAAAGCCTATGCACTATTCCAAGAATTATGGCTTGAGATGTGATACTTAATCTGTAGTTTCACATCTTCAAACAGGTGAAAGAAAAGCAAGTGGAAATAGGTAATGCCACTAATTAAAGTATTGAAGGAAATAGCTGAGTCCAGTACAAGAATGCAAAAAACAGAGTAAATACTATGTTACAATGGCATAAATAATGTTGTGCTATAGCTATTAAGTATTTCTAATGTTTTTGCCATTTGTGTAACTAAGGAATGATTTTTAATGTTCTTTTTGGTGCTGGAAGGAAAGGCACCAAAATTCTTTAATAATTTTCTAGCGGAAAAGTGTTGTCACATTTAAAATACAGTTAGGAATATATGATGTTCTCTGTCCAGTATTTCATTCTAGTGAATCAGTTTATCATCACATGAAGGACAGCATGGAGGAGCTGTCCATAAGCTGTTTCTCGTGTTTTCTACTAAATTGTTTTTGTGAGGCAAGAGATTGATTTGCGGAGCATTTGTAAATGTTACAAGCTGTACACATTTATGGTCTCTTAGTATATTAAAGCTATTTTAATTTTTTGCTGTTGTTGAGGTAAAGAGATTTGTGGTGAGCGATATTCTGTATTTTTTAAAACAAACTGCCGAACACATGCATAGTTAACCCAAACTTTGTGTTGCAGATCACCTTGTCCTGTGGAGCAGAATGTTCGTTTCGCTAGGAATCCTTGATATTTGTCATTTACTTGAGTTTCTTTATTGTCCTTACAAGTTTCTCCACTCCAAATTGGAAGTCAATTTTGGTTTCCTATAGCTTAAGTTTGAAATTTTTCAACACCTATCTGGTTTGTAATAATACTTCTCCTTAATTTGGTGAAGTTCGTTGTTATTGGTATGTAGTAAAGTGCTAATGTATCGCAGAAAATATTACATGCAGTATAATAAGAACCAGTTGAAACATATCTCAGTGTAATTAGAATATATGTTGATAGGTGCATGACCATATTGTATCTCAAAACAGTTTTTCACATTTGGAAAAATCTCATATATGTGAAGAAACTTTATGATTTCAGAAAAATAGTGCAGCACAAGCAAAGTGTATGCTAGTATTATGAAATGAAATGAGAGAATATAATGAACCTGATTTATAGGGCTGGCATGAGGTGCAAGTGTGAAAAGTGCTCCAAGCTGCAACTCTCTTCCCACAGATAATTTAATCAAATGTTCTCCATTGCATGAAAAGAAAATAATGAATTTATGTGTTTGCATAGAGAGTGGTGTTTCAGGTCACTGAGAAAGATGATGAAACAGATACATGTATTTTCTGTTGAACATTGTCATTGTGCAGCTGGAGATCAGAGCAGATGTAACAATATATGTGAATGAGTTACACTGTTCTGGCTTCCACTTGCCTGGTGGCACACCAACACATCTGAAATAAGAACAATTACACTGATGGACAAGGAACTTTAGACTGTGTAACCCACTGTGGGTGGCATCATCAGTGTTTGATGTTGTAAGTACTGACTGTAGCAATCGTGACTATGAATAGGACCTGTGTGAAAATGTTGAGCATCAATGAGTGATCCGAGCACATTCCTTTGTAGTGTTACACTTGTCAACATCTCAGTAATGCTGGTAATTGACCAAATTATATAATTACATGAATGGCCTCATTCTGAAGTTATTTATTAAGAGAATAGCAGTAACATCAATGATAATACTGATTGAAGAATAGCATTTTTGTATCTCATAAGCACCGTTACTTTTCATATGAGTGCATAATGATATTTTTAGACACAGATGCCATGCTTAGGCTAAAGTCCTCCATTAACCAACCTCTCGTAAAACTCTTCCCTTTATATCTGACAGAGATATATCAATGATGCACTCTTTGTAAGATAGGGAATACTCCATTATAGAACTATGTTTATCATTGAGCTCATGTGGGCATATTTTTTTAAGAGTTCTTTTTATGCAGTAATAGATAAATATATGGAAAAAATCTTACTGCAAATGTGTTTAAACCACTTAGCTTAGTCTTCCTCTGCTTACTTGTATTTGAGCTTCATCATTCCAGTTGAGGAGCTATTTAAATTTGGTAGCTACAGCACAGTTAATAGTCAGTGGAATAGAAAACGTGCAGTATGTTACTGGAGTGTCCTTTGATCTTGAGTAAGTGTTTCTTTCTGCCACTATCACTGGTTTATGAGTAGAGGTTTGTAACCTGGTAATTATGGATGTGTATATGAATTGATAGAACTGTATGTGATTAACAGGAAACACTTTGTGTTGGTCGTAACAAATGGTGGCTCATTCAGATAAAAAATATGTGATGCAGAACATGAAGTGCCTCAAGGAATCAGTTTGGGATCACTTGTCTTCTGAGTTTATGTGATGATCAAAAGCACCATTCACATAATTCCATAATGAAATCTGTGTATACTGTTTTCAGATGGTATGTGAACCGTGTGCAGTGATAAAGCTTTTTGCCTGGAGGTGCTTGACAACAAATGTGTGCAAGTCTTTTCGTTGTGGCAGTCAGGAAGTCAGCATGTCATCTTTGTGGTGAATAGCAATTCATCTTTTTCATGATGTTGTTGATATTCCAAGCTTGATATCAGCCACCAGTCAGTAAAATGTCATCATTATTGTACAGATTTTTGAGATGACATTTAATCAATATTAAGAGTAGATTATTCTTAAAATATGCTATGTTTTGTATGTAGTCTGCAGAGAAAAGTAAAGAGCACAACAGGACCAGGCGCTAATAAAGTAGTTCATAAGTCTGAATATATTAATTGATTTGTAATGGGAAAAGCTTATGCACTATTCCAAGTATAATGGCTTGAGAAGTAATACATAAGCTGTAGTTTCACATCTTCAAACAGGTGAAAGTAAAGCAAGTGGAGATAGGTTATGCCACTAATTAAAGTATAGAATGAAATAGCTAAGCGAGTCCAGTATAAGAATGCAAAAAACAGAGTAGATTCTATGTTACAATGGCATAAATAATGTTGTGGTATAGCTATTAGGTATTTCTAATGTTTTTGCCCTTTGTACTGCATTGGAATGAGTTTTTAATGTACGTCTTGGTGGTGGAACGAACGGCACCAAAATTCTTTAATATTTTTGTAGTGGAAAAGTGTTGTGTCAGATGTTAAAATACAGTAATGTATATGCGATGTTCCCTGTCCAGTATTTCATTCTAGTGAATCAGTGTATCATCACATGAAGGACAGCATGGAGGAGCTGTCCATAAGCTGTTTCTCGTGTTTTCTACTGAATTGTTTTTGTGAGGCAAGAGATTGATTTGCGGAGCATTTGTAAATGTTACAAGCTGTAAACATTTATGGTCTGTTAGTATATTAAAGCTATTTTAATTTATTGCTGTTGTTCAGTGAAAGAGGTTTGTGGTGAGCAATATTCTGTGTTATTTAAAACAAAGTGCCTAACACGTGCATAGTTAACCCACACTTTGTTTTGCGGATCACCTTGGCCTATGGAGCAGAAGGTCCATTTAACTTGGAATCCTTGATATTTGTCAGTTATTAAATGAAACAAATTCTTTGTTACCAGTCACCATTTCATTTATTTCCACGACACATTTCGTAGGTTTGAAACTCCATCATCAGATGGATTTACATTAGATAGTATTACATTTGTGTGTGTGTGTGTTGTGTTACGATTTTTGGAGGAACTTGTTGCACTGCCCCCAGTGGTCACGGGTTCTTTTTGCTGCCGTAACACATCACATGTCTACGTGTTGACACTTGTCAACATCTCAGTAATGCTAGTAATTTTGCAAATTGTATAATACCATGAATGGCCTCATTCTGAAGTTATTTATTAATAGAAATGGGTACATCTAAATATATCTCCATCAGACACAAAAATACACCTGGACAGGATGATAGCTTCATTAGCAAAAAACCTAACAACATAACTGAGATAAAAGGAAAAAAAAAAACACTTATAGCTTTAAGTAACTATGAAATTTAGCAAAGTATTACAAACACAAAGACTTTTAGTCACTTACTAAAATCACATCCTGCAGTGGAGATGCATAAAACATTTGTGACAAAGGTGGCATCTGTAGTTAAAATTAAAATATCACCTCCATCTGTGCAGCATAATTATAAAGAGATGGTCAATGCTAACACAGCGTACTATCAGTAATTAGCTTGTGAACTATCGTGAAGATGGTGTGGAAGCACTAGTGCAGACAAATTCACCAAGAGAGGGCACTTGTTGTAAGAACGAGACACTTGCGCGCATTAAAACTCCGGGATATATCCTCATGCGCATCAAAATTTTAATTGTTGTGCTAACTTAAACCTTCAGTCTTAATAAATAAAAATATTAGAACCATTTAAATCACCTGAATACAATAGAAACAATGAACAAGAATTTGCCTGTGTCCTAGGAGATAACAGGGCTATAAAGAGTGAGGGAAATAACTTTATTTCTATTCCATTTTTGGGGAACGTTTCTTGCAAGATAAGGAGACTTCTACAGAAGCAGTATGGGTACAGAGTTGCCTTTTCTGTAAACAATATTTTAAAACAAAGAACGATTCATACTATTGGGGCACGGGAAGAACTCGACATTAAGTCTGGAGTTTACAAAATTACTTGTAATGACTGCCCCAACAATTACTTTGGACAGACAGGTAGACCCATTAAAGTAAGATATGAAGAACACATACTAGGTAAAAATGGGGAAAACGTGTACAATTCCATGTTTGATGAACGTCTATTGCTCTTACAATATATGCCACGATAACTGGATGACATAGAATTGCTGCACGGAGTAAGGGTTACAAAGTGGACGTGTTCCAGAAATTAGAAATTTTCAAACATCTATCTCAAAAAGATGGATTTATTCTTAATGAACAGGTGCAGCATAGAAACAACATTTTTTTTGCATAGTTTCAAACCCCTTCTTGCTCTGACTTAATACAGTCTGGCTGACTAGAAGCTAGTTTTCTTGTCTGTTGATGCTGGTGAGATGCTCCTTTCCTGTCTTGTTGGGATTTTATGTATTTTTGATGATTGTTTTCGCAGTTTTCGATGTGTATGTGTGGATTAAATGATTCTGTTATGTTTCTTTTCATGATGACAGATGGTTTCGATTTACAACATTTTGTTCGTTTTCGCTAGTATGTATCCTAGACTTTAACTTGCGCAAGATTCTCCCGCATACCACAAATGCCTTCCCTCGGTGAAATTGTCTGCCCTAGTACTTCCACACCTTCTTCATACTAGTTCACATGCTAAGTACTGATAGTATGCCATGTTTGCATCGTTCACTCTTTATAATTATGCTGTACAGATGGAGGTGATATTTTTATTTTAACTTTTGACGACGCCTTTGGCACGATTGTTTTATGCAGCTCCACTGCAGGTTGTAATTTTAGTAAGTGACTAAAAGTTTCTTTGCTTGTAATACTTTGGTAACTTTCATGGTTACTTAAAGCTATAAGTGTTTTTTCCTTCTATCTCAGTTATGTTGCTAAGATTTTTGCTAATTAAAGTGTCTTCCTGTTCAGGTGTATTTTTGCTTCTGATGAAGGTATATTTAGATGTACCAAAACTGTGGTCAATGATTTCAATAAATCTTTATTCTGCAACTTTTTGGCTGTTATCATTTACTGTGAAGACAAAATATTCGTATATGACACACTATGTAACAATAGTGCAATTAACTGATGGAATGTGTGATTTCACATTTAAGCAATTGTGTTAGAAATAAATTTCTACTTGCTCTTCACATCAGATGATGAACAATCATTACACAACACTGTTTCTCTGACATGTTCTTTACAGACAAATTTGTGACACTCACCACACTGTTCATTCACTTTCCTGTCCTTTGACCTTGGGCAGGAATCACGCCATTTTCGTTTCAGACTTGGAACATTGTCTCTAACTGAGGTCTAAGATGTCATGACATATAACAAATGCAGTTTCATATATTACATTCCTTTAAACCTGCTTGTGCACATCAGGTGATACTATGTCAAATGTTATCTGTCCACTTCAAGGTATAAGGGTAGGTAGAATAGGTAAACTAGTTTCCTGAATACCATTATCATCTTCTTCACAATCACTCACATCCACTACCTCTCTGACCTATATATCTCTCTCTGTTATACCTACATCAGCATCACTCTCTTCCTCATTTACAAAAGATGATTCACTATCATTATCACTCTTCTGTAAATCTGCAAAAGCCTACTTGAGACTGTAGTCCCTTTCAAAATATTTATCATCGTGTATGATGAATAAAATAGAGTACCACATATTACTACAACAAAATGCGATTCCTTACTGTGAATTTGCCAGAATATGTATATATTTTCAGTGAACTGTTTACAACAATGGACAAATAAATGTTGGTTTAGAAGGTGCACTGTTGCTAATTTTTTATTTTTGTAGTAAAGATGAAATATAACATTGAAAAACACATATTGGATAGCTCGGGTATTTTCTGACCACATTTCAAAAATTTCAAATTATTGTATGACCATGATATAACCATAAATATTTTACTGAGTTATAATAAAAGCCCATAAAAAGCACATCTGGTGGATGAAAAGTCTACATCCACAATAAGATTGTTTCTTTGTAGTTGAACGAGCTTTGGGGTTCTAAAAAGACACCAGACACCATATGATGGTTAAGTACCATTTACATTTGCCGAAGCTTCAACTTGATGTGAAATTGAAATGACTGTAAAATAAAATTTAGCCCTTTTTGAAAGTATGCAGAACTCTATAAATCTTCACCAATTTATCAGCTCTTTTCTCACGTAAACTATTTATTAATTTTGATCAAACAAGCCCTTAGGTAATAAAGAAATAAGGCTTTTCACAAAAGTTATAAATCCTTTTTTGTAAGTTTTCTTTGTTCTTGACTGTTTTCAGCCCCATAATCTTCTACCATTTGTTTTAATGAAACTGTGTTACAACTGCATCATAAAAAACAGTGGCAGGAAAATAATCAGAATCAGCAATCCTAAAAGACAACATTTCCAATCCATTCTGGATGCATCTCTATCAGCCAGATTGCTACACTTTCTTCGTGTTGAACAGTTACCATTCTCTCTCTCAATCTTAGTTCTAACATACTATCAAGATAGTGAAAAGGTTATACTGCTTGCATCTTTCCTTCTTTATTACATTCTTATAGAGTTCCATAGCACAATTTTCTGAAATATCCATCAATAGTTTGACAACTTGGATAATGTTTGTGCTGCCTGTTTTCCACTAATAAAGTAGTTGTAAGAACGGCTTAGTTTTTTGTATAAATTAATCAAAAATTTTTTATGGATCTATTTAAATGTCATTATGATCAAACGTCCAAAAATCCAATAAAACCTAATTTAAGGTCATCAGTCCCTAAGCTTATACAGTATTTAACATAAATTATCCTAAAGAAAAACACACACACCCATGCCCGAGGGAGGACTCGAACCTCTGCTTGGACAAAACCCAATTTTATCCACTTGGTTGGTTTTTAAAAGAATTCAGGTCAACCCTGAATTTCAGTGACTCTGGATGTCTTTTTCAAATTTTTTCCAGTGGCTTGTCTGAAGGGAGATGCATCTCCACTTCTGAAATGCATGGTCTAATGTTCTTCAAAATTACTGTTGCAGTTTCAACCACTCAGTTGCATCCCTCTTGTTGGTCTTTGCTTCTGGCCTCATATCACTTGTCAAATAAGATGAATTATCTTGTGTTTTGAAAGCATATCATGGTTTACTTTTGCTGATTTATTTGTCTAACTAGTAACAGATATTCATACTACTTTTAGAACAGCCGATTTTGTTTCGTTTCGATCTCTCGATCTTTGGGAAGAATCCAAAATAATTCCACAAAAGTCTTAGGGTATGAACTGTCCTTCGTCTTCATTTGCTTGCAAATGTTCACAAACGAAATGCACCCTGACAGGTATCTATTTCATCATCTTTTGTGCATCCATTGCTACTGTGAACTGCAACATCAGATTAGAAAAACTTTTTCGCAGAGTTACCATGGTATGTACCTTCAACAATGAAATGGTCTTCAATACAGCTTACTCGAAATTTTATTTGAGTTCCCCATACTATATTCCGTTTTATCACCATTTCCATTATTGATTTTGAAAATGTTTTTGTTACATCAGAAACTACATTAAAAAAAAGTCGGTTTCTTCATCTCAGTTTTCAAGTAATCCTGTGTTGCATCTTCTCCACAAAATGAACTGTGTGTTTTCAGGTCAAATTCTTGAACAAACGATCGGTAAATGTGAGATTCATTTTGCACTACATGTTTTCCAAAAAAATGGACCTTCTAATAAAATTTATTGTGCTTTTTACAAACACCAGCGGTACAGTTCACCAAAACAAAATGTTTACCAATATTTGCCGTTGTAACCATCTTAATAAACTTTTGTATGCCTTGTTTGTTCACCGTGTCGTATCTACCCACTCCATAACACTTTCATCACAAATAATACATTTAGATGTGGCACTTACTTTCATTGATGAAGTTTACTACACAATGGTCATTTGATGACTGTCATGTCCTCTACTGCCAAATTCAGCAATGATAAATAAAAGAACTGGCAGGAAGCACACGATTTCAACAGTGGGGTAACAAAATGCAGAGAATGATTGTACTGATAAAAAATGAAACAAGAGTGGGTATTGGAAAAAACCATGAAATGGAAAGTAAAAACTGATGGTCATTAACTATGTAATTTCCATAACACTCATATATTATGATATTTACTAACCAAATAGGTTTTCCAACACACTGACTTAATGAAAATAAGTTTTGTTGCTCGACCACTTTTCTTCTACAAATTCGTCAACATACTGGCAATCTGTGGTATTCCATGTTTTAATGGCAAAGAATTAAGTGTTCATCGAAAGGTGAAAAACTAATGTTTTCTGATATAGGGTGGCTGGAGTAATGTTTCTTGAAAGCACATTATTGATATGTGTATATTCAAGTATGGTGTTTATTTGTAGTAATGAGGATGGAATGAAATTAATCCTGCTCCAACACAATTATTCACTTGACTGCTTCGTTGGTAGGGTCTTCAGAAGGAACACAAATGTTATGATGATTTCAGACTTTTACCAACAGGTGCCAATCAGTAGAAAAGGCGAAACTGCTAGGAAAAATTTCACAAGCTATAACAGAAATCAGTTGATTTATCTGTTGACAAAAGTTGGTAAACATCGTGCAGCAGCCGGCCATTGCCAACCTTAGCGATCAAAACTTCTTACATGTTTAGTTTAATTTCATATCCATTACTATTAATAAGTACCACAATTGAACATAAACGTTCCTACTTGGCAATTTCATGAAACCTTATAATTTTTGTCTCTCATTTCTATCATAGTACTGAGATGAGTTGCTAGTGCCTATCCCCCTAATATCTGGGTGACCTGAGTTGAACCCCAGAACCAGCCATCCACATTTAGATTTTCTGTAGTTTCCTAGTTAACGCTAGGTGAATGCTGGGATGGTTCCTTGTAAAGTTCTTACTTCTGTCTTCACCTCAAGTAATAAGAAATTCGACTAAAGCTCTGTCCCTAATGATCTTAGCTGGCAGGTCATGTAATTCGTGTATATAAGGGGCTGCAATTATATATATATGTAATTCGTGTAAATAACAGGCCGCTGATTTACGTATCCGATGATGGCGCTCGAAAGCGACTCAGATAGGTTCCACAGGATATACATCAGATCAGGTGAATCTGGTCCCTTAGACATCAACGTGAGTTTACTATAATGATGCAGTGTAGGAGAGACACCCAGTGTGTGTGTGTGTGTGTGTGTGTGTGTGTGTGTGTGTGTGTGTGTGGGGTGTCTCTTCTACACTGCGTCAGGCACAGTTTCTCTGGTGTTTCAGCATATATTTGTAATTTAGTTCCTGCAATGAGTAGCTGGAATCAGCCCAGACGAAGAATGCTCAAAAGCTTCTCATGCGATGCCTGAATAAACAGTGCTCCAGCAGTGATTGAGGAAGGCTGTTGCATGGGGGCAGTGGTCAGCGTGGGGATGGGCTGTGCTATCGCTGCTGGAGTGCTGGTTATTCTTCGTGTTTGACTGTTCCTATTAATGCATGTCAATAAAAAGTACATCGCACCGGATTAATTTGAGACTGCTCTGTCAAATGGGCATGAAGCATTCCGATTTAATAATTATTCTGCTTGTAATAGGAAGCAAAACGACGCTTTTCGGCGACGTGGGACGTCACATGAAAGACATATCAAGCAGTATTTGTCTGTGCTGACTCTATCTACACTCCACAAAAACGGAACTTCAAATATCTGACCAAACGCCAGATAGTAAGTCTCTTAGCAGAGACACTCTGTACACTGATAAGCCAAAACATTATGACCACTACCCACTGCTACGTTGGACGCCACCAGGTGGCGTTGTGGGCACACGACGAGCTAAAAAAAATATGCAAGCGGAGCAGACATGGATGGGTGATTAGACTAGCGAAGATATGGGCCTCAAATGGGGAAATCCACTGAGATAAGTGACTTGACAAAGGAAAGTTTATTATTACGCAGAGCCTGTGAACGAGTATCTCTAAAACGGCAAAGTTAGTCGAATGTTCATGTGCTACTGTTGTGAGCCCTCCGCCACACACCGTTGGGTGGCTTGCGGAGTATCAATGTAGATGTAGATGTAGATGTAGCATATACAGAAGTAGGTAGAAAGACAGTTAACATTCCAATAGGTGCTAAATGATTGAACATCCATGACTCTTCACAGAACACCAGGTTTGGAGGCTTGTTTGTTCTGTAAAGGAGGATAGCCGGTGATCTGTGGCATCTCTGCTGGAACGCAATGCCAATGCATGCACAATTATTTAGAGCACACCGTGCATCATATATTGTTGAACATGGAGCTCCGCAGCAGACCACACTTACGTGTTCACATGTTTACCCAACATTTCCATTGATCTACAGTCTAATCCCAATGGTCCAGTGAGCACAGGACCATTGGGATTAGACTGTAGATCAATGGAAATGTGTCGGCTCTTCGGATGAATCGTCTTTTTGTTACACTAGGTCGTTGGTCGTCTCCACAGACGCGTCACCAAAATGAACAGAGATTCGAAACACGCAGCATGCTACAGACGCAGAGTATTTGGAGCAGTATTATGCTGTGGGAGGCATTCTCCTGAGCTTGAATGGGATCCGTGGTGGTAATCGAAGACACACTAACAGCTGCGAACCAACTCCATTCCTTCATGCTTGATGTGTTCAACGACGGCGGTGCCATTTTCAGCAGTATAATTATCCGTGTCTCGAAGGCAGAGTTGTGCTACAGTGGTTTGAGGCTCATTATAGTGAACTCTCGTTGATGTCTCGGTGACCAAATTCAACTGACGTAAATCCTGTGGAACCTGACTGGGTCGCTATCGGGCACCTTCACCGAGTACATAAATCAGCGGACCGTTATTGAATTACATGACCTGTGCGTAGATATCTGATGCAATATATTCTCAAAAACCTACCAACAAACTGTCGGATCCCTGATACGCAGAATTAGTGATGTATTTTGTTGCAAAGACGGACAAACAAGCTACCAAATAGGTGGTCATAATGATTTGGGTCATCAGTGTATATTGCCTTTGCCATTATATTACAAGTCCACTTTATTTGTGATGTTTGTTAACCGGAACCCCCTTGAAATCAAATCCTAGCTACGCCTATGAGAAACATCGTATACTTTCGCCACAGACATTAACCATTATGTTCATAACTTCAGTAGTAAAACCCTTAAAAACCAGCAACGTTGAATAGCTGTGCACTTACTTGTTTTTGTATTGGCTTAAGAAAAGTAATATGTAGCATTATTTATACAACTTTCAAAACTGCCTGGCTTTTATTTTAAAGAAAATGTGGGAATGTAGTTCTAAATATGTATGAGAGAAAGTAATAAGTAAGCTATAGTTTATTTTATTGACAACTGTACAGTTGAAAGTTCCTGGCAGATTAAAACTGTGTGCTGAACAGAGACTCGAACTCAGGATCTTTGCCTTTCACATGCAAGTGCTCTACCGACTGATGAGGTACTGGCTGAATAGAAGCTGTGAGGAGGTGTCATGAGTCGCACTTTGGTAGCTTGGTCACTAGAGCATTTGTCCAAGAAAGGCAAAGGTCTCGATTTCAACGTTCTGGAAACTGTAGAGTTGTTACAGAATTGTCAGAAATCAATTTTCTGTGTGCTAAATGGGCCTGTAGATCCCCCACAGGAAGTTCTGTTGTAGTGGTTGGTGTAGGCATTGTGAATAGTCCTCGTTTTAGCTTTTGTAATAAGTTAATCTCAACCAAGGAAGTTTTCACACAGACACACAATTTCAGGCAGTCTTGATATGTTAAACTCTATAGCACCCATGTCTGCCTTTCCACAAACAAAATTGCTCCTTGTATGGTTCAATAAACTGCGCAACTGTTGTAAACAAGAACTCTTAGACATTTTCTGACACTCTGAAACACACACGTAGCAAAATAACTAACACTCAAAATCGAAATATTGTCATGTTGCTTCGAAATTCTGTTATGAGATAGCAGTCGAAACACATAACTCTATTATTGGGGAAGAAAAGTGGTGTCACAAAGTTAAAACAATTTTATGGTACGTCTAAAAGTGGCGTCACTCCAATGGTACAAGGGTGTTTACACATACAATATCGGTGACACCACTCGTGAGGTGGCTAAGTGGTCACTTTTGTTGTATGTGGAAACCCAGCTCAATACTTTGCCTAGACGAAATCCAATTACAGTTTTGTAATCTTCTGGTGAGACAGAATTCTCTTATGTAGATGATGATTAATTTTTTCGTTTTTTTAATGTTTTTTGTGTCTTTTTAGCGTTTTAACCTGGTTCAGTCAAAACATTATAAACACAATTTGCATGGATAACCCAGTCAATGAAGACTGAAAAAGTTCGGTTAGGGGAGATATCTTGCAGCCACAAGTATTCGTAAGGTGTTAGGAGTGTCATGAACAACATACTAAAAATTCTGACCGGTAGGGTGTGAGCGTGGAGGGTAGGGGGCATTTAAAGGTAACTTTTTTTATGTTTTTCTCGAATAACTAGAAAATTGCAGCTCTTATCGAAAACATTTGTCAGTACAAGACTGAAATAAAGTAAATTTTCTACAAAGAAGTTTTATTCAATTGCCGGCCACGATGGTCTAGTGGTTCTAGGCACTCAGTCCGGAACCGCGCATCTGCTACGGTCGCAGGTTCGAATCCTGCCTCAGGCATGGATGTGTGTGATGTCCTTAGGTTAGTCAGGTTTAAGTAGCTGTAAGTTCTAGGGGACTGATGACCACAGATGTTAAGTCCCGTAGTGCTCAGAGCCATTTGAACCGTTTTTTTATTCAGTTTTTCTCTATGATTAACAATTTCCACGTTAATGGGGATAGAAAGATCGCAGATTGGTGAACACACTGTTTTAACCATATAAAATTAGTGTTTATGCTTAACTGAAGTCGGTTAACAACAAATGTGTGTACCATGTGTATGTACAGTAGAGCGGTATTAAGGGATAAATTGTGTTCTGAGGGTGTAACAGGGTGAATGGGGGGATGTATGATGCAGAAGCATGAGGGAAGGTAGGTCGCTGCATTGTGTTCATGCACTTCATTCCTTTATAGTGAAAGGTACCCGTTGTTTTAATCTGATTAGTTGTAGTAGAAACCTTTGGCAGAATCTGGGGCTTAGCATTGATAAAGACTTGCGACTTAGCTACAGCTGACTGTTCCTGTACTACAAGAACATATTAACTCCTTCTCTCACTAGATATGGCACCTTTCCCAATTTTCATTGCCAATCAGTGATACGTGCAGTGGTCATACCGGGTACTATCCTAAATGAATCATCTGAACTCCCATAGGAGAGAGAAATAGCAATCTAGCCCTGCTCACGGCAACGCTGTATCAGTACTGCCTTATGGAGATAACTACTTGATCACCGAATATAACTGGTAACTTTCTGGTTTATACTACTGACTATGATGATATTGGGACTTAGAAAATGGCAATTTAAATTGGAGCATTGTGAAATATGACATTTATTGACATTCTCCATAGTGACTGAGATTGTGTTGGACTACAGAGTTATGGAGAATTACAACACATTGTTGGTTTGTACGAATTTGTATCAGAGTGAAAGCTGAAGGGAAGACAGATCAGCGTGGGGCAGACTATGTGCCATAAGCAAATAGATACTACATCTCAGTGGAATGTTAGCCACTGTGAATGTACGGATTGTATGGGAATGTGAAAGTGTTGTGAGTGACGAAGTAAAATACACTCTCCGCTAAATTCAAAGCTCTAACCTGAAAATTCCTGGAAGATTAAAACTATGTCCCGAACAGAGACTCGAACTCAGCATTTTTGCCATTCGCGGAAAAGTGTTCCACCATACGAGCTACCCAAGCACAAGGCACGACCCTTCCTTGCAGCTTTAATTCCGCCAGTACCTCGACTGCTACCTTCCAAACTTCACAGAATCTCTCCTGCGAAACTTGCAGAACTAGCACTCCGTGAAGAAAGGATATTGCGGAGACATGGCTTTGCCACAGCCTGGTCGATGTTCGCAGAGTGAAATTTTCATTCTGAATCAGAATGGGCGCCGATATGAAACTTCCTGGCAGATTAAAACAGTTTTAATGTGCAATGCAGTTTTCGAGAAATGTTATGCTGTTATCGGTTTTCTTTTATCTGCAATACTTTATTTATAAAGAATAATTTCTTTGGGTTTTCTCTGTTTTCAGATTTATAAGTATAAATGTTAACAAACAATTTAAATTATACATTAAATAATTTCCTATATATCCAAAGTACACATTACTGCCACAACTTGTAATGTTTCTCTATTTATTTAAGTAAGAAAAACTGTTATTAATTGCGTGAAGTCCACTTTTCGGCCTCTCATTTAAACACGTGAATAATTTCGGTAAATCTACTATCACAGTCGATTACAGCTCCACGAGCTGTATCCGTAGACACGCACGTTGTTTGTTGCAATCACGTAATGTAATGTGTTGCCAAGATACTCACTTTTACAGTTCAGAAATTATTTATAACATTTAACTTACAATAAATTATAAAATGATACGAATATCACAGGTGCATTTTCACACGCATAATCTGCCACTTTTTCCATCTCAAATGAGCTTACTGGCTCTTCAGCGACACATATGGTTCGATATTTATTAATTTTGGGGTAAGCTTTAATTTTGTACTGAACACAAAAGCGGCCATGAGAAATGAGCAGCCTGCCCAATGGGCGGGTTTCCCCGGTCGCGCTGTCATCTTAACGGCCGATGGGAGTCCAGAGATAGCCCCACATGTGGAGAATAGGGTGATAATAACCTCGACATGCCCCTGTCAAGCTGATTTCAGCTGTCAACACGAATATGACCCGATCTTAGTTGCCGGTTGTGCATCCACGGTCGCATATTTGTGACTGGATAAAATGTCTCTTCCCTTTGCAATAGTCTGTTGTGTTACAATACCCTCACTTGCTACACCATGTACATAGTAAATGGCGTCGCAAGTAGCATCAAACACAGCAATGGATTATTAGACATAATTTACCCCAAAAACTCTCACACGAAAACCAAAAGAACTTAACTAAAGGAATCTGTAAACGACCTTATGTGGCAGCACTTTCTGCCTTAATCTAAATATGATTATTGTAAACAGAGACGAATAACATTAAACTCTATGTCAAACAATAAATAAGCAAATTTAATGTCTGGCTAAGTTCTACAATCAATGTAACGTCGCACTTTTATATATTTCTTTCATTGCAAACAGTTTACACATAAACTGCACGAAACTTCATTGTCTTCATATGTGTATCATCATAACTGTGATTTGGCACAGTTTTCTGAGCTCTCCTGCCAGCCAATTGACATGACACTAGCGAGAAACAAAAATCATGCTATCAATCTCCTACCAGCAAAAGTGTCAGAGTAAAAGACCACCCCCTTTGCCATCCAGGCTTAACACATTGAAACAAAATTTTAGAGCGAAAAACTAACACAGACAAACAAATGATCATGTCTGCTAGGAATGCATGCTAGGTACACATTTTTCATTTCGGTAGCAACAAATTGTTTTATTCAAGGACAGAAAAACACAAATCATTGCAAATGTACAACACTGAGGCAATGTTCCTCTAACCAAAGTGAATTGAAAATGTGACGAGGATGGCACTAAGAATATCTACACACATGACTGGTTTCATGACAGGTGTCAGTTACAGTCTTGGCGACTCATTTTGCAAACATTAAGTTAACTTCTGTTCATTAGCATTTTACCTATATTTTATGCAAATGAATAAAAGCAAAAATTGTAAATATCTCAATACACAACACAGTACAGAATCTCATTCTAAACTCTCTGACCGAAGTAACCCACAAACATACAAATAGAAAACTTCACACACTCTCTCACACACACACACACACACACACACACACACACGCGCGCACACACACACGTATATATATATATATATATATATATATATATATATATATATATATACAACAAACAGTAGTGCTCCCTCCAAGTTGATATGGCAGTCAGTATGTCATCCACGTGTATGGTCAATCTTCTCATCAGCTCATTTCCCAACATGTAACTTAAAGCTCTCACAAAATACAGCAACAATATGCAAAGTCCAAAAGCGACTACTCTGTACTTGTGTGCCATACCTTCGAAAATAGGATGTTGGTATAGTTTCTGCTTTCCATGGTTAATGGGACCTGCCAAAACCCAGCAGACAGATCCACAGTTGTTAATAATTTTACGTTTTGGAACCTATGTTTAGTTTATCGATATTTTATTGTATTTATCCTACTAGCACATAGAACCAAACACACTGACTTGTCCTTATTCTTGACAACTACTACTGAGTTGCAATATTCATGTCTGCATTATTCAACAATTCCCCATTCCGAGATATGCTGTAGCTCTATTCGAACTGCCTCTCTGCCTGTTAATGTTGTTGGATATGGCCTGATCATAATGGATTAACCTGAGTGAGTATCCAGAGTCTGTCACCTTCTACGGTCTTCTGATAATATATCTCTGTTTCTAATTAATAATTGGCATAATTCTGTCTTGTAAATTTCGGAAATACCCTTAGATTTATTTTCTTTATCTCCTCCTAAACCACCATTTCATCTATTAAACACTGTGCCAAATGCATGCCATACCCACTAAATTATCAATGAGTGGACTTTTAAATTTTACCATTTTTCTCCACTCAGCAATGTTAAGTTCCAACACGTGATCCTTAAAGTTTACATATGCCTCATATTTAATAAAAAAATCAATCTTGAACACCAGATTTATGCTTATATTTGGGACAATCAAAAATGTATGACTAAATAATTCTCCACCAATAATTACATTTAGTATCACCACATTACTCATTGGCTTATTATATTTCCCTGTGGTATTTTTAATTCTCACCCTGTGACTGGAAAGTCAACAGTTTTCTGTTTTTTAATGTGTTCATAAAAACTCTCTGCCACCCCACATGTAGAACTTCCAGTGTCCACCAAAACAGTTTCCCAGCCGAAGTGGCCGAGTGGTTCTAGGCACTACAGTCTGGAACCGCGCGACCGCTACGGTCGCAGGTTCGAATCCTGCCTCGGGCATGGATGTGTATGATGTCCTTAGGTTAGTTAGATTTAAGTAGTTCTAAGTTCTAGGGGACTGATGACCTCAGCAGTTAAGTCCCATAGTGCTCAGAGCCATTTTGAACCAAAACAGTTTCACAAAGCCCTTCCACTTGTGTAGTTATTATTGGCTGTACTTTTTCAAAAAACTCATGCTTCCATTCAGTTCCAGCTGACACGTGCTCCTCTGTCTCATGTCTGTCTTTAGTCATAGTACAAATGTGATCTTCACTAGAAAGTTCTATATCATCATCCCCTCAAAATATTACTTCAAAAGCCTATGTAAATTTTAAACTTCCTACACTCAACCTCCTAGCTTCCTGATATCCCTATATTTCTCTTCCTCCCATGTCTCTGATATTAACTGCTGGTGAAACTTCGCAAATTACTCCAGTCATCAGCATCATAATCAAACTCCTCCTTCCCCAACCATTCAATATTTAAATCAATGTCATCTACACACATCAAAACAAGTTTTGCATCACTCCGGTTCTCAGAACTCCTGAAGATGACTGGATACTGTACTACAGACACAGACCCTTTGACTGTCCAGTGATGTCACTAAACCCACCGAAACATGTAAACAACCATGCATGAGCAGCGCCTATTAGACGGAGGGGGTCTGCCAGCTGACCAATTCGAATTATTCCACGAAGAAGGAGGTACACGGCTCGTGTTGTCTGTAGTTCAACCATGCCTAGACAGTCAATACCGCAGTTCGATCGCGTCCAAATTGTTACTTTGTGTCAGGAAGGACTCTCAACAAAAAAAGTGTCCAGGCATTTCAGAGTGAACCGAAGCGATGTTGTTTGGACATGGAGGAGATACAGAGAAACAGGAACTGTCAATGACATGACTCACTCAGGCCGCCCAAGGGCTACTACTGCAGTGGATGACAGCTACCTACGGATTATGGCTCAGAAGAACCCTGACAGCAACATCACCATGTTGAATAATGCTTTTAGTGCAGCCACAGGACATTGTGTTACCACTCAAACTGTGTGCAATAGGCTGCATGATGCGCAACTTCACTCCCGACGTCCTTGGCGAGGCCCATCTTTGCCACCACGACACCACACAGTGCGGTACAGAAGGGCCCAACAACATGCTGAATGAACTGCTCAGGATTGGCATCACATTCTCTTCACCGATGAGTGTCGCATATGCCTTCAACCAGACAATCTTCAGAGACGAGTTTGGAGGCATCCTGGTCAGGCTGAACGACTTAGACACACTGTCCGGCGAATTCAGCAGGGTGGAGGTTCCCTGATGTTTTGGGGTAGCATTATGTGGGACAGACGTACGCCGCTGGTGGTAATGGAAGGCGCCGTAATGGCTGTATGATAGGTGATTGCCATCATCCAACTTACAGTGCAACCATATTGGCGAGGCATTCGTCTTCATGGACGAAAGTTTGCGCCTCCATCGTGCACGTCTTGTGAATGACTTCCTTCAGGATAACAACATCGCTCGACTAGAGAGGCCAGCATGTTCTACAGACATGAACCCTATCGAATATGCCTGGGATAGATTGAAAAGGACTGTTTATGTATTATCTGACCCACCAGCCACTCTGAGGGATCTACGCCGAAATGCCGTTGGGGAGTGGGGCACTTTCGACCAATAGTGCCGTGATGAACTTGTTGATAGTACGCCACGACGAATACAGGCATGCATCAATGCAAGAGGACGTGCTACTCGGTATTAGAGGTACCAGTGGGTACAGCAATATGGACAACCATCTCTGAAGGTCTTACTGTATGGTCGTACAACATGCAATGTGTAGTTTTCATGTGCAATAAAAAGGGCGGAAATGATGTTTATGTTGATCTTTATTACAATTTTCTGTATAGGTTCCGGAATTCTCGGAACCGAGGTGATGCAAAACTTTTTTTGATGTGTGTATAACCATTTGTAGCTCAGCATTAGGAATAAGGAGTTGAACTAAAATTCTCAAACTTTCGATGGCTATCTCCATCATCTTCGTCAGCAGTAAAACTACTGACTGCCGGAGCTGGCACGATTTTCTGCTTGTATAGCCATGATTACGGTCTGTGGCACAAATCAGAGGGGGCTGAACTAATACGTGCACCATGGTGATAAAAAAAAAGAAGGGAGATGACACTACAGATTTGCACTGTACGTTGTTTTGAAGCCAATGTGGGCGCCATATTAAGTAGCTCAAAACCTTAGCGGACTACTGTTTACGAGTGTTTCATGTTCATTATTTCTGTCATGTGCACGCAATGACTGTTTGAAATACTAAAATTTACAGATCTTACATGAATAATATATTGTCAACAAAGCAATTTCCAATGTTTGTCTGTTCTTGAATGCGTGTTTGTTCAAGTATACTATACAGAGTGAGGTCGTGGGGAGTTTCACTGCGGTGAACTATGGGGTTATGAATGTGGTTATCACGCTGGACTCCCATTTGGGAGGACGACGGTTCAAGCTCACGTATGGCCCTCCTGATATAGGATTTCCGTGAGTTCCCTAAATCGCTTCAGGCAAATGCCAGGATGGTTCCTTTGGAAGGGCACTGCCAACTTCCTTCTCCATCCTTCCCTAATCTGATGGGACTGATGACCTCGCTGTTAGGACCCCTCCCAGTTTTGAAACTGCCGCTCCCACCTCCCTACAAGCGTTAAGCATCCACCGTTGGTTCCTTTCGACAACCAAACCCCCCTCCCTCCCCCCTCACACCCTGCTAATTGTGAGTCCCTGGTCTCTGTTAAAATTGCTGCTGTTCTTTCTAGTCTCAGCTGCCTGTTTTAAAACGGAATCCCAGTATGATGAGACATGAGCAAGGACTCTCGTGTTCTGAAACTGTGTTTTGTGCCCATTTTCCAGGTAATGCTCAGCTATGGCCAATTTGTCAAGCTCCCTGTGTTTAATACGTCTTTTGCGCTCGGTAAAACACTCTGCATCTGTGCGAATTGTCTGGCCTATGCCGCGCGGGATTAGCCGAGCGGTCTTAGGTGCTGCAGTCATGGACCGTGCAGCTGATCCCGGCGGAGGTTCGAGTCCTCCCTCGGGCATAGGTGTGTGTGTTTGTCCTTAGGATAATTTAGTTTATGTAGTGTGTAAGCTTAGGGACTGGTAACCCTAGCAGTTAAGTCACATAAGATTTCACACCCAGTTTTTTGTCTGGCCTATGTGGATACTGCCGCACTCGCAAGGGACACCACACACTGCTATGTCGTCTGTAACAGTGCGCAGCGTATCTCGTATCCTGGGGGTGGGCGGAATACTGGTCTCAGTCATGTCTCTGCAGTACACATGCTAACTTGCTGCTAGTTGCCCCTCTGTAACACAGGAACGCCCGCAGTTTGGCTTCTTCTGCCGATTCACAGGCCTCCCTTCTTCAGTGGCATATGAAAGCGTTTGCAAGGTCTCTTTTGCTACACGTGTTCAAGTGCTAAGGTTTAGACTGCAGGTGGTCGCCGCCAGAAATAACTTTTGCTCTGTGTATTAACGTGTTCAGGACCGCTTTTTTGTGTGTAGGGTGGTGAAGACTATCGGCGTTCAAACTTCGATCACTGTGCGTCTGTTTCCAGTATATTGAATGACCAAGCCAGCCTCCTGCTTTCTGCTCAACTAAAACATCCAAGAGCGGTAGCCTTCCATCATTCTCCATCTCAGTGGTAAATTTAATGTTGAGGTGGACACCTTTCATGTGATTCACGAACTGCTGCAGTGTATTTTCACCATGACGCCATACCAGGAATGTGTCATCAACATAGCTAGGGAAGCGACACGGACGCAACACTGCAGAATTCAGAGCATGCTCCTCAAAGTGCTCCATTGAAAAGTAAGCGACTGCAGGAGACAGTGGTGAGCCCATCGCTTTGTCATCCGTCATTTCACAATATTCATCGCAGTGCAAGAAGTACGTTGTCGTTAGAACATGACAGAAGAACTTGACGATTCCAGGTGGAAACACTTGGGCCAAAAGATCCAGCGTATCTTGTACTGGAATCGTCGTAAAAGGTAGTACAACGTCCAGGCTAACCATCACGTCGTTTCGGCCTATTTTCATTTTCTTGAGTGCTTCAACAAATGTCTGCGAGTTTACAACATGGTATTCCCAATAGCCCATTTTTGGCAAGATGTTTCGCCAGTCTGTAGGTGGGCGAGCTGATCAGTTCTGGCAGCCACGTTCTTTTCAATCTCCCAAAATTTTATCGATAAATTCTCGACTTGAGTGGTTAATACCTCAATTTTTCCACTCAATTTATCTTTTGAACTCCCCACAGAACTATCCATATTGTCCATACCCGTTCTCACATTTCTCATCCCGCTCATCGATGACTTAAGCATATTCATCATGGTTGTACCCCCTACTTTTTCTTGTCTCTGTGGGCTTCGAGGCTCGCTTCCGCTAGCTGTGGATTCACAAACACTAAGTGGTTTTTTGATTTTCACAATTTCGTGCTCCATCGCTCTAGCTGTCACAAAAGCTGAAATGACAAAGGAAATTGCGCCTGCTGCAACACTTAACTTACAATTGTCACTTTGCCACTGCTCCTGACGAATGGTGCACTGCTATGCTGCTGTTGCGGTGGGGTGTGGAGTGGCTTTCTGGTGACAGAATGGTGGCCGAGACCTCTGGATGTAGCAGGTGGTCTCTGCACTTAACTATTTTCAAGGTCTACATCAACTCAGAGACCCTACATGCAACTGCACGAAAAAGTTTACCTACTGATTACACAGAAGAAACACTTCAATAGGCCGCGTAAATGTCATTGGGATAACGTTTCGGCTATGGGGGGCCAACCTACATTCGTTGCAATGTACTCAATGTTTCACAAAAGTATGCAGGTAGGACTGGCTATGCAAAATTCACGTATGCACTCATGTAGTTCTTTAAGTTTCACAATTTTGAGTTTATTTCCAATAAGGACACAGAAAAATCGAAAGTCACAATTTGTAATCAATTAATTTCAGAGCCTGGCCGAGTTTCTTTAGAGCATCGAGGCAGCTGAACAAACCACAATAAATTGCGTGTGTTATCTTTAGAAAACTGTTAAAGTTCCACAGTATCTCAAACTATAAATTCCACAATTGCTACACACTGAAAACTTCTAAATACGATTAGTGTCACACACAACCTAAAAAATAACAGTTTAATCTATTTCCTAAAGGCTGTAGTCGCCGCAGTGCCTGTTCCTTTCGACATGCATGCATGTCCAAAGGAAATTTGCTTCAGAATAAGAATAGCACAGGCGCTGCAGTATCGTTTGAAAATAACGAGTCCATCAGCTGCTGAAAAATTTCTACATTCCGAAAGGAGGAATTCTGAATAATTCACACACGCGAACTAGCGGCTATCTGGCCACTCATCAGATAAAACTTTCTCGAAAGACAGATTAACATAGCCTGCCTGCCTCCAACGGTGTCCGAACATAGACTCCCCTCCAAAATACCCCTGTTCACACAGAAAACCTCGGTCAAGCACCACTGAAGTCAGTTAAACTACTGAACATGAAAATTACTGAAATTCTGAATATTAACCTTTTTATACATATATGATACATCAAATCACAGGGAAAATTTTCGATAAATATTATGTTGTTATCAGTTTTCTTTCATCTGCCGTAGTATATTTATAAATAACAATTTCTATGGATTTCTATATATTTTGTAGGAAAAGCTGTTTTCAATTGCGTGAAATCCTTTTTTCGGCCTCTCATTTAAGTATGTGAACAATATCAGTAAATCTACTATCGCAGTCCAATACAGTTCTACTAGCTGTAACCATAGACACTCATTTATTGCAATCGCATAGTGTGTTACCAAGATATTCACTTTCACAGTTCAGGAATTATTTATAACATTTATCTTACAATAATTTATAAATTGGTTCGGATATCGAATACGTGTTTCCACATCCGTAATTGTCCATCATTTACGCTTCAAATGAGGCTACTGTCTCTTCAGTGAGACACAGTGAGACCCATGATTCACTATTTATTAATTTTGAGGTAAGATTTAACTTTGCACTGAATGCAAAAGCGGCCATGAGGAACGAGCAGCCATTGTGCTCCCCAATGGATGGGTTTTCCTTGTCACACGGTCACCTTAGCGGCCGGTGGATGTCCAGAGACAACACCATCTGTAGAGCGTAGGATGATATTGGCCCTCGACATGCTCCTGTAAAGCTGGTTTCAGCTGTCAACACGAATATGAAACGATCTTAGTCGCTGGTTGTGCGTCCGCGGTCATGTGTTTGTGACTATGTGTCTTCCATTTACAATAGTCTGTTGTGTTACAACATGTAAGCATCAGGTATGCTCAGTTAATTGAATTACGGTTCCTGACAGAGAACACTGGTGCCTGAGCAGAAAATGCTACAGAACACGTAAGATACAATCATGGAATAGCTAGTAAGAGCACTGCTAATTAAAGCTTTGGTAGATATCAGTAGGATGGACGTTTCTGAGACCTCGTTTTTCTGAAAGAGCAAATGGAACACTTACGTGAGCTGAAAGAATGAGTCTAAAATTATCCATTATCTATGTCATCTTTGAGAGAGCAAAGTTGATTTACTGATGAATATATTAATTACACTGAGGCCTAAATCTCTACCCTAGCAGTTACATATTTCTTACTATTTCAGTGTGGAAGACTGAAGCAGCTCTGCTTGGCAGTAACCTCGGTTGTCTTCCCTCTACCATTTGCTCCATCTGATAAAGATCTGATTTATATAGCACTCAATATCAATATCATACTCTGAGCATGGAAATTACTCCCTATAAATTCCCACTGTTATATGAGTGGACTCTGCATTAAAGTTATTCTTCATATTCCGTATTACGCCCCCAATACAATGTGACTGAATCTTATGCCACAACATAGCTATCTGCCTGTATACTAATGAGAGTCCATGGCTATCTGAACTGCTCTCTCCAAGACCCCAAAGCATTCTGCTTCTCGCCAGCAAAAAAATATGGCTTCATGCCCTCATTTTTCACAGTCCTAACTGACCAATGCCCTGTCACATTTTTTTGTGTTACAGTCGAGTCCAAATAGACCTTGAGTAAAGCCTGCAGGAATACATGCTTTTGGCATTATGCTACCATATGATTCGAGAAGCTTCTCCCGAGAAATGTAAACGGCTCACTTAAAAATTTGGCAGGAAGGACCGTTTGTCCATCAACGATTGCACTAAACGTCATGTAGAGCACACAGGAATATGCCATTGTTCGTTCCTCCATTTTTTTCGTGCCCTTACGCTGCCATTGTGCTGCGAAAGCTAATGAACACTCTCTGTCCTGTTGCACTAAGGCAGAGCAGAAACATTTCCCAACACCAGCTAAACTTATATTCCCATGCAGTGTAGTGAACAGTCACAAGGTAGGTAGTGCTGGCCAGATCGGCCACACAGTTTACACAAACACTTCCTCTTTACATTGATATTACCTCATAGAAATAACATAGTTAAAAATTAATATGACCTATAATTAAGTTAATGGTTGTGTGTAATCAGTGAAAGAGTAACAAAAACAACGTCTTCTTTCCCAGAGAAAATTTCTGTGGGGAATCATCTTTTTCATAAAAGGACGAGGAACAAGGATATTTAGGCTCCAGAGACATACAAACATCATCACATACATAAAAAATAGAACTGGAGGGGACACTAGTTCCAATCCAAACACTGAATATGCCCAGTGATCCAAAATCTACCTTACTACGAACTACTTTTACCCTAATATGGCACAGTTAGTGTACCTTTTCACTTTCTCAAGCACTGAGTTTTGTAAAAGTATAACTGAGAGCGTAAGTTTGTTATCATTATCATACAACTGCTCGGGAATCCAGATAACATAAACTCAATGACTATAATTATAACTGCATTGATCATTGAGATACTTGTAATATCACCAATAGGGATGACTAATAAGGATAAGACGAGAGTGTTGTTGAATACAAGTCATGACTCTCAAACAGGCATCGCTGGGAAAACAATTTAAGGAATTTTTTCCACTAATACTATGACATATGGTAAAGCATACATAGAAAATAGGGGTTATTTTCCGGTAATGCCATCACACCATATTATTAGTAAAGGCTAAATGGAAACACATATTACTAGCAAAGATCGTAAAGAGTGTGACACAAAGAGATCCAAACTAGTATAGATGGTTGTAATAGTTATACAATGAACAGAACAAGGATTCACATGACTGTAGGTATAGTGAATGTGGATAAATCATAATGTAAACAACGTAAAACAAGGATTAAATCACAATGAACAAGTTATCATATACAGAACAGGAACTTGCAGCACCTAAGGATGTGTATCATTATGTACTGACCAACTAATGTAGACTTAAGTATGGGTAAGTGAGACTGTAATCAGTGTAAAAATGAGAGTAAAATGAATGTGTGCAGGTTAACACAACCAAGATACTATACAACTATAGGCCAGGGAGAACAAGTGACATATAATGGTACACACATGCTTACATTAAACTAACTCCTACGATACTAGAAAAAATGCAGATAAAGAGAAACACACATATATAAGAAGATGAAGAACACAGAGGGAGAGACAATAAAATTCATAACAAGTCGTTAAAGACAATGTGATTGAAATGTATCCCACAACATAAGCAGTAAGAACAGTCCTCACGGATCATATTCACATGACAGACACACCACAGCCCTTAGATGTTGCAGATTACCCATTAACTGTAGCGCTACACTAGCTATTCAATTCACACGAGATTAGGTACTGTTGAGGTGAGTTACACTTATAATGATGGCACTGTTCCAAGTATGGGATGTCCTTGTTAGTAGTACTGAGGTAAGTAGTCATTCACACAGCACCCCCTGACTACCAAGTGTTCAAATGTCTAACTGTTCACCAACACTTGACGGATAAAAAATGTACATTGGTTGTAGAGTCTACCCAGTTTGTCTATGTGGCTACAGCTTACCATTAGCAATGCTGCAGAAAATTTGATAACTCCAACCATGTCTGTTCGAGAACAGGGGCACAAAAAACAACCCATTTCCATATAATAGAGAAATACATTAAATCGATGGAAGGTGCAGTCTATTCCCATCAATCCAACTGTACTCTTGGCAAGTATGTTTAAGTGCACCCGCATCGCTTGATGTTGTCAGTTGAATCAAATGTTAATGTTGCAAATCGTGCATCATGTTCAGCCTATCACTGCTCGAAGTGAGATTGTTCAGTGTATGCAACCACATAGTTCAAGACTAGTAAAGTTCAGTGTACCTGCCTGAATTGGCGATGGGGCACTTGTGATTTTGTAATGCCTATTCAATATGTCTGTTTACTATTGTTGTTACTGCTTGTATTGTGGTATACTTTTCAAGCATATTGTCTTTAACGACTTGTTCTGAGTTTTGTTGTCTCTCACCCTGTGCTCTTTATCTCTTTATATGCGTGTCTTTCACATTATTTAGCTTCTTTCTCATATTTTAGGAGTTAGTTTAATTTAAACTTGTGTGTACCGGTCTCTGTCACTTGTTCTCTCTTGATTAAGCTTGGTCCTTGGTAACAGATGTTTTATTATGCGACCTGGCATAGTTGTATAGTATCTTGACTGTGTTAATCTGCACATATTCATGTTAATCTTATTTTTATGCTGTTTACACTCGCAATCACTTACCCACAAGTAAGTCTACATTAGTTGTGCCAGTACATAATGATATACATCCTTATGTGCTGTAAGTTCGAAGAAATGTGAAAATGTCTGTGACTACTAAACGTCCATGTTGTCATGTTGCAGCAGTGATGTTCTGGAATTCCCTAGCTGTTCATTCAGAGACAAGTTACATAATCCTCTCTCCTCCCAACTCAGACAAGGTGAATTACAAGCAACATTATTAGCTAGGACTATCATCCTGGCATTGTTGGTCAAGTGAGATGGCTCTAAGAGACTGCTGATAACCAACATCCATTGAGTGATGGCTGTCGCTTTTACGGCGAGATGAAAAAGGCGTGTAGTTGGTTAGTTCTTCCGAAGATTGGTTCTCAAACTGATCCTGAGGTAGCCCGTTCCATGGTGGTGACAATGAAGCAGCTTACCTGGGTCGCTCCGGGGTGTACAGTGGCTCATAGTGAGTGAGGCTGTTGGTAGGGTGTGTTCACTTGGGTACATGCTGCAAGTGCCTGTGTCAGCTGACACCCTCCTCAAAGTCGCCACCTGCCCACCAAGGCTGGACAGACCTCGCCTTTGTCACACCAGTGTCTGCAACTGGAATAGCTGATGCCCTCCTCAAAGTCATCATCTGCCGAACATGTATGGATTGACCTCATGTTCATCAAGACAATGTCTGCTACACCATCAACTGCTGAGACTGGGATTCAGCTCAAGTGATGCCAGTTATAAATCACTCATGCCATGCTGACATGATGTGAAACATGGTTACAAAAGGAAATAGTACATGCTCTTCCAGCAGATTCGATTCTCAACAGTCCCTCCATATCTCTGATTGGACTAGCCATCAGCATAATTATCCTTAGTGCTTTCCTAGTACCTAGAATGATGTTGGCCTGTTGCATCCCTCATATGTAGTCCACTACAACAATCATAATTTTGCTAACATCAACAATCACAGTATAGGTTAACTATGAACAATTTACTGGAGAACATCAGATACACACTAAACATCTTGATACTGTTGACAGGTCGGTAACCACTCATCTCTCCCTTTAATCCTTCACCTTATTCCCAAAAGCTCTTTAAATTATTCACATGTTAAACATCTTTAGAGCGTCTGGTTCTCAAGATCTCAATCTTGACACAGTTCAGGCAAACAGACCTTTTTGTTCTGAAAGGTCCTGCATAAACAATAAAGAATTTACTGGAAATAAACTGCTGTTTCCCTCAAAGACAATGTCTTTTAAGTAGTTCATTCTGTCCAATAGTTAAATTAAACTTCCTTACCTTCCTCTATGTTTTTCCTTTCTTTTCTTTGCTTGAGTATGTAACCTATCGATTGCCAGTCTTACAGTATCTTGGTGTCTTTGTTTCTGAGCATGTATGTGTAGCTGTTGGGGATTCATTTCTGAGTACAGCGACTGGAGCCATTCCTGTAGTTTTGGGAGACAAGTTATTCACAGTGGCCTGAAAGTCCTGAGGATAAAGATCCCAGTATGTGTGGCATAATTTTATCAGTTTCTTTAGTGTTCTCTCAGCCAGGTTCGAATTTGAGTGGTAACGTGATGTAAATACACGGACGCCTCCTCTCTGCCTCAGCATACCTTTCCACCTTCGTAAATTGAAACCGCCACCCACCGTCTGAAATAACCGTTTACACTGCCTACCTTCCTTAGAAATTTGCTCACAAACGCCTATGCAATTGATTGTTCTGTCCCAAATCTTGAAGGAGTGAACATCACATAACTAGAAGTTAGTTCTGTGGGCACTAAAACATACCGAAATCCATTTGGTGTATGTGTTATTGCCTCAGAAAGGTCTACCATGTCTTGTTCTCTCAGCCTGTTAGGTACAATACGAAAATAGTTTGGGCCTATGTGATACTGTTGAAGATTTAACCAAGTGACAAATCTTATATGACACCAACACAATGTGAATTCTCTTCTAGATGTTTCTAAAGTACACTGATTCCTTCAACTTTTTAAAACACTTTCTAGGTCTGTAGTGCACATGGCTCAGGTGTACAAACCAAATGAGTTTGTAGACCAGCCTTTCTGGTATACAATGCATCCAGTTGTCAATACCTAAGTCGCTCCTACGGAACAGGATATCATTCTTTACTTTATGGAAAGTTCTGATAGTGACCTGGTGTCGTTTATAACACTTCTCCTTCACTTTCTTCAGTATAGGAGCTTTCTCTTGTTCCCTAGCTATATTCCTAAGTGTCATTCCAACAAAGTTTTCGAAGAGGACTCGTTTAAATTGCACAACGTTGATACAAACATCTTCGAAGTTCCAGTTTATCTTTTGAGTGAGTCCTGGCTGACCACGTGACAGAGTGCCGGCCACAAATTGTTCCTTCCCCGGAATGTAATATATTGTCAATTGGAATTCTTGTAACAGTAAGACCCAATGCCTCATATGTCAATGCGACAGTTTCTCCAACATTCATAGCTCTTCCAAAGAGAAAAATAATGGAAACTAGTAAATTCCCAAATAATCGCTAGAGCCTCTAGTACCTTTCGACTTCGTTCAACATTCTACTTGCAAATGCAGTTGTCTTTTGCGCATCCCAACCATTCTGCACCCCCTCTTGAAACAGATGCACACCAAGATCAACCTGAGCACTGTTAGTGTTAAGGCAGTAATCCTTACATAAGCCCTGGTGAGATAGAATGGTTGCCTCCAAGAGACTCCTTTTTATTAAATCAAACTGGCATTGCCCCTCTTCATTCCATACACATACAGTGTTATTGCCTGTGAGGCGGTACGACTTCCAACTCTTTATATCGTTCACTATGATCTCCTTATAAAAAATTATTGGTGATGTGTCACAAAAATTTCTACTCAGAACAACCGAAATTGAATTTTGCAGTGCCGTTTTCCCATGCTTTCGATAAGAACTTCATCTACATAAACAGTTATCTTACTTCTTACTTTTAAAATCTTCTGGAATGACATTGCCTAGACCTCTTATAAAGGTCTAGACCTCTTATAAAGACCGAATGGCAGTTTGTGGGAGTGATAACAGTGAACGAAACAGAGAAATGGCATGTTATTTGGCACTCCAGATGAATCTTCATCTGCCTGTTGCTGGCACTGAGATTTACTGAAGGATGTACCTTCACACTATGAAAGCGGTGGAGGAACTCCTCTCCATTTCTGATCAGTTTGTCTCTGGCTTCATATTGTTGTTAATCTGTCACGAATGTAAGACTAAATGTATCGATCTGTCCCTCTTCTCCACACAATCAATGGGGCTACTATAGAATGGTGCAGTTTGCACTATTACATCTTGAGGAAGCATAGCACCAATTTCAGCCTCTACTGTTTCGCGATAATACTGAGGAACTGCATATGTCTGCGTGCTCCTTCATCTTAAATCTTTACAAAAAGTTAGAAACCGGCCAAGTCTCTCAGAGAGGAATGAAAGCTGTAAGTATAGTTCATGTAGTTTTTATTTTCTGGCTCAGTTTTCTAGAAAATGAAAGAATCATGAAATTTCAAATAAATGTCATGGGCAGTAACCAAAATTACGACAAAATACAAGTTTTCCCATGTTTTCTCAAAATATCAGAAATAACAGCAAAAGTTTTCAGTTGGAGGTCACTGAATAAAAGCAAAAGTTTTTTTGTTAATTGTCAGAACATTTTCAGCATTTTTGAGTATTTCTATCATTTTTTGGGTATTTTCACTATATTTCAAGCTTTATCATCCTTTTTCCTAAATTGCGTTTCTGATCACCAATCATTTCCCTGTCATTTCGTCAATACTTCTACTACTTCCTGTGACTTTTACTTGAACTTTCATAACTTTTTCATTTTGTTCCAGTTTGAGCCAGAACATGAAATTTACACTCATTGCTATTAAAAAATCTCAATAAAGCATTGAAAACTTTTGGGCAAAATAATTTTCATATTACAAACTCAATACCATGAAATACTGTACAATCATCTTGTTCCCTCCATACTGTTTAATATTTCCATCTTCAACAAATTTAAAATCGAACTGAATCGTTATTTTTAAATATTTGTTTAGCAAAATAATATTAAACTCATGACTGAGATCAGTACAAATTTTTCCTGTATTTTACATTTAGGTATTCAAATTCAGTAATGTTACATACTCTAAAACATCTACTTCTGGTTCATTAATTTTCTTAAACAATTTTATATTGTTTTGCACCGTTGAGATTTTTAAGTAGGTAAGGATAAAGGAAAGGTAATAATTTATTTAAGTGTATAAGCAGATTCCTGCTGTTGTGGTGGCTCAGTGCAGGAGTGGGGGATGCCCCAGAACTGAGTTCATCGAATATAAACCATCATGTTGTAGCTGTCACAGATATGCTCCGTTTAATTAGAGATGATGGATGACTGATGCCAGATGACCATTAACATCAAGTCAATTGATTATCACAACATCGAAATGTAGCAAAAAAGAAAAAAATTAAATGAGACAAACTTTTAAAAAATGAAATGTTATGTCACTTGATGTAGATTATCTATGGCAAGCAGATTCAGCACAAATGAATTCTCGACAGTAAAAAGGAATTTAAAAAATAGATAATTTAAATATTTATTAAGTGTAACTAATTGTTTTTGTAAATTTACTTAGGCTCTTCCAGTTATGGATGAAACTATTAAAAATGTTTGAGAAGCTTAAAAAAAATTAATTTATAAGAATGCTGAGAAACCATCAAACAGATAATGGAAGAGAATTTTCGAACAAAGATTATCAAGGAATTATAAAAAAATATAATATTAACCACTGATCAACATTTACAGATTTAAAGACAAATTGCTCTTCAAGGTAATTAGAAGTGGATCGATTAGTAATAAAACTGGTTAATGACATTTGGGAATAAAGATGAAACTGAAGGATGGAGATAAATTTAATTTAAATCTTACTAAAATTCTTGCTAATGATTGTAAACCAACATTTGAAATGTAAAAGTAGGTGAGAATAAGCAAACTGAAGAGTATTTTTGATAACAGTTATATTGCAAATCGGCCATCCAAATTGAAAGATATCAGGGGAAACTTTTATGAACAAGACCTGCAAAAACAAATCATTGAAGATATAAAAAGAAGGGTGATCATATTTGTGTTAAATGGTTATGATTTGATAATTAATATAATAGTTGGGTAAATAAAGAAAAAATTGTTTGATAAATTTTTTTATATATAAGTGGATATAGTCCCAACAAAGAAAATTACACTCTCATTATTTCTGTCTGTTTGCTATACTGGTGATAATGCCCAAGGCTGTGTCTGTATACCTACATTCATGAATCAATTGACTGGTAATTGTGTGAATTATTTATTTGATATAAATGGTGATAAAATTTGTAATTTTTATCAGTATTACAAGCAATAGGAGCAGTCTTGACTGTGTCAAAAACAGATTAATATAAATACTTAATATACAAGTATTTCTTTAGTAAAATTAAATATCGGTCTCTTCTTTATTTTATAACCATTATGACATGAGTATTGTTCAAAATTTTACTTTCTATTTTCTGCCTTTGCTAGGATATATTGAGTAAAACAATAATTTTTTTGTTATTTTATTTGTTCCTCGCTGAGATTATGTACTACAATTTTATGAATTATTCCATTATTAAGTTAAGTTGTAAGATCTTGAGTGATGATAACAGATTTAGTACACATACTGCTGATGTTACACAATTGGCTTATAACTAATTTTTGTTTTGTCTTTATTTAGTTCATATTTCTGTAGTAGTAAATTATTTTCATTATCTACACAGCAATCTAAGAAGTATTTAATGTCATCATATTTCATATTGTATAGCACTTTACCTTCTTCTGTTCTAAAAGTTTTAAAATCAGATTTACTTTGTACTTTATAGTTTATAGTTACTTTATAGTTGATACATTTTTTGATATTTACATAACGAAATTTATTGTCAGGATGCTCCTCAATATTGTATGTTGATAATATTAATTTAATTAATTCCTTAGTTGTACCACCAACTTTAAAGAAACTATCTTTTTGAAGTCAGTCACTTGTACCTATAGAGCTTATGTCTTCAACTCCGTTTTTGGTATTTTGTTGCTTCTCATTCTTAATTTTTAATCTTTGATTTTTCGACTCCAAGCTCTATAGTAAGTTTTTCTTTTTTCTCTTCTTTTATTTTTAGTTATTTTCAAATTCGAATGTGAGTTGTTCTTTTTCTTTTTGTAAATTGTGTTGATTTTTAAATTGATAGTAAAACATCTTTTGATAGCTAGTTTTTAAATTGTTTGCTTCTTCTTTTTTTAGATGATACAATAGGAGAATATAATCCAGATTAATTGATAAATACAGTTTGTACATCAATATTCCTGAGCTCAGTAATTGTGACCTCTGTAAAATTCTTAAATCCAGTGTTATCTTCCTCATCTAAATATTTTATAATAACATCTTTGCTATTTTTAATGTTCTAGGATCTCTTCTATATCTTTAGCCTTTAACCAACGATTCCTCATCTCAGCAATAAACACTAATAGTTGCTTATCATTATATGTATGTTTATTGTTGATGATGTCAATGAATGAATCTATTTAATAGGAAAACATTTTTCTCAGAAAATGTCTTTTGTTTAGTATTATTAATTTGTATTATACATGTAATCTACTTCTTATTCTATTTTAAATATATATAGAGGAAGATAGTACTGCTGTTGTTGATGGTGAAAATAACAGTTTGAGATGATAAAAGTAAAACAATAAGGTATTTAAATAATTTTGGTTACTTGTATGTAGCAGATAATATAAATAGTAATGTGTTTGATGATCTATTCAGAGAAGATAATGTTATTTATGTTAACATTTGATCTTGAAATAAATGGTGAGTTATATGAAGATACCTTACATTTCATGAATGTGCCAAGATGCTGTATAAAATATTCACTTGGCAGCTATTGCACCAGCACCTATAAATAGAATTTAAAAAATAGAGACCAATGTTATAAAGGAGCAAACAAGAAAGTACTACAATTAGAATAAGCTGCATTTAATTTATGACAGAAATAAATTGGGATTCAGTTCGATCATAATAGTAATAACCCCAACATTTTAATTAGAAATAAAAGATCAGAACATAAATATGAAATTGATAAAAATATTCAATGTCCATGACAGATGGAAAACGTAGTACATTAGTTTGACATTTTTTTCCAAATATTAGTAACAATCCATTACAAATACGTAAGGAAAAGGAGGAGATATGGTACTTGGAGATTGATATTAACACAGCAAAATGTCAAAGCAATTTATTTTGATTATTAGTACTGGACATTTCAAGATGGCAGCAGGTGGGCATCCAGGGTGTTTTTCCTACAAGTGAAATGATAAATGCCAGGATTCTGGGAAAAAATGGATTTTATTCCCAAGAACTATCACTAAGAGATACAGTGTTAATGAAAACTGGCTACAGCCGCAGAGTGAACCGGACATGGAACGGAAAGAGCACTTTGCCCTCAATAGGAAGGACAGGTGGACACATCCAGAGGGTAAGGAAGCTGGCAGGCAAAAGAGCGACACGCTGTTGCAGCCGCTACCTCACCGATCCTCTTGTGTATCTCATGTGATGGCATCCGGTCCTCCCATTGGTGGGTTTCTGACACAAAGTTGGCGTCTCTCACTCAGCAATAACGTGGTGGTGTCCCTAACTCAGAGTAATGGTGTGGGTGCCAGCCACAATTACTGTGGAGTAGTTTATGTAACTGCTCACGCCACTGCCTGAGAGTTAAAATGATGAAAGTCGAATAGGATACAGATTTTCTACCACTTTTACCCGTTACCATGTACAATTCCTTACTCCTTCCATGAGAGCCGGTTATGGGTGTGTGATTGTTACAATGCTTGACACTAATCACTCTTAACGACTAATTCAAAACACAAAAAGTTTCGCTTTTGATGCACATGGAACGCGACGTACATTCAGTGTATTTTTTTTTAAAATGGGGTCTTAGAACTACTAAAAGGTTGAATTCTCATTTTCAAAAATTCATCATGAAATATGCAATAGGGGCAGGGGGTACAAAGTTTGTTTATTTACTTTACAATATCATTATCCATTGGTGTTGCTTGAGCCGTTCATAATTGGAAGTATCTGGTAATATAATGTGTCCTTTTCTATACACTTTGTGAAACCGTTGGAGTCAGTGCAATAGTCGTTAGCCGACCGCGTGCGTGAGCCAAGGCGGTGGTGGTCGCAGTGGCAGCGACCAGCTGGATTGGAGCTGAGCTGAAGTGCGTTGCCATCCGGGCGCCGTAATATGGACCCAGAGTAAAGATGGTCAGAGGGCTAGATGGCGGAATGAGCGTATCGAGTACCAGCGACGGTAACACTCGCAGGTGGGAATCGCATCAATGAAGGCTCAAGTGACTCACAAACAGGGGGCAACCTACCAATAAGTTATAGATAGGAATGCAGAATGAGCCTTTAATAGGCGTAACTGGCAACTGAAGAAACGAAGTATAAAAGGTTTTCATTACAAATACACTCCTGGAAATGGAAAAAAGAACACATTGACACCGGTGTGTCAGACCCACCATACTTGCTCCGGACACTGCGAGAGGGCTGTACAAGCAATGATCACACGCACGGCACAGCAGACACACCAGGAACCGCGGTGTTGGCCGTCGAATGGCGCTAGCTGCGCAGCATTTGTGCACCGCCGCCATCAGTGTCAGCCAGTTTGCCGTGGCATACGGAGCTCCATCGCAGTCTTTGACACTGGTAGCATGCCGCGACAGCGTGGACGTGAACCGTATGTGCAGCTGACGGACTTTGAGTGAGGGCGTATAGTGGGCATGCGGGAGGCCGGGTGGACGTACCGCCGAATTGCTCAACACGTGGGGTGTGAGGTCTCCACAGTACATCGATGTTGTCGCCAGTGGTCGGCGGAAGGTGCACGTGCCCGTCGACCTGGGACCGGACCACAGCGACGCACGGATGCACGCCAAGACCGTAGGATCCTACGCAGTGCCGTGGCGGACCGCACCGCCACTTCCCAGAAAATTAGGGACACTGTTGCTCCTGGGGTATCGGCGAGGACCATTCGCAACCGTCTCCATGAAGCTGGGCTACGGTCCCGCACACCGTTAGGCCGTCTTCCGCTCACGCCCCAACATCGTGCAGCCCGCCTCCAGTGGTGTCGCGACAGGCGTGAATGGAGGTACGAATGGAGACGTGTCGTCTTCAGCGATGTGAGTCGCTTCTGCCTTGGTGCCAGTGATGGTCGTATGCATGTTTGGCGCCGTGCAGGTGAGCGCCACAATCAGGACTGCATACGACCGAGGCACACAGGGCCAACACCCGGCATCATGGTGTGGGGAGCGATCTCCTACACTGGCCGTACACCACTGGTGATCGTCGAGGGGACACTGAATAGTGCACGGTACATCCAAACCGTCATCGAACCCATCGTTCTACCATTCCTAGACCGGCAAGGGAACTTGCTGTTCCAACAGGACAATGCACGTCCGCATGTATCCCGTGCCACCCAACGTGCTCTAGAAGGTGTAAGTCAACTACCCTGGCCAGCAAGATCTCCGGATCTGTCCCCCATTGAGCATGTTTGGGACTGGATGAAGCGTCGTCTCACGCGGTCTGCACGTCCAGCACGAACGCTGGTCCAACTGAGGCGCCAGGTGGAAATGGCATGGCAAGCCGTTCCACAGGACTACATCCAGCATCTCTACGATCGTCTCCATGGGAGAATAGCAGCCTGCATTGCTGCGAAAGGTGGATATACACTGTACTAGTGCCGACATTGTGCATGCTCTGTTGCCTGTGTCTATGTGCCTGTGGTTCTGTCAGTGTGATCATGTGATGTACCTGACTCCAGGAATGTGTCAATAAAGTTTCCCCTTCCTGGGACAATGAATTCACGGTGTTCTTATTTCAATTTCCAGGAGTGTAGTTAGTTTTTAGTCATGGTATCTGAAAACTACTTTCCCATAAACTGCTTTTAACAAGTTAGCTTAAAACTTGAGTGGACAGTTATACAAAACTGTCTAGCTTAAACCATTGTGAGGGTCATGCCTGTGAAGTAGTGTGATGCATCAGACTTTACTCACGGTAACGTCTGGCTTGGGATCAGGTACAACCTGTGGTGATGGCTCCTGTGATTTACAGTAGCCATACTTATACAAAATCCATACAATGATGCCAATGGGTTTAGAGCTACAGGCACAGATGTAACGCTCGAAATGAGCACTTGATTGGAATAATTCTGAGTGCACCATTCAGCAATGTGCGCGGTAGCAATTGGAGTGATGCAGGAACACAGTTTCGTGACAACAACAAGCAGCGAAGTTGTATTTCTATCCCTTAAGATTAGGCATGCGTTACCGATGTGTGAAGCGTTCGACATCTTTGTAAGGTTTTTCTTTTGTTGGGACACTGTTGATACCTTACGGCAAGAACTGATAAAGCGAGTCGGATCCCTGCAACAAGAGAGGAGCGATAGTTTGGTATAATGCAACTGGAAAAGAATGTGACAGTCCTGGTACTGTCAGAGGGCTTAGTCCCGATTAATTCGGCTAGCTCCTCATCGACAGCAGAAATAAATAAAGAGTAAAGCTGACAACATGGCAATAGAGTAAGTAATGAAAGTGGGAGGGTCAAAAACTTAACTGCTGGAGTATACGGGCGGCCACTGGTAATTCCAGAAAAACGGATGCACAAGCACTGTGCTGCGTCAGTAGCTTAAATAATCGTTCCCTCAGAATCTATCCAAGCTTATTCGGTCTACCATAGAAACCAGTTGGTGTCTAATCTCGCGTCAGTCGATAGTTACGCGTTTCGGCGTTTCGATTTGCCAAAGGGCGTAATGGCGTGGCCAATAAGCGAGTTCTTCGCAAGCTGGGGGGCCATATTTTGGCATACCCAGTAGAACCAGTGGCGTCACCGTTAGTGACTGTGATTCTGAATATGTGCTAGTGCAGGTAACTACGATCAGTTTCATCGGCTAATCTTTCCCTATCCATTGTTCTACTGGGGATTGCTACTGTAGTTTGATTATTAAAGTAACATGCGTCATGGCATGCACACCATGCTTGAGTTTAGCACAAAAAGTGCACCGTGTGCACGTCTCTCAGTGTGAGCAAATAATTATTTAGATAAAAAGGTATGTCCTCGTATATGGAATGTTTCCCTCAATTGCTATTTTCAAAGGAACAAAGTTACAATAATATGAAGTACCTATATTTGCTATTTATCCATGGCTCAGTTTGAGCATCCTCTAATTTCATTGAACGTTTTGGTACATGACATAATAAAATAAAAATAAAAATACACTTCAAAGCGGGCAGGCAAGCACAGAGAGAGGGGGAGACTGTCAGATAAAATACACAAATACGTCCTGAAATACAAAGACATGCAAGAGGAGCTCCAAAATCTTAAGGTAAGCGCAATAAACATTTTCACATATGCTTTTCAGAAGTAGCTAGAGCAGGGACTGTTGCGGTAACTATTCACTAGTTATATCTGCTGTCATTTACTTATGCTTATACGTTTATATATTTCACGTGTAAGTATTGAACAATGTGCGCCTAACCGTTCTTCCTGTACCTTACGGTGCGTCATGAACTCCAATATTACTTCTGATTGTTTGCTAAGACACTATCTCCGTAACAATTTTTGGTTCTCTCAATTGCTTTAATACTGGGTGATACATTCATTGATAATCTTGTATCCTTACGTGCTTTGTTTCTTTGTGCCTGTATTCTTTGACCTTTGCAGTGATTTATTCATCCTACCCACAATATTCTATGAATTGTTGAGCTGCATCGGAGATTCTCGCAGAGGGCGAATGCTGAGTGATGAACTAACCTTGAAGTCTGATAACCGCAAGTCAGTGTCGTAAATCATAAAAAGTAGCTTGAAGTGTGTTTCTCTTTTTAATGTATTTTGTGAGAACAAGTATAATTGTGTTTGGTAAAATCGACACGCTATTTTGATGTGCCAAGGGAAGATTGTGGCTGTATTCCCAAGTTTTCTAACTGCTTTATGTAAAGGCTCTGGATGCTGTAGCTAAGTGAGGCTCGGTGCAGTCGCTTTGGCGTGATGTTAGTGGTATGTGCTGTAGTCACAGGATTCTTGTGTCGCGCCGGTAGCGAGCGTATCTCTGTAGCGCGAGCTGCTTGTTCGGTGTCTTTATGATGAAACAATATTCACGCTGCTGAGAAACGTTAGAAAATGTATCTAGCTCGTTGGCGCAATGGTTGAATCCATACTGATTTGTAATGCTCGATTGTTTTCTGTTATCATTACATATGTAAAGCACGTAACTCACTTCAACTAAGTTTTGTGACGTAAGGATACGACTGGAAATATGCAGATTGAAAATCTGGTTCCGCTTAGTCACCTCCAGATGCTCAAGTCCTCATACCGCGATTGCAACTACAAAATAAATGGAGTTCTTGCCCCAATTTGAGTGGAGCATTACTGAACATGATCGATAATTGATGTTACTTACATGGTATCCTGAGTAGAACTTCGCGGTATTTGTATCTTAATATGCTATTTCTGCTTAGTTTGAAATCTCTATTAGGAGTACGTTTACTTGGGTAGGATTTGACTATACTGGTGTATTATATTGTCTCTCTCGCATGTAACAAGGATTTCCATGAAAATTCATGTCATAGCCGGGGCCATTGGTAAAATATGGATCTCCGTTAATCACTTCTGCTACAGTGACAGATAAGATGGCCAAATCTGCCGGGAAGTGGTAACTTAATTTTCAGCTGGGGCTGGTAAACTTGCATTTACTCTAAAATACGTCCATTATGGCTCTGATTATTCACTCTCACAACGGAGGCAAGTTGCGTGAGAAACTAGAAATATTTTCCTTTATCCAATCAAAGCTATTAGCATTAGCTTGGATGCCAGGATTGATATGGTAGATTGTGCAGAATGGTTTGAGATGAGCTATGAGCAGTCTAACATTGGACTTAGTTTAACCATGAAACAAGCACGTAACCCTTTATTTGATAAAGGATTTTATGTTTTAACTTTGCGTTTTAATAATTCTTTGCCAAGCTGGGTACAGTGAGTGTTTTATGAAGGGAACTAATTTTTCCAATATACTCCGCGTGTGCAGGTCAAACAAGAAGCGTGCTCATGACGGGAGAGCTGGTTCCCATACCACGTCAGAGCGATGGCCGCCGGTTGGCGTTAGAAGTGGTGGGGCAGCAAGCGCGCATTCGAACCTCTGCGCGGGGGTGACAATGTGGCGTCGCTCGCCGTACCGGCAGTGTATTTCCAACTGTACCTTTGTTAATAGTTCTTATTAGGAGAATGGAAAGACGTTTACCAGGCAGTTGGTATGGTAAATGTTCCTACGGTGTAGAAATATTTAGTGACACGCTTATGGCCGTGTTGCCTCTAAGCTGACGAGGGTAAGCTTATCTTTTTCAGTTTTTGCTTTATAGTAACATTTCCTTACTACCAGATAATAATCAACAATTTTGAACCTAAGTGGGATTGAATTGCTGCTCCAGTATGCGAAACTTGAGTTCAAAATAACAGTCATGGCTTTGCTTTAAAAGTAGGGTTCTAACTAAACTCATGTAAGTGTTAAGCACTGCATAGAAGTTAGTTGTATTAATGAACCATTTCATCTTCATGTAAGTAACATTGGGTCACTTCAAAAGTAATGGCAGTGGGTAACGTGATACGTTTGCATTACACCTATTGTAGACATACATACCAATATCCTTGCGTCAAAATAAATAATTGACCAACAGTACTTCTCATAATACTTGTTAAGAAATAGAACTGCAGTATGCATGAAGCACTGTAGAAAGAACGGGAACAGTTGTGTACTGGTAACAGCTGTTACTTTCAAGTGCGAGATTTTATGTCTCAAGCCATCCGAGGGTACTACTAACATTGTGTGAGATGGCAATTAACTAACTCTGCATTTTTTGGTGTTCAAATTATGGCACAAGAAGTAGTTTCTGACTGACTCTCGAGTGGAGCATAACTTGCGTTCTTCACATGCATGTAAAACTTACATTCACTTGCAACCACATGTGTTTCTAAGGAATGGATTACTATTAAGTATTTGAGAGGCCTTTTGCTACATTTATCGTCTATTTTACTTATAGTGACATTATGGAAACTGACTAGGTTTCCTATACGCCTCGTGGAGGTCTTTGTCTCCATGCATTAGTAGTAATACAACAACATGTTGCACTGTTGTCAAATTTATTCAGGATGGTGGACCCAAGATGGTGGCGATAGAACTGGCAACATCATAATGACGTCATAGTGGGAAGTTCGAATTTTGGCGGGAAAATAGGTCAATTGGGCTACCTCCACTAACCTAACACTCATCCCTTCTCGGAATTCGTAAAGTGTCGCAGAAATAGTTAATGGTCGCTTTTGTTGTTGTTGTAGGAGGTTCCTGATGTCTCTGCTGGTATGCATGGAAATTCTTGTCCTAACAGGACTTGTTCACGAAAACAGCCCAGAATAACACCGATTGCAATTTTCCTGATGGTCCTAATGAGGCATCATGTGTTACCCTTAACAGAAATCGTCATGTCCTGATTTCAACATACGTCTCAGAGATGATAAATTTCACACCACTAAAAACCTTCATCATGTATGTGCACACATGCGAAAACACTGTTAATCATAAAAGCATTCTTGTTATTTGGAAAGAGAGATGATGGTCGCATGAAGCGCTTCCAGGAAATAGTGACGTTTTATAAAAGCTTCTCATTGGCTCTACATTCAAATGAAGCTCTCTCATTGGTCGCCTCAGTCTATATATAAACCCACAACCAACCTTCATTGTCCCCAGTCCGCTGCTGTCTGCCTTGTTGTGAGTATCATCATCTCTGTGTGTACATGATTTTCAAATGGCTCTGAGCACAATGGGACTCAACTGCTGAGGTCATTAGTCCCCTAGAACTTAGAACTAGTTAAACCTAACTAACCTAAGGACATCACAAACATCCATGCCCGAGGCAGAATTCGAACCTGCGACCGTAGCGATCTTGCGGTTCCAGACTGCAGCGCCTTTAACCGCACGGCCACTTCGGCCGGCCAAAACACAGCGTCCATGATTTTCCTCCCCAAGATGAAGAGAGGTAGCAGCAGTAACGATTCAGAGTGTAGTGGCAAGAAGTGTAGACTTCTGGAGGCAAGACTACCAAGTGAGTAAATAATTTGCATTTTGTGTGTAAATTGAAGTGTTTATGTTAAATTTGCCTTGTTAATTCCGTCTTCTTCTTATAGTACAACTCCAGGATTTTATCTTGGAGTGTGACGAGAGAACGGAAGAGGCTAGACAATGGCAGACTCTCGACGTCCCGCCTCCTGTGGTGGGTTCACAGCCAGGATTGCCATATGAGTATAATTTTCATTGTAATTTGTTCTTGTATATTAGTGATTCAAAATTTTCTTATTTCATACTAACTACTTAAACCTAAGGACATCACACACCCATGCCTGAGGCAGGATTCGAACCCACGACCGTAGCAGTCGCGTGGTTCCAGACTGTAGTGCCTAGAACTGCTTGGCCACTCCGGCCGGCTTTTTCGTTTTATATGTCTTGTTTGTTGCTGTTGTTGTTGCTATTGTAGGTGAGACAGATCAACTGCCAGGTGCCAATTCTGATGGGGACGATGACATGCCTGACTGGATCAGACAAAGGGCCACTGTACTAGAGGAAGAGGAAAGGCGCTCTGATCTGGTCCAATTACATGATGATGATGATGACTTCTTTGAGGGTGTGATGGAGTCACCTGAGAAGTGTTAATGCCTGAGCGAAAAAGGTAATTACTCACTCTGCTTATAACTTTGTGATCGTCAGAATTCTTTCTTTCACTGCACCACCAGCAGTAAGCAACGTACTAAACTATTATTTTCTTTATCTCTTCTTCTACAGTGGTCACGTCTCCACAACTGCAACACAGTGCGGCACACACACCGGTGGTGGCTAAACCTGCTTCCTCCCGAAAGCGGCGCCTGGTAAGACACACATCGCCTATAAGGGCGCCACTAGTCACCACCAGAGAAGCCCCAGCCGCCACTCCAACACCGCCACTCTGCCGTCGTGGGCCGAGCAACGAATCACCACCCCTCAAGTTACCAGGTTGGGTCTGCAGCAGCAGCAACAACAGCATCGGGAACCATCACCACATCCCGGCTGTTCTTATCAGTCTGACCTGGTAGCACCACAGTATCCTCCTCCATCAACATCATCATATCAGCCTCGTCATAATCGACGTAAACGCAAGGTATGTGTGCCTCGGCGCATACCGACTTGCCCCTTCCCAGCGCCATCTTCAACAGGGTGGGTGCAGAATAGCATTAATAGTAATAGAGATGATCCTAAGGCTAGTGGCAGTTCTCTCTTCTGTCCTTGTAGTGGAGGACATCAGGTCAGTGATACCATATCGCAGTTAGAATACCCGGTGATTGCAGGCACCTTTGAGGAGCCTACCTCATTCACGAGGATTGAGAACCCAGTAGGAGGGTACCGCAACCCTGTTGGTTTCCTAAGGGCATGCCTTCCTGTCGTGCAAAAGGAGCTCCAAACGGTAGTCAATGATCCGAGGTATCCCGCCATTAAGTGCAGAGCCCTGCTCTGCATCGAACTACTGCACCCACGCAATGTTGATTCTAGTGTTGAAGAGACTACTCTTCATTATCTGTGGGGGGAAGAAGGCGTGATAATGCGGAGTGTGTCAATCGCCGAGTGGTTTTGTAAATCCACCTTAAGTGCTATACATGCCCCGTTTACCGAGATGGAAGTCAGAGGGCCAGCTAAAGCACTCAGACGAATATTATGCCTGGAGACCCATACACATGTCTATGATCCGATAAATGAAGGGTCAAGCTATATCAAGCTCCCTAAAGATATAGCTAATAAGCAGGCTTGTATTAATGTCAAAAACAGAATGGATCAGGCTTGTATTACATGGTCAATCCCGGCTTGTGAAAGAAAGTACGATCGTAGGGATCATCCTGAACATCCCACTACATACCATGTAGTTAATAATATTCGTGGGTCTTATAACTTAAATGGTATCGAGTTCCTCGTCAAGACGCAGGACATGCTTAAATTTGAGGCACAGAATACCAGAATATTTGTGTTTTGAGATACGTACCAAATCACCTGCATTAAATTTCTGTCTGCGTGGCTCCACCATTTTAATGCGATAGTACACCGTATCCATGAGTTAATTATCACGAACGTCTATTGATCTGATTTTTATTGTGCTGTGTTTGGTTCGATAATACTGAGCATTTTTTTTTTTTTGGGAGGATATCTGTCCATTTATATAAGCCGCTAAGTTTGAAACATATCCACATTCGATGATTTATTGTCCTCTTCAGACGCTCCACGATACTCACCTTCAGGTGAGTGAATATTGAATAGTGATGTATTCCATACCGCTGCATCACGACCTTGAAGTACCCATTGTAAAACTCTCCGCCGTGATTGGTTTGGAGGATGTTTGGGCATCGATTCGTCCCTGTCTGTAGCAAACACTCAAAGACATCCGCGATATTTCCACCCGATTTTGTTTTATCTGGTAATGATCAGGCAAATTTGGAGTATGGACCAATAACCATTAAAATATATTTGAATCCGCTATTCTCATGTGAATATTCCCACATATCTACAAGATCTGCCTGCCATAAGTCATCCAGACCTTTAATCATAACATGCCTACGAGGGTATGTTTTGCGTGCTGGTTGTCAATGCCATCACCACTGTTGTTGCCGTTGTTGTAGTTGTTGTTTTCAGCATCAAGTATTGGTTTTATAATGGTTTTATATTCCTTGTTGCTCAAGCTTTTTGCGATCTCATGCACATCAGTCAAATGCAATATTTCACAGTACATTTCCCTATCGTTAACCGAATAATTTATAAGTTTTTTGGTAGATCTTAGGAAAATAAGATTTGTTAAGCCAGGTGTTCTCTCAGACCACCTACCAACAAACTGTATTGTGTGATCAGTTACATTAACTTGACTAACATGTACGGTCTCAGCCTGTTAACGCCGAATGTTTTATCTATCTGACCAGGTGCATGACAGATAATGAATTTGTCAATGGCAACACTGTCATTATCGTGTGGTTTTCTTTTTGTTGAGAATTGCCTGAGAAATTCAGTAACTGGCTTAAAGTTCTCTCTTAGTGTTTGTTGTTGATCCGTATGCCCTAACCTTAGCAACCGTAATCTCTCTCGAACCGCTTTCCATGCATGAATCACTTTCTGCTTCGTTGACATCTCGGTGTTTACTTATCAAAAATCTCTGCAGTGTCAGGCTTTATATATCTGTTCTTCTTTTCCTCTATGTGCTCCCCCCCCCCTCCACTTCTCAACAACAAAGAACTCTGCATCTATTTTCCCCTCAATAGCCTCCACCTTTTCAGTTAGGCTGGTTACTTTCTTACCGATTTTATTAAATAAGTCGTTTAACGCAATGACCATTCTCAGAAGAGTCTGGTAATAGGTCTCTAGTTCTCTGCGCAACCTTCAACTTTATGCACAATAGCCTGAATTTTCGCATACATGTACAGGCGAATGTTCTGTCTGTGTACACCAATTCTCTCGCTTTGAGAGCTAGACACACTCGCGAATTTGTGCATTGTGCAGCGTATACTGATGTACTAACCTATCTTACGAGGCTAAATATACAGAAATTCTTGAAAGATTTGCCTGTACCTACCATCACTCAGTTTTCTTGTTTTATCAATAACGAGAAACCCATTCCAGCAATCAGCGCTTATCTTTACAAAATCATTGAACAACATGTCAGTTCCTACATTTGCCTGATAAATGTATTTTAAATTCAGACTGTCTTGTTTGAAGGCTATAATGAGGTTTGAATTATTCCTAACCAAGTGTTCCGGGATTCTGGAATATGTTTGGCTCAGATAAAATACAGACGACCGAAACAGAAATAATTTCGAATTTGTTTTTCTACAGCAACATCGTCAAATATGAAGACAGTGTTAGTCTTTGCTTTTTCAGGTGGGGAATTTCACCGCTTTCACTGTATGTCGTGTATGTAACACTATCTACACCGCGCAATATCTCCTGCAATAGCTGATACTTGGGCTGAAACAGTGTTTTTGTAATAAACAAACATGTTCAAATGGGACTTCATCTACATGTGTTACCAGCGTCATGAGGACATTAGTTTTGCCACAATTGGATGGACCTACAATAATTGCTCGTATATTATCAGGAAGGAGTATTCCATTCATCTTCTTCTTGTTCAGACCTTGTTTTGAATCTTCACAGGCCCAGTCACCGACAACAAAGTCCTTGTGATGAGGATGTTTCACACACACTGCCATGATACTAACTACGCCAAGTACTGACAAGTAGTTGGCATATATACAAAGATACACTTAAAGGGATGGTAATAGTATATGTAGCTACTATAGTTCCATCACTTAACCAACTGAGCTACACAGAGAAATCGCCTATACATATTTTACCCATGAAGAGTAACTTGATCATTCATTTCATCTGTGACTGGTGACGAGATGTCTGCGGTAACTGTGTGCTGCTGCTGTATCATTATAGGTGCAGCACTGAAAAATAATGATATTAATAGGCGTAATACTTGGACTATAATGAGAGAGCTATGAAATAATACACAAAACCAGTTTGAGATTATGTATATACATATATTATTTATTGAAATATCATACATCAGATGCAGTATTTCAAAAAATCATCAGACTCTTGGTTTATCTTCTTCTTCACACCTGTACAGCATTTCCGAAACAATGCCTTCTGATATGCAATAAATTCCACGTGTATCTCCATCAAGCCTATAACTGGAAAAAATTTACCACAACTGAAAAAGTGTTAACTAATTAGCTAGCTTATCAGTTAGTTCTTATGACTTAAATTTTATCATTTTCCTCTGCTCTAGCTGATGATGCCCAACACTACGACCTATAATATGACAAAACTAGACACATAAAAGAGCACAAACGTAACTTGCAATTTTTTCGGTTTTGTTTTGGGGGAACAGCACGTGTCTCTGTTGCATTCAGTTCTGCCCCGCTAATACATTTTATAGGTACAAACAAATAAGCAAATGCTTCTTATATTTCTTATCCTGTTGTGACATTCTTATCACTACATCTTTCTCATTTAGCCACTAGACCTCAGGACATAAGAATGCTTGTTAATTAGAGCGCGTGCTGGTAAAAGCTTATCTTTCTTCTTTCTCTGCTTCGTTCTTCAAATGGCTCTGAGCATCTGAGCATCTGAGGTCATCAGTCCCCTAGAACTTAGATTTACTTATACCTAACTAACCTAAGGACATCACACACATCCATGCCCCGAGGCAGGATTCGAGCCTGCGACCATAGCGGTCGCGTGGTTCCAGGCTGAAGCGCCTAGAACCGCACGGCCATCGCGGCCAGCGCTTCGTTCTTGTGACACCTTTATCTGTCAGAGCTGTCAGAGCGACTTTAGGGTAGGAGCAGTCGGTTCTGCTTGAGGTGGCACAGCTAGGCCATGATATCGCATTAGATGACCAAAGTGTGCTATTGCAGTACGATCAAGTAACTGAATTTAGGCATTCATTGGGGAGGTGATGTGCAATAGAGGGAAGCGGCCCTTGTACCGAGGAGTGAACTTTTTAGTTCGTCCCTTTTTTACCATAGAATTTCAGAGCAATACCAAACCACCAGTTCTATATTGAGGTATTGTAGTACCTTCGTTGCTGCTTTCCATCTCATTTTGTGTGGCTTTAAAAAAACTGCGTTTAACTTGGATACTTATGACCTTGATACGGTGGGTAGCCTTTTTACTTTGCCTATGCTGACGTCAGAAGGCAATTTGTCAATCTCAAATGGTGAATTCATGGGTCTCCCATAGACTGCTTCGTATGGGGAGTACCCCGTTGCCTCGTGGACACGACTATAATATGCTGAGGCGACAAATCCTACATATCTGCCCCAATGTAACTGAGTCTTCCCTACATAATATAATAGCATTCGCTCAACTGTTTTGTGCATTCGCTCTAGGCGCCTATTTTCTTTTGAAAGGGCATAGTTAACCGTTTTTTGCTTTGTAACATTTTGCAAATTTGTGCAAACAGTGCTGACATAAAATATGAGCCTTGGTTGGTGAGTATTGCGTCAGGACTTCTGAAAGGCAGAACCAAGTGACTGACAAAGGTGCAAGCAACAGTTTCAGCAGTGTGAAAATTACACTACTGGCCATCAAAATTTCTACACCAAGAGGAAATGCAGATGATGAATGGGTATTCATTGGACAAATATATTATACTAGAACTGACATGTTATTACATTTTCACACAATTTGGGTGCATGGATCCTAAGAAATCAGTACCCAGAACAACCACCTCTGGCTGTAATAACGGCATTGATACGCCTGGGCATTAAGTAAAACAGCTTGGATGGAGTGTACAGGTACAGCTGCCCATGCAGCTTCAACACGATACCAGAGTTCATCAAGAGTAGTGACTGGTGTATTGTGACGAGCCAGTTGCTCGGCCACCATTGACCAGACGTTTTCAATTGGTGAGAGATCTAGAGAATGTGCTGGCCAGGGCAGCAGTCGCCCATTTTCTGTATCCAGAAAGGCCAATACAGGACCTGCAACATGCGGCCATGAATTATCCTGCTGAAATTTAGGGTTTCGCAGGGATCGAATGACGGGTAGAGCCGCAAGTCGTAACACATCTGAAATGTAACGTCCACTGTACAAAGTGCCATCAGTGCGAGCGAACAAGAGGTGACCGAGACGTGTAACCAATGGCACCCCATACCATCACGCCGGGTGATACGCCAGTATGGCGATGACGAATACACGCTTCCAATGTGCGTTCACCGCGATGTCGCCAAACACGGATGCGACCATCATGATGCTGTAAACAGAACCTGGGTTCTTCCGAAAAAATGACGTTTTGCCTTTCGTGTACCCAGATTCGTCATTGAGTACACCATCGCAGTCGCTCTTGTCTGTGATGCAGCGTCAAGGGTAAACACAGCCATGGTCTCTGACCTGATAGTCCATGCTGCTGCAAACGTCGTCGAACTGATCGTGCAGATGGTTGTTGTCTTGCAAACGTCCCCATCTGTTGACTCACGGATCAAGATGTGGTTGCACGATCCGTTACAGCCATGCAGATAAGATGCCTGTCATCTCGACTGCTAGTGATACGAGCCCATTGGGATCCAGCACGGCGTTTCGTATTACCCTCCTGAACCCACCGATTCCATATTCTGCCACCAGTCATTGGATCTCGACCAACGCGAGCAGCAATGTCGCGATACGATAAACCGCTATCGCGATAGGCTACAATCCGACCTTTAACAAAGTCGGAAACGTGATGGTACGCATTTCTCCTCCTTACATTAGGCATCACAACAACGTTTCACCAGGCAACGCCGGTCAGCTGTTGTTTGTGTATGATAAATCAGTTGGAAACTTTCCTCATGCCAGCACGTTGTAGGTGTCGCCACTTCGCCAACCTTGTGTGAAGGCTCTGAAAAGCTAATCATTTGCATATCAGAGCATCTTCTTCCTGTCGGTTAAATTTCCCGTCTGTAGCACGTCATCTTCGTGGTGCAGCAATTTTAATGGCCAGTAGTGTAAGTATCTCGAAAAGTGATCAGTAATAGAAAATATGTATTTATTGTTCTTGGTGCTTTGTGGAAATGGGTTGAAGATATCCAAGGACACAATCTGAAATGGTTTCGATGCTTCTGGTAATGTTTGTAAAGGAACTTTAGTTCTTGGTGTAGGCGCTCTTTGCACACAAGGCAAGCAGTTTTGTACGTACTTCCCAACGTCAGTTTGTCGACCTCTCCACCAGATATTTGAGGCTTTTCTTGCATTCATGAAAAGGGAATTCGCCTCATAGCACAATGTAATCATCGCCAACACTTTGCTCAAGAATCATGAAAGAATAATACTCATCTGAAACAGTTTTCGAAACCGGATTTTAAATTGTAAGCCATCTCCCAGTGCATACGCACACCGACGATAATTTATTGTTTATGAACTGCAGATTAAGAACGTTGAACCTGAATAAGTTAAGACCCAGAGTTTTTAAATAATCTTAAAGGAACCACAAGACAACTACTAACTGAAACAGAGGAAGGAATCTACAACAATACGAAAGAATACGTTTCAGAGAAGAAGTGGCGAATGCAGTAGAGGATGTAAATGGGAAAAAGGCACGGTAGAAATCCTTGGATAAAACGATATGTTGAATTTAGCTGAAAGGGGAAAATATACAAATGCAGCAAATAAAACAGACCATGAGGAATAGGGTTGTCTAAAAATGACGTTGACAGAGTGTCCAAAATCACAACAGTTATTTTGCACTTGGAAAACTCAGTTGCCGACATTAAACAAGAAAGAAAACTTTGCTCAAAGGAGAAGCAACTTTCAAGAGCTCATTTGGCAACCCAGAACTAAGCAAATAAGAGAAGGTTAGAAGGAGAAAGGAATCCATAGAGAGGAGAGGGATAGGAGCTATAAATACTAACACGAGCACAATTTTAGATTCCAGTGAAATGCTTGAACATGAGGCAATACTGATCCTACCACTTAGCTAAGTGACAGACTAAAGAAAGGCAAACCTATGTTTATAGCATTTGCGTATTTAGAGAAATGTTTTGAAAATATTAAATGAAAGATACTCTTTGAAGCTCTGGAGGTATCAGCAATAAAACGCAAGATTATCTACCACGTGTACAGAAATCAATCTGCAGTTCTAAGACTTCAATGACTTGGAAGGGAAGCAGTAACTGAGAAGTACAGAGGATATGAAATGCAGACTATCAATGGCAAGAAAAGCGCTTCTGAAAAAGGTAATTTATTCACATCGAATAAAAATTTTAATGATTTGATAGTATTTTATAATAGTATTTGTGTGGAGTGTGGCCTTTTACGTAAGTGAAACGTGGACAATGAACAGTTCTGTCAAGAGAACAATGGACGCATTCAAAACGAGGTGATAAACAAGAATGCTGAAGATTAGATACGAAGATCATATAACTAAAGAAGAAGTACTGAATTAAATAGAGGAGGAAGAAGAAATTATGGCACAACTTGTCTACATGAGAGTTTAGCTGACAGGACATACTACGAGGCATCTATAAATCATCAGTTTCGTAATGGAAGCTAAGTTGTAAAGTGAGACCAAGGCTTGCCAGTGGTAAGCAGATCGGAATGGATATAGGGTGCAGTAGTTATGTAGAGATGAAGAGCTCTACACGGGATAGACTACTGTGGAACACTGTATCAACACACAGACGAATTGTATTTCTTGTTAATGCAGCCCAACAGCAAATAACATCACTTTTAATTAGGTAGGTCATTTGCGTATTTATTAGCAGAATATTTGTTTAGTATAGCCTCTAGCACATATGTTCTCGCTTCCCACGCCCGGGTTCCCGGGTTCGATTCCCGGCAGGGATTTCCTCAGCCTCGTGATGACTGGGTGTAGTGTGACGTCCTTAGGTTAGTTAGGTTTAAGTAGTTCTAAGTTCTAGGGGACTGATGACCATAGATGTAAAGTCCCATAGTGCTCAGAGCCATTTTTGAACCTCTAGCACATATACTTGTGATGTATTTGTGTATACATCTCTATTAGTCTCTGCAAACAGCCTTATGTTAGAGAAAAGTTACAACCTGAATGCTGTTTTCTTTTGGCGACTGTCAGCAAATGATTAAGTTTAATTACTGTCATGGCCACTCTGCCATTTGTAGCATTTCCCAAAACACATCTGTTCCTTCATGAAACAACAACCAATGACTGGTTTAGTATTATCCATGACTTTCGAATGCACTGGCAGTTCTCAAACTGTGTAGAAGTCATCGGTGGCAAATGTATCGTAATGCACTTTTTCATATGCTGCCATACGTTTTTGTGCAGTGGAGGCTTTTCCGCTGAGTTCAGATATCATGTGACCATTCTCAAGCTTATTAAAGGATATGCGAACGTCGTATGAAACTATTATTAACTACTGTTTATATCAGGGAAAGCAGGTTAATCAGAAAATAAATACGGTATTTTGGCAACCAAATACGGAATCGGCAGTTGGATTATAACACCTAAAGTAGTAATTGTGAAACCAATTATTATGAGTGGTCCTTCATCACTACTTGCAAGACTGTGATGAGTGAGACTTTATGGATGTCGAAAACGATTCACATAATATTATGTTGGGTACTTCATGCCAAGGTGTTTGACATAAAGATTCGATCAGGGATGTAAAATCTGTCGGTAAAAGAAATCTACCTATTAGAGGCTCTACATCCTGGCTTTAAGACTATTTTAGCGATGCTGGAAAGAGTAGGCGTAATTGGCAATCTCGTGTTAGTACATGTAATTATAAAGTGTGCTAAGCGTTGCAAATAAACAAAATGTCTTAAGGCAAAACAAAATAATAAATAAGAAACTTGTTTACCTGCCCATCACCTGCAGCAAGCACAGAAATATTCGTTTTGTAAATAACAAACGCCATTTTCTTCCTGTGACGTATCTTATTTGTTCTAGACACTTTTCGCCTTTTGCTTTAAGGCACTCCCAGTGGAATCTTTGCGATATTTGTAGATTATGAAACAGTACAGGTGTTATTTTCTTACGTGAGTAAGTGATTGCTTAGAATTAATCAAATTTTGGGCTGGCATCTGCGTTTCCTCCCATTTGGTCGCAGGCTGTAAATCGCACTATAAAATCGCATAAGAGACATAAGCACATTGTTACGTTGCAAACTTTTTTCTTCAGAATTTTCATGTTCTTTGCACTAATTGGAGTGGAGCACAATTATTCTTCTGTCACTACCTGCGAATACTTTACCAAAAACTGAGTCAGAGCCGTAACTACTGTGTGTTCAATTTACGTCTCTTCTTATTTGGTTTGTTTATGTATACGTTGCCAACCTAATGAAGTATATGCTGAAAACTAAAGCCTGTTCATTCCATTCCCTTTATATCTGTTTATGTTTATGTGTGTGAGTTGTAGAAAATTGAATGTGAATGTAACATCTGCCAGAGCGTAGTTGAAAGTTTTCGTGTTTAGCTGATTCGAGTTTTGGTTTAAATATTTTGTGGAGGGTTTCATTCAAGAGTGGGAACAAAGGAGTTAGGTGCTAGTATTCTGATAATAATAATCTGTTGAAATGTTATTCTACTATTTTATCTATTAATGTATGCAATGAGTTTACTCTTACATGAACTGCTCCACAAAACATTTACACCAATACTGGAATCAGCTGAACACCAAACCTTTTAAACACTCTCTGACAAGTACTGCATTCACTTTCAACTTTCTATAACTCTCACTGGCTACTCACACACACACACATTCAGATATAAGGAAAACAGAAATAAACAAACGTTACTTTTCAGCATATAACTCGTTAGGTTGGCAACATGTACATAAACAAGAGACAAGAGGTGAATACACTGTAGTTACGACTTTAAATCACAGTTTTCGGTGAAATGTCTACAACTAATGACAGAAGAAAAAAGAGCGAACATAAAAATGTGCTTATGTTCCATAAGCTAAGTTTCAGTTCAACCTCCAGCATGTGAGCAGGTTAGGGGGAAAGCCAAAAACTCGATTAACTGTAAGCGATCACTAATTCAAGTAAAAAATAAGACATGAACTGTTTTGGTTCAAATGGCTCAGAGCACTATGGGACTCAACTTCCGAGGTCATTAGTCCCCTAGAACATAGAACTAGTTAAACCCAACTAACCTAAGGACATTACACATATCCATGCCCGAGGCAGGATTCGAACCTGCGACCGTAGCAGTCGGGCGGCTCCGGACTGCGCGCCTAGAACCTGCGACCATAATGGTCTCGCGGTTCCAGACTGCAGTTCCTAGAACCGCAAGGCCACTTCGGCCAGCCTAACTGTTTTAAAATCTCCAAAGTCACACATCAAAACAAAACTAAATGATTGTAGATGCCACCGAATACGTCTTAACGTAAAAGACAAAATGTGTTTTGAACGAATAAAAGTAAACGGCAGTTAGAAGAAAGCGTTTGTTACTTACCAAAGGAAATAATCAATAGCTGTGGATACTTACCAAATTACATCTTATGACATACCAGCAAATTAGTTTCCGTTTAACTTCTGTAGGTGTATATAGAATATTGTAAATATTAACATGTTCCATGTCACTGTAATTCTCATTTCACATGCTATTAAATGCTGTTTAAGAAAATTTATCGATCCAGTCTGAGAAACTGTAGTTACTTTCATATCTCGCTAGATGAAAGGTTGTGGATATTTATCATGTGACGAAATAAATGATTCTTTACAAGTTATCTGCAAAAAAACACGTTTCGATTCCTTGAACCGTTTACGAAATTTGGGGCTGATACAACAACGCGGCCACCCCACAGCCCGTCCGCCGACGTATCATTCAATATCTCGAGAATGGTGATAGCTATAGTTCTGCTCTCAACTTTAAATTAATTTCGATATGTTGACTAAATTTCATGAGCAATAATGTGTTACCTAAAATGAACTATACGCAAAGTCCACGCAAAGCCGTTTTACCTCTGCACACTCAATTAAAATTTCGTGTAATGGTTTATGTAGACGCGATACAGCAAGAAACCACGACGAACAACGAAAAGAAATTCGGTCCTTTAACGAGAGAAGATATCAGGCTGTAAGATGCAAAAGAATCAAAATTTTTCACTAAATAGTTTCCTTGAAATCGGATGATAAGTATTTCATAACTGCCACCGCGTCCACGCCAGCACTTCGGCGAAAGTTCGTGTGGCTCAGGGTTCTGTACCAAACGTCACGCTCAGGACGTTCTGTGACTGGCGGCGGCGACCTGCAGCGCGGCACGTGGCAGCGGTTCGACATGGGCAAACCGCGATGCAGTGGTGCACAGAGTCTGCTATGCAGCGCCTCTGACGGCGTTTCCGTGGCAACCAAGGGCCCGCCGCGATGTTTTGTTACGCTGCAGCCCTAGTGGGAACTGGCCTGACTTGCCAGGGTGGGATGCATGCACAAGTGGACCGTCACGGCCTAATACGTTGTCATGTGTGCCCGAAGGCGCATCTACCGCACACAGCTAAGCGGCCGCAGCGGCAAACCGCTAAGCTACACATGTTAAAGCAGATTAAATTTTAAATAGAGTTACTGTTGACAGTGATGTTAAATTACGTATGGATATAAAGGATAGTATTGGAAGTGCGCTAGGATTTGGTAACCAAATTATTGAAGTTTATTAAAAAAACTGTTGCTAATGATGCCCCAAAAATTATTCCATTCGAATTGATCGGTAGAAATTTTAATCTAGCTGATAGAATGTTTGTGTAGTGTACTGAACATTTTCTTTGGAGACTAATAATATAATAATAATATTGCTTCAATCAAGCCTAATGCTAAATTTGCTGTCTCATTAATTCATGAGCCACATTATCCCATATATATTCCCATTTTTGACACTGTACAACAGAGCCAGCCACAGGATGCCGGATTTCATGTGTGCAGCATGTGCGGGCCTTGTGCGGGTCAAGGCATGGCTGTCAATTGGCTTTGCTCGGTTCTTCTTGGAAGTACATGGAACAGAGCCACATTTCATTTAGCCTTTCGGTGCAGCATGTTTCAATCAACCAAATTCTGAGTTTGGCAGAATCGTGGTGTCAACGCTGTTCACCCTTCACTATTTGCTCGTGTTATGAAGAACGCTGAAAGGTGCGGTGGTTGTTTCAACAAAGAGATGCAGTCTAGTGACCTATCATCACAATCCTTTAAAATGAGTGGGAGTAACAGGAAAGAGGGATGAGATTTCTCAATTCTTATAAGTGACAGATACTGCATATATGCTACGAGAAGACGTTGTAATACTATACAGAAAGAATTTAAAGATTTAGTTGACAGTGAAATAGCAAAAAATTACAACGATCGATAGACGGAATTTATTGTTCTGCACATCAAGAAGCACTTTGTGCTATATTTACAGTCATGGAGCACATGAAGAAATTGGTCGTATGAATGGTAAACTTTCTGAAGTGGCATGCATTATTCCATTCTCATTTGCAGCAGTCTGCAATAGAACTGAACCAAGAGTTCATATTATATAACTGCAAAGTACGTTGGTTGAGTTAAGGGGATCGCCTAGAACGATTTTTCGATTTAAAACTCGCTATTGTTTAATTTATGAAGGAAAAGGGACTGCAGGATCGAAAATTAGAACATCCAGAATGGATTGCAGACTTTGCATTTTGAGTGGACTTGACTGCACACTGCTCACAGTAATACATTGTATGGTAATTTCTTTCTGATATGATGGGGATGCATTTAAAAAGAAAAGTGCTTTGTATAAGCGACACATTCTGACAAAGGCACTCCAGTTCCCTAAGCTCACTGGCATGAAAGAAAACGTGAGACTTAAAGAATCCATTATGGCCTTCAAAGAAGTATCAGGATAGTTTTATAAAGATTTTGTGGACACTGTCTATCTTCCATCTGTTTTCAAGCTGTTTTAGAGCCCGTTTTCCATTTCAGTTGAAGGCGCCTTATGCACATGCGAATGTAATTGACTGACCTGCAAGGTAGTTCCAGTTTCAATGACAAATCTTTTTACGTTAAAACGGTCCAGGACGTCTACTTTGCTTTCCTGAGGAAGAGCCACCATAATGAGGTTGCAAAAGTGCGAAAGTTTCTATCGACAAATATTTGTGAAAGATCTTTTTTCGATTATGAAACTAAATAAGTCACGATAACGTGGCTACCTGAGTGCAAAGCTCTGTAAAATTTTCTGCATCTGTCCATATTCCGGTAGCCTGTACCAAATAAAAACTATATTATGTCTTCAGCGTCTGAAAAATACTGAAACAATATTGAAAATTTGTTTTGTTTATGATCTATGTTAACAAGTCAAGTCCACAATGTCATATGTAGTGCCATTGGACTGCCATTTCAGTGCAGCACGTTGGCCGTTTTCCACTCTACCCCCTCCTACCGCTCAGATAGCTCTGTGTTGTAGTGGGGGAAACGTACTGGCCAGGCTGAGCGCTTTGATCCTCGGGCCTGGGCATAGCCTGTGAGGCGAAATCTTGGCCGCCCCTACTATACAAGATTTAGAAATAACTGTAACTGATGAAAATGATAATTTAATTGCCTTCAATGGTGATACTGTAATAGTTATTTTAGATATGCCTTAATACAATTTTGTCCTTATTGAACGAACAAGATCAAGATCTATCAGTTTTACTCATTCCCTGTGAATGAGAAAAGTAAATATAACCTAAATGTTCCTGAAAGGACACTGAAATTAACATAAATATAGGAGATGGATGGCTTCATCCTAATTATGCTCAGTTATACATGAGCTTTAGGATTGCTACAGATGATCGATCAGGTTATCCAACATATGATGGGAAATAAAATAAAATATTATTTGATAACTATATGGCAAAGCTATTCGATTTTTCCTTATTGTTACACTTGCAGTGTATATAACAGTAGGATATTATGCAGACAACTGGAACATCGTAAGCTGCTTGATTTTTATTTTAGTATATAAGCTTATTTTCTCTTTATTGCCATGTCCTGACGTTGTAGATAGACATATGTCAACTTTAAGGAAACCGTTATTGTTGTCTGTAGTTGTTGGATGTAATATTTTATTTTAGAAACGTTTTAAAGTTTTTCGATAATCTGCTGCTGTATGTATATTATAATACGTTTTTTATTATCTGGCAGTTGTAGAAATTCTAGAGTGACAGTTAGTTGTTACTCAAAGATATTTATCGACACCCAAAGAAATTCCCAGGTTTATTGTGTTGTGGATCCACCATTACCAATATCCAACATTTACTGCAGGCGCATCCACCTTTCAGATGCACCTCTGATATAATCCCGATGCTGCAGCCACCCCCAAAACCACTACTGCCTCCGAGGATGCCTTTGGCATCGGTGGAGGGAGGGAGGGATTGAGTGCAACATTTATAATTACAGTGTAGTCGAAATGTAACATAAGCATTAGATGAAAGTATCTAAATAGATCTCCTGCAGGTTTTTTTTTAGAAAGCAACACAGGTGAGCGAGCTATAACAGTCACAGCACTATCTGGCTCTAAATCAACGGAAATCTGTGCTACAGGCTGAGTGAGAACTCATCATAGGCCCTTTGGAAAACAAATATATGGATTTTGTTATTTGTACAGAGAGAGGGATAGACATGGCGTGACAGATATACTTCGAGAAAACAAAATCATTGGACAGACAGGGTAACTGATCGAGAGGAGCTGTAACAAGTAGATATAGGACAGAGAGTGACTCCACATATACCTTAATAGTGGAAAGATGGTGCGTTCTAGACTGAGACAAGACAAAATTGCGTACTGACGCTAGTTCTGTGTGTGTGTGTGTGTGTGTGTGATAACAGCAGTGTGTTTTCTTCTCAATATTGTGTTATTCACCAACCTAATATGTATTAGTTACATCATTTGTGTTTAGTATCATAAAAAATATTTAGATGCGGTGTAAAATGGTATGATTTCAGAACCGAAAGGAGCGAAAAACTTTGATTGCATATTGATGTTACTGAGATGAAATCATTTGTGCTACTGTTTGGCGTTTGTCCAATTTTTAAACCCATTTGTCTCACATTTAACCGTTTTTTCGATTGTTGCAGTGCTGTGCTGTAGGGCAAGGTTATCACGCACCTGAATAGTCAGTGTTGGCCTGTGAGCGTCTGTAGCAGTCTGCTGTTATGCATTTCTGTCATATGATATTAGTTGTGTGATATGGACACGCCACAGCCATGGCAAGGTGGTTCCAAAGCATGCACAGCATGGCTACAGGAGCCTGGGGGGTGGCCAGTCTCCACTCTCTGGATGAAGTCGTCTGATGGACTGCAAACTGTCATCTGTAAGGGCAGAGCCAGGATTCGATCTCGCAGTCTTTTGGGCTCAAGGCTGTCCTCTATCAATGACTGAGCTGCCCAAGATGGGTGACTGGATTCCTGTGGTTCTACTACAGTGACAGCTGCTCATTGCTACCCTATGGCGCTGTACATGGTGACTACTAGCAGCACTCTGGAGGGCAGGTACAGGACTTCTGTGTCAACCGACATGTTCCCAGCCACGCCACCTGGGCGAGGACATGGAAATGGAGCTTCTGGATGGAATAGTAGCAGATTCCGTCTCTCTAGTTTGCTCTGACAGACGTACACATGCTGCACTGCTATCATATGTATTAGCAGAGACGGAATAAAATTCAGTTCAAATTTGTCTGTGTATCTTTGGGGGTCCCAGAGTGATTCACCCCTGTTTCCCACACCATATCTCTCTGTCAGCTTGGTGCGTTGTGAGCCCTTAGGTCCGGGGTTGTAACATTTGATGTCTTGATGGTCATTTCGTTTCCCAACACAAGATGTGTTGAAAAGTGTTTATCCACTCCAGACAGTATGGTTTAGTGAGAGATTTAGTTTTGTTTAGTGGTGAATGAGGCAGTGACACATGACATGGGGTTCGTGGTATCAGCTCAGCACATTGTGGTGTGTTGAGTCTAGTTTTGTTTATTAATTTTAGTGTTTTCTCTCGGTGTCAGAGCTCGGTGTGAGCTAGGGTATGTGATGTTCAGAGTGAGGCAGTGACACATGACATGGGGTTCGTGGTATCAGCTCAGCACATTGTGGTGTGTTGAGTCTAGTTTTGTTTATTAACTTTAGTGTTTGCTCTCGGTGTCAGAGCTCGGTGTGAGCTAGGGTATGTGATGTTCAGAGTGAGTTACGTGAGAACACAGGAGCCTGCGGGCTTATCATTGTGGACATGATAATTTAGTGCCAGTGAGCTGTACATTTTGTAATTTGTCCGGATAGTATTTGCTATGTACTAGAGCTGTACCTGCTACGTATTCTGTATGTAGACAAATTGGTTGTCTGGCTAGTAGCTGTGCTGAATGTAGATAGGTGATGATTCGCTGGAAGAATTAATTTGTTGTTAGATTTTTTTGTCTGGGGTGGTTAAGTGGGAGTCTGTGTTTCTTTGGTTTTATGACAGTTGAATTAAGGTAGAAGTAGAGTATGCAAAGTGGTGGAAATACGTACTACTACTACTGCAGATGCAGTTGGTGCTATAACTCAGCGAGTGCACGAGTTAGCAGAGGAATTGGAGCTTAATAAGTAGAGAAATTTCGAACTTACTCTTGAGTTAGAAGTTGGGAAATTGAATCATATTCAGTTGCAATTGGAGTCAGGCCAAAATAAGTTTGGGTTGAGAGTGCCTTTTGCTGGATACCACCTGTCAGTTCACGCATTACTTAATCCCTTCTAGGGGTAGACGTGACAATTTTTAATAGGGATGTTAGGGACATTACGGAAGCGCATGGGTGGTCAGGCGGAATAGCTCTGCATGTTGTTAGTAAGCGTTTGGCGGAGGATGCCAAAGCAACGTTGAATACCATGAGACCTTGAGTAAAGCACAAACGTTTCAGTTGTCGGCCGCTTAAAAGTGGGCCAGCGGTACCAAAACCAAAACAGTGAGCTGTTTTCTTGGGAAATACTAAGCACTTTGTCAATGCAGTGTGACGAGTCTGTGGTAATGTTCTCAGATAGAATCGGTAAACTGAATGCAAAGACGTATGTACAGACCAAGAATGCAAAAGCTAACAGGATGTTATTACAAGAGGCAGAAAACAGAGCACTGGATGAGTTCTGTGTGGTATACCCGCAGAAAGGTCATAGAGGGTACGAATGTAAAATCTGGACCACTTAGCATCAGATCTTTGGATTGTAGCGGATATAGAGGCAATGGATATTGTGACAAAGCAAAGAGTGCACCACCAGCTGTTTGATTCTGCAATCAGGTGTTATATATGTGGTCAGGATGGCCATAAGTAGTAAGTGACTACATTGAGTGCAGTTGGCATGTTTTTATTGCACACCCTTCTTTTTAACGAATTAGTTAAATTAACTTTATTTGGTATGAATTAATTACATTAATCTTACTTCAGTTATTAATTAATTTTATTTCATTTTCATTAACGTTATTTATGAAAATATCAGGTGCTATACACTTGAAAAATGCAATAAAAGCGTGCCAACTACTACTATACAAAAATCCACATCAATTTTGAGTGCAGTAGAATTAATTTTTTTGAAATAATTTGAGACTCAAAATTAAACCAAAAGTAAGAAAGCACATTACTTTGATCTAAACTACAATTAAACTGTATTAATTTTTATGTCTCTAATTACAACTACTAAGAGCACTAAGTGCATTTGGGTGCAAAATCGTTAATATCCCTCTCAAGCTCTCACAAACAAAAAACAATATATATGAATATATATATATATATATATATATATATATATATATATCATCCACATTTCTTCTTGGTGTAGCAATTTCAATGGCCAGTAGTGTATGTATATATATATATATATATATATATATATATATATATATATATATATATATATATATATATGAGAGCTAGAGAGGGATATTAACGATTTTGCACCCAAATGCACTTAGTGCTCTTAGTAGTTGTAATTAGAAACATAAAAATTAATACAGTTTAATTGTAGTTGAGATCAAAGTAATGTGCTTTCTTACCTTTGGTTTAATTTTGAGTCTCAAATTATTTCAAAAAAATTAATTCTAGTGCACTCAAAATTGATGTGGATTTTTGTATAGTATATATATATATATATATATATATATATATATATATATATATATATATACACTACTGGCCATTGAAATTGCTACACCAAGATGAAATGCGGATGATAAATGGGTATTCAAGGGACAAATATATTATACTAGAACTGACGTGTGATTACATTTTCACGCAATTTGGGTGCATAGATCATGAGAAATCAGTACCCAGAACAACCATCTCTGGCCGTAATAATGGCCTTGATACGCCTGGGCATTGAGTCAAACAGATCTTGGATGGCGTGTACAGGTACAGCTGCCCATGCAGCTTCAACACAATACCAGAGTTCATCAAGAGTAGTGACTGGTGTATTGTGACGAGCCAGTTGCTCGGCCACCATTGACCAGACGTTTTCAGTTGGTGAGAGATCTGGAGAATGTGCTGCCCACGGCAGCAGTCGCACATTTTCTGTATTCAGAAAGGCCGGTACAGGACCTGCAACGTGCGGTCGTGCATTATCCTGCTGAAATGTAGGGTTTTGAAGGGATCGAACGAAGGGTACAGCCACAGGTCGTAACATATCTGAAATGTAACGTCCACTGTTCAAAGTGCCATCAATGCGAACAAGAGGTAACCAAGACGTGTAACCAATGGCACCCCATACCATCACCCCGGGTGATACGCCAGTATGGCGATGACGAATACATGCTTCCAATGTACGTTCACTGCGATGTCGCCAAACACGGATGCGACAGTCATGATGCTGTAAACAGAACCTGGATTCGTTCGAAAAAATGATGTTTTGTCATTCGGGCACCCAGGTTCGTCGTTGAGTACACCATCGCAGGCGCTCCTGTCTGTGATGCAGCGTGAAGGGTAATCGCAGAAATGGTCTCCAAGCTGATAGTCCAAGCTGCTGCAAACGTCGTCGAACTGTTCGTGCAGATGGTTGTTGTCTTGCAAGCGCCCCCATCTGTTGACTCAGGGATCGAGACGTGGCTGCACGATCCGTTACAGCCATGCAGATAAGATGCCTGTCATTTCGACTGCTGGTGATACGAGGCCGTTGGGATCCAGCACAGCGTTCCGCATTACCCTCCTGAACCCACCGATTCCATATTCTGCTAACAGCTATTGGATCTCGACCAACGCGAGCAGCAATGTCGCGATACGATAAACCGCAATCGCGATAGGCTACAATCCAACCTTTATCAAAGTCGGAAATGTGTGGGTTGGGTTGTTTGGGATAGGCGACCAGACAGCGAGGTCATCGGTTTCATCGGATTAGGGAAGGATGGGGAAGGAAGTCGGCCGTGCCCTTTCACAGAAACCATCCCGTCATTTGCCTGGAGTGATTTAGGGAAATCACGGGAAACCTAAATCAGGATGGCCGGACGCGGGATTTAACCGTCGTCCTCCCGAATGCGAGTCCAGTGTCTAACCACTGCGCCACCTCGCTCGGTGGAAATGTGATGGTACGCATTTCTCCTTCTTATACGAGACATCACAACAACGCTTCACCAGGCAACGCCTGTCAACTGCTGTTTGTGTCAATGCTCTGCCAACCTTGTGTGAATACTCTTAAAAGCTAATCATTTGAATATCACAGCATCTTCTTCCTGTCGGTTAAATTTCCCGTCTATAGCACGTCATCTTCATGGTGTAGCAATTTTATTGGCCAGTAGTGTGGCTTGACACGCATGCACACACACAATTTGTTACATTATGATGAAAGGATCATACCAGTCTGCAACATTTACACCCAGTCTCCTTTTCCGCCTCTCACACAGTGTCCTCCACTCCCTCTTTCTCAACAAATGAATAGTGTGAGTGTGGGAGAGATTCCATTCGTCATCACAAATGACCCTTTTATCATAGTGAGGCGACAGGGTGACTTTAGTTTGCAGCATAGCGCACACTTGATGTTCTCACGATTGAATCTTAGTTTGCTGCACCGTATGCTGCTACTGCGGTGGAGCACCACAAACACCACTCCACAGGCACTGCAAATAGTCTCTGATTGAGAGGTCTCTCAATTCCACAAACGCACATCCTTAGCCTGCCTCTGGGTGGCACCTCCCAATGTGTGACATGCATACATTTTCCTCAGAGGTCTGAACACTCCACAATCGGTGACTCATTTGCTTCATCTTTCGTTAGGGTGGCAACCTTCTTGTTCAGAGGAATTGGGTGAAGAATTATCGACTGAGTATGAAGATATGTGGAAGTCTTCACAATGGTACTTCATTACTTCATATGGATTGCTGTTCTTCATATAATAGATGAAGGTATCTGTCTCTGTTGATCTATTGTGGACCCAGAACAGCGGATGGTCAAATCTTTATCCAAGGAAGATCTCCAAAGAGCTGTACGTATTTTAGAAGTTATTATACTTTACTTTGACAACTACTTTCACTATTTCAGTATGCCATCTTCAGGCTCCACATGCACTTCATGTACATATGGAGTTTGGCTAGTTCTAGTATACATATCACCACATAGATAGGTTTTGCGAACTGTACTGCAACCCTTGCCATGTCCACAGCAATAAAGTTCTTATTGAATATTGTGACACGTTTAAAATTTGTTCTGATTATACACTTCTTTATGATAAAACTGTCATCCCATTCATTTCTAATCAAAATTTCACGATGTTCCCCCAAATTCGCCATTGTTTTGCCAAAAATTGAATTATTCCTTAATTTAATCAATACACTCCTTCAGCCAGGGGGGTTGCATAAAGGATATAGCCTGAGTGATTCTAACCAGCCTCATCCCCAATATGAGAGTTTGGAGATTACAATAGTGAACAGTCTCTCCACTTATTGCTTAGCATTGTCATCAGTTTTGAGGTGGCGTCTCCTCACAGAACTAGTTGCTCTGAAAACAGCGGTAAATCGCCATGCGCCTCATGAAAATTAATAGGGTATGTGTGTTCTATCTTCACAATATACCCAATATCAGAGTCAGCCACCATACCCTCGATTTTTTCACCTATCACTGGCATTCTTCTTCAGACACCTATAGAACCTCTCCCAGCAGCAGTGATTGTTGAATGGTGTTCCTGTGTAGGTTATTGACATATGAGCAGAGGATATAACTCGAATCAAGGGATTCTCTGAACCTCTCACCCATATGTGGGTTATTTGCCTTGGTGCACCTATGAACACATTGACAAAGTCCCCATGGATCCCTTGCTCAAAGAAAAGAAGCATGTCAGCATTAGTCAGTGGTTCAATACTGCGTTTTGTTTTCTTGAACATAGCGCCCCAAGATAACCAAGGCTCCATGTAATAAAAGGCCGTATCCAAAAAATATGTGATCATGCACAGACTGTGGAATTTCACGAAAGTATTCTCGAGCAAGCACATGTCTGTGTCCATGTAAATCTGTGCACACACTGCTATAGTGGATATGTTGAATTCCCACCAGCCATTCACAGCATTCTTATACTCTGCATCCAATATGAGACCACCTGTAAGGTTGCTGGAGAATGCTGTTACGTCAGGTAGCCTGGTTTTAATTAGTTTTGCCATTCTATCCAGATACTTTTATTAGAAAAACCCCTTCTTAGTCACAAGTTGAAAATTTTTCCTCGTTGGTGAAAGTAGCTCGGGTGATGTGCATATCCTTCTGAAGAATATTTTCAAGAAGTTCCTAGAGTGGTGCCTTAATATATCAGAGTGAGTCAAGGAAACAGAAATAGTTCTTTGTGTCATTCGTTTTGAGAATGAGTTGTATTTCTCAATAGTCTCAGGCAGGACACTGACCCGATCCATTTCCATACCAAAATTAGCCAAGTGCTTAACAAGAAAAAGACAGTCATACCTGCTTAAATAATTAAGGAACATGGGTATGTATCCTTCAAATTTCATGTGCTGTGAGCTGCACCACAGAACTTCTTCGAAAGATGATAGTGATCTCTATAAGGAGTTTCCGCTTTTCTATCTAATAACAGCCTACAAATATGGCAGTCATCTATGTTATTGTACAAATCTTCATTCTCATTTGATTTGGTTAATTTTAATGTTGTTGCTGTAAAGCTATGAAGCTCCCATGAAAGGTTTTCAAGCCAATCCACAGGATCATCTCCAACATACGATTTGTATTGGTTAAGACTCGAATCATCAAATATGCTTTTTACACTTCTGTTTACACAGTTGGGTGTATAGGAGTTGCAACATGTCCCCGATCCAAAGATAATGATGTCTGTCTCCAATGGAGAATGGCATCATGTACATATGCATGTTAGTCACTGACAAATTTTGAGAAATGGAGAGATCTGACAACTATATATTTATGCTGCTTGTTCCGCTCAGCTGACTTGCATTACTCCAGACTATAAACATGAACTAATATTCCGGTATTCTGCGCCTCAAATCAAGGTATATCCTGGATCTTGACATAGAACTCGATCCCATCAAATTAATAACACTTGTGAATGTCTATGTGTCTACCATCTCGAGATGTGCACTCCAGATTTTTCTCTTAATTTCTTTCGCAAACCAGGATTGATCATGCAAAACAAGCCCTGTCCGTTATATTTTTTACATTAATACATGCCCACTTGGCTGCTGCATCATCATGAAGCTTCATATCGTTTGACACCACCACCCCCCCACCCCCCATATACCGGATCATGGATGCCGAGGTGTAGTACTCAGATGAGTGCTTTAGCTGACCCTCTGACTTCCATCTTGGAAAACCGGTCCAGTACAGCACTCAAGATGGACTCACGAGACCATTCGGCAATTGGGGCTACTGCAGATCATTAACAGCCAAGAGGAGTTCCGTTTCCAGAGCAGGATGGCAAACTTCGGAAAACATTGCAGCATCACAGTACTACACTGCTGGGTTCTCGATCCTGGTGAACGAGATTCACACCTCAAAGGCATCCGAATTCATCGAGTATTATAATTGCAGCCAGGGCGTTACTAAAGTGGACAGGGGAGGGAACTGTCGCCAGCCACAGGATTCCTACTACCATTACTACAACTATACGGTGACGATGCCGATGCTGGGTCTGATTTGGAGCATGGAAGTGCATGTACCCTGCGGTTCAGCGAGAAGTGGTGGAGGAGATGGTGCGTTGCCTCACTGTGAGCAGCCTGGCTACAGCTTCAGCTACACAGATACTTGTTGCCACAACCCTGAGCCATTTGCAAGAGGCAGGGTGCTCCATTGACGCCAGAGCAGAGCTGGTGCAGGGGCGGCGGCGATGGGGGTTCTATGGCTGTAGCTGCGGCTGCAGCTTTCCGCACAGCTACGGTGTCAGTCTTACAGAGGACCTCGTCTAAATGGTTGTTTCTTCACTGCCCTCAGTACCAGACCCACAGTGTACTGTGGGGATGGTTGTTGCCCCACAAACATGAGTGCTGGAAGAGTAATGAAAAAAAGTTCCAGACATCGCCTGCTGCTGCTCCAAGAATAGAAAGAACACTGATTATATAAACAGAGTGAGTATGTAAATAAATTACCTATATGGCTCTGGCTCCGTGACATATCCCTCAGGTCATTGGGAGTCTTCTCTGGCATCTCCTCACAGCGACACAGTTCCCTCTCCATCTCCTCCACGCGTTATGGCATCTCATCATTCTCGCTTGAATCACCATGGACCCATCGATCCAGTTCCTCTACATCACCTGGTCAACATATTGATCCAATAAAAAACGTATACACGCAAAAACTGCCAGGCACAAATTTTTTTTAGAATGTTCACTTATATGATAGCCGTGATGTGGACGCTATCACAACCTCTGTCCCTCCCTGCTCCTAATCCTCGAAATCATCTGCTATGCCTCAGACTTGTTGACCATGAAATAACAAAAGCTATTTCGTATACACAACACTATGATGAAATTTTAGAAAATATTTTTTTTAGAAAGTAATTTTTTAACGAGAAGATGTCTAAGACTCGTCGATCGCTAAATAACAGCATCATATTTCGTATACACAGTAGTACGACTCTGAAAAAAATATATAATTATGATACAGCTGCTACCACTGCTGCCTCTCAGCTTCCAGCTGATCCATGATTTGGTGGATATATTCTGAAACAATAAGGCTACATGTATTCAATAATATCATGGAATTCTTAGTGAAAAAATTACAGTTATTGATTTGAATATGTACTAACCTGATATTTCCCATTCCTCTGATTACCTGGTTCGTTTTCCACTGGCACTGCTGGCGCTGTTGGCTGTACGCTTCATCTTACAATAATTAACGAATAAAGACTGACAATTAGCACACAACAACGAGACAAGTGATCTAACACAATCGCGAATGATGGTAGAATGAGAACGATTGTGCAGGGGGTAGGGTTTATGTGACTCCAAGCTCCTCCTTCCATTTTGGTGGCAGCCAATAGGGTTGCAGGAACTCTGATTAGCAACTAGACTACCTGTCTCAACAAGTTAGACCAAGAGCCTTTGTCCTGCCCACGAGCATTTTTTACCATTGTCTTTGACAGGAAGAGACCTTCTGGCTCTACTTGGTGGTCTCCTTCTTAGAAGGAGTCGGTGGATTGCTAGCGAGATAAATTCCCATGTTTCAGACAAAACTGCAAGTTCCCACAGAGGATATAACTGACTACTTCTTCACCTGGGGTGGTCCAGTCCCCCTTGTTATGGGGAAACATCTCCTTTCTGCAAGGAGTCGTTATCGCCTTTGACAGTGAAATATTTTGTTCTGTTTCAGACAAAGCAATGATCCCAGTTTTCCTGGTATGAAGAGACCTGATGACTTCTAGTGGATAGTTTGGAAACCATTGTGAGCATAGCTCCTCTTATAAGGAACCGGTGGCTCATTATTGCCTCTGGTAACGAGAAAAATTGCAGTGTTTCAGACAAAGCTACTAGTTCCCATAGGAGGAAGAGATCTGTTGGCTTCCACTGGGTGGTCCTTGCTCCATTGTCCTTCTCAGGAAAAGATCGCTATCGTCCTTGTCAGTGAAATATATTGTTGTGTTTCAGACAAAGTTATGAGTTCCAGTTTTTCTGGGATACTCGAAAACATATCTAGGAACGACACTGGTGAGTCATGTATTGTTAAGGCATCCACAGTCGTTCTGGGGCATACGATTGTTTGCAAGTAGAAGAACAGGTTGTTAAGAGATACAAGACATTTTCTGGTTAATTTCTAACAGGCATTCATCTGTTTCAGTGGTGGTGAAGGATGCACACAAACACACACACACACACACACACACACACACACACACATACACCTGAGCCAGGACAATGTGAGCTGTCTGGGCAGCGAGCAGCTAGTGAGGCAAAAGGCTCATGCAGGTACCACGATACAATTGCCAGCACATCAGTTGTCTCTGACCATTTGAGCTCTCCACAGGGGGTATGCCGCCTTGTTTACATTCATGGGTGGCAGCTGTTTCATGTCTTGCAGTAGAGGGATCTTCCCTACATTATGGAGCTGCTGTTTTTTAATGATAAGACAATTTATGACAGGCTGTTTTGTATGTTTATGGTTTTTGTTTCACTATCGTTTTCTTAGCACTATATAAATAGAACAATTTCCATAGATGTTTTTTCTCATGATATGTGGTTTTGTTGTGTGAGCATTTCATAGACGTTTTTCCATGTGTTTGTTTTTATACCTGTATGGACAAAGTTCTTACGTCAGTAGCAAGCAGCAAGTCATTAGAACAGGCGTCTTTTTTTTTCAAAGTTTCCCCATTGTTTTTCTGTGTGTAGTTCAAACTTTTCTACGATGTGCAGTGAGTTACAAAGCATTTTTCGATGTGTAGGCGAGATTATAGTTTTGTTTCAGTTGTAGATTTTGAGAGTTTTTCTATGTATGGATGAATCTCTTTTCACAAGAGCGTTTTTCTATCATCACGGAAATTTTAAGCAGTTGAGTTTATTTGTATTTCAAGCAGCAAAGCTGTAGGGTAATTGGCAGGTTTCCTTGGCAAAATTTAGGAAATTCTTCCAGCAGGATAATACACATATAAATAAAAGAACTCAATACACAAGGCAGTATCTTTTGTTCTTCCTCTCCAGGAGCTTGGCATAGACTGAGTCCTTTTCCTGCCAATTCCCAAGTGCGGAAGAGGAGGGTGAAGTGGGGCAGTGGAAGGGGAAAGGAAGGAGAGGAGGAAGGGTGGGAAGGGCTGAGGATTTTCCAGAGGGAGAAAGGTGGCTCAGAACTGAACCAGGGAAAGGGTGACAAAATAAGTGTTCCAGGATTGGTATCCTTTTCCCAGAGGGGTGGGCGAAGGAGAGGGAAGGGGTGTTTCTCAGAAGGACAGATTATCCTCAGGGGGTCATAAATCAACCCCCAGTAGGTTGTAAATCAATTAGGATAGCTTTAGGTTAGGGGAGAGGAGGGGGTAATTTGCCCCCAAACATATAATTGTCCCTGAATGTATGTAACGCATGCAAACTTAATATAGCAACAGTCCCTTTGCCCCACTGCTCTCCTGCACCTGACTTCTGAACTTTGGCTATTGAATTCCAATGTCGGATGAAGACTGAATCGCTGCAGTTCATCGTGCATGTCACTTATCGAAACTTCCCAAATGACAAACATTATTCATGTAAAATGATGTGTCTGGAAACAAGAAAATCGTTGTCTCACGTGATTTGCCCAATACACTTGCTCCATACACAACAAATATGTTTCAAGTTGCTACTGCTGCCTTCACTACCCTATTAACCCTAAAGCGAACAATGTGTTCCATGTGGGAGACACTTTTCCACTTGCAACTACTTTATAATGCTTGAAGACAGTCCTAAGGTTTCAAGTACGCAAAATCAAATTCATAACAGCAACACAAATACTAGAACTCTAAATAAGGTAATGATTATTGATAAATGTACATCATACTCTGGAAGGCACATAATGGTGTGTGGTGGAGGGTACTTCTAGTAACACTAAACAACCTCCCCTACCCTGTTCCACTAGTGAATGGCATGTGAGAAAAATGATGGTCGATGAGTCTTGGGATTGGTTACAATTTCTCGAATGTTCTCGTCGTGGTTGGTGCACAGCTACTGCGTGGAGTTGTCTAGGAGGGGTAGGAGTAGGCCCAAGTAAGGGTTGAACATCATTTGTGACCAAAATATTTACTGAACAATGTATGTTTAAAACATCAATCAAACCAATTAAGAAAAATTTACTTGTAAGATTCCAACAATTAATTTCAAAATACATGAAGAACAACAACAAAAAGTTTCAAGAGTGATCAATTTTCATAAATGTGCACATCCCTGATAATGTGCTACAGTGTTTACTTTGGATTCAAGTAAGACTTTAATATACTGTCACACTGATCCACACTGTACTGCTAAAAACACAGGAAACCGAAAATGTGGTATATGGTTATGAATATATCTATGTTCAAGAACAAAAAATGAGCTTTTCAATTAATTGCCACCCTTACAGAAGTAATTTCTTTCAACAACCCACATTACAGAGACAAAGAGATTTGTTGTAGTTCCTTGAGAATTAATCACTTATAACTAAGTTTGAATTTCCGTAGCGAGATACACTGTAATTGTTAGGGTACATAATTTTTTTGTACTAGCTGATGTCACAGAACAACGATGCAGAAATTTAATACGGTCCCTAAGTTTCAAAATGACAGCTACAACAAGAAGAATTTGCCACAAACAATTCAGCAATTCATCTTATTATATTTTCTGACAGCCTATTTATGATTTACAGTTGCTTGGTATCACTGAATGTTTCACAACACTACTGACCAAAGAAATTTAAACTTACTAAAGCAATGAACTAAAGATTTACATTCAGTTCTAAAAAACTACGCACACACTTATTTAAAAATGATACATAATTTTGCCCATGCGAGCACTGTTGATCAAGAGGCAGCGCAACCAGCGACCTCAGAATCCATGCTGCTGTACCCAGGTAGTTACACAGCGTAAATCAAATATAGACACCTCCACGTTCGACACAGTTCTGCGCATGGCGCTAATAACTGCTAGTATTAGCTGGCAAGGAAAAAGATCTTTAACAAATAATTAGATTATAGCGGTTTTTAACCCCTCAGTGAAGGAACTGAACACAGTATGGCTGCGAGCATAATTACGAACACGCATACCAATAAAGGGGCAACAACCAAGAACTCCACTATAAACAGCAAAACACCAATCATTGCGTTATTACTGAACACAAACCAAAATCCGAACAAGGAGGTAAGAAGATTCGCCCGCCAATTGCAATTCAGTTTAAAAACAACCCCCAACGGCTCACTGGTAGCAAGGGATGGCCATGCGGGACGGAAAATCAAGAAGATTTAAATGGATGCATATGGTTGGCAAATGAACTTTGATGACATTAGCAGGCAGTACCTAAACTACCAAGAATTTGCCACAAATCCTTTTCTCTGAGAATTAACAAGTTAACCAGCAAGCATCAGAGCCACTCACAGCAATAATTGAGGTAACTTAAACCAAAGTCCACAAACGTATCATAAATCGGAAGGTAAAAACACAGTATGTCTTAATTATAGAAAACTACAAACCTGCGCTGGTATAATAAGCAGTTGGTACAAACACGTGCATGCCCCTTGAACCTGCACTCAGCGTACTCTCGACCAGGGCTTAAGCAAGCAGGAAGACTGAGCCAGTATTTTTACAGCGCCAATAGCCATGAAGGTGGGTAAGGCGCATGAGCAGACACTGACGTGCTGGGAAAGACAGTAGGAATGAACATTCTGAGAAGCTCGCGCTGTATCTAAATTCACTCAACAGAAATAAGGTACCCCACCATAGTTCCAAGACGGCACACTTCCCTCTCAACTAAAGTGCCACAACCATGGACTTCTGCAGTAGGAATATCTTCTGCCACCTCTTGTTCTCTGGAGCCATAGGATGAAAACTTAGTCTTGGATATATGACCTAAGGTGGAATAATGAAGTCCGGTCGTCTGGCAGAGAAATGGCATGGTTCATATCACAGCACGCCATGCCTGAAGAACCCTTCCTGGTCCACTGCCTGCTGCTGTCTGACTCCCTCCTCACACTGCCACTTGCTTACGTCAAAACAGCATGCCCTCTACTAGAGGCAAAGATGGCATGCAAAAGACGCACCGTGTCCTATCGACACAGTATGGGACAATTTCCTACTCACCCCAAACTCGAAACCACATGCTAGGATTTACAATCCTTCAACTATTTCTGAAATCATCTGTCTTGACTCACATGGACCTTCAGTCTGTTTCATTTTCCTGTTTTTTGACCATGAGTGTGACTGGAGTGGAAACTTCAAACACTCTATACAGTCTCAGAAGATGGGGAGACAACTTACTAGGAAACCTACCACATGAATCCCTACTATGAACATTTCTGACACGGACTACATTCCAGACGACGTCTCTTGTTGTTCCATGCCACTTCCCTGCTATGGGCGCACTCAGTGGTAGCAAGGCCCTTCACCAGGAATCTTTGATAGACTCAGTAGGGAGGTTGTTTGGCAACAGATCTTGTATGCAGCACAGGTTGGTCAAGGGAGAATTAAGGGGATAAGATAACTTAAGCAAAGTAGGAGTAGTCTGATTGGTTCTGTGCCTAGCGTTATTAAAGGCGAAATTTAACGAGGGAAAAGTATGGTCCCAACTAGTTTGAGCCGCAGAGTGAAAGACAATAAGCGAAGATGTCAAAGTAAGATTAATCCATTCCGTGAATGATGGCTGGGATAATAGGGTGTAGTGTTTAACCCCAGAGCAGTAAAAAAGCTACGAAACTCCCTAGAAGTAAAATCAGGAGCATTATTACTAACTAGAACTCTGGACAATACAAACCAAGAAAAAATTGAACTGAAATAACTAAATGGTGGTCGATGAGTCTTGGGATTGGTTACAATTTCTCGAATGTTCTCGTCGTGGTTGGTGCACAGCTACTGCGTGGAGTTGTCTAGGAGGGGTAGGAGTAGGCCCAAGTAAGGGTTGAACATCATTTGTGACCAAAATATTTACTGAACAATGTATGTTTAAAACATCAATCAAACCAATTAAGAAAAATTTACTTGTAAGATTCCAACAATTAATTACAAAATACATGAAGAACAACAACAAAAAGTTTCAAGAGTGATCAATTTTCATAAATGTGCACATCCCTGATAATGTGCTACAGTGTTTACTTTGGATTCAAGTAAGACTTTAATATACTGTCACACTGATCCACACTGTACTGCTAAAAACACAGGAAACCGAAAATGTGGTATATGGTTATGAATATATCTATGTTCAAGAACAAAAAATGAGCTTTTCAATTAATTGCCACCCTTACAGAAGTAATTTCTTTCAACAACCCACATTACAGAGACAAAGAGATTTGTTGTAGTTCCTTGAGAATTAATCACTTATAACTAAGTTTGAATTTCCGTAGCGAGATACACTGTAATTGTTAGGGTACATAATTTTTTTGTACTAGCTGATGTCACAGAACAACGATGCAGAAATTTAATACGGTCCCTAAGTTTCAAAATGACAGCTACAACAAGAAGAATTTGCCACAAACAATTCAGCAATTCATCTTATTATATTTTCTGACAGCCTATTTATGATTTACAGTTGCTTGGTATCACTGAATGTTTCACAACACTACTGACCAAAGAAATTTAAACTTACTAAAGCAATGAACTAAAGATTTACATTCAGTTCTAAAAAACTACGCACACACTTATTTAAAAATGATACATAATTTTGCCCATGCGAGCACTGTTGATCAAGAGGCAGCGCAACCAGCGACCTCAGAATCCATGCTGCTGTACCCAGGTAGTTACACAGCGTAAATCAAATATAGACACCTCCACGTTCGACACAGTTCTGCGCATGGCGCTAATAACTGCTAGTATTAGCTGGCAAGGAAAAAGATCTTTAACAAATAATTAGATTATAGCGGTTTTTAACCCCTCAGTGAAGGAACTGAACACAGTATGGCTGCGAGCATAATTACGAACACGCATACCAATAAAGGGGCAACAACCAAGAACTCCACTATAAACAGCAAAACACCAATCATTGCGTTATTACTGAACACAAACCAAAATCCGAACAAGGAGGTAAGAAGATTCACCCGCCAATTGCAATTCAGTTTAAAAACAACCCCCAACGGTTCACTGGTAGCAAGGGATGGCCATGCGGGACGGAAAATCAAGAAGATTTAAATGGATGCATATGGTTGGCAAATGAACTTTGATGACATTAGCAGGCAGTACCTAAACTACCAAGAATTTGCCACAAATCCTTTTCTCTGAGAATTAACAAGTTAACCAGCAAGCATCAGAGCCACTCACAGCAATAATTGAGGTAACTTAAACCAAAGTCCACAAACGTATCATAAATCGGAAGGTAAAAACACAGTATGTCTTAATTATAGAAAACTACAAACCTGCGCTGGTATAATAAGCAGTTGGTACAAACACGTGCATGCCCCTTGAACCTGCACTCAGCGTACTCTCGACCAGGGCTTAAGCAAGCAGGAAGACTGAGCCAGTATTTTTACAGCGCCAATAGCCATGAAGGTGGGTAAGGCGCATGAGCAGACACTGACGTGCTGGGAAAGACAGTAGGAATGAACATTCTGAGAAGCTCGCGCTGTATCTAAATTCACTCAACAGAAATAAGGTACCCCACCATAGTTCCAAGACGGCACACTTCCCTCTCAACTAAAGTGCCACAACCATGGACTTCTGCAGTAGGAATATCTTCTGCCACCTCTTGTTCTCTGGAGCCATAGGATGAAAACTTAGTCTTGGATATATGACCTAAGGTGGAATAATGAAGTCCGGTCGTCTGGCAGAGAAATGGCATGGTTCATATCACAGCACGCCATGCCTGAAGAACCCTTCCTGGTCCACTGCCTGCTGCTGTCTGACTCCCTCCTCACACTGCCACTTGCTTACGTCAAAACAGCATGCCCTCTACTAGAGGCAAAGATGGCATGCAAAAGACGCACCGTGACCTATCGACACAGTATGGGACAATTTCCTACTCACCCCAAACTCGAAACCACATGCTAGGATTTACAATCCTTCAACTATTTCTGAAATCATCTGTCTTGACTCACATGGACCTTCAGTCTGTTTCATTTTCCTGTTTTTTGACCATGAGTGTGACTGGAGTGGAAACTTCAAACACTCTATACAGTCTCAGAAGATGGGGAGACAACTTACTAGGAAACCTACCACATGAATCCCTACTATGAACATTTCTGACACGGACTACATTCCAGACGACGTCTCTTGTTGTTCCATGCCACTTCCCTGCTATGGGCGCACTCAGTGGTAGCAAGGCCCTTCACCAGGAATCTTTGATAGACTCAGTAGGGAGGTTGTTTGGCAACAGATCTTGTATGCAGCACAGGTTGGTCAAGGGAGAATTAAGGGGATAAGATAACTTAAGCAAAGTAGGAGTAGTCTGATTGGTTCTGTGCCTAGCGTTATTAAAGGCGAAATTTAACGAGGGAAAAGTATGGTCCCAACTAGTTTGAGCCGCAGAGTGAAAGACAATAAGCGAAGATGTCAAAGTAAGATTAATCCATTCCGTGAATGATGGCTGGGATAATAGGGTGTAGTGTTTAACCCCAGAGCAGTAAAAAAGCTACGAAACTCCCTAGAAGTAAAATCAGGAGCATTATTACTAACTAGAACTCTGGACAATACAAACCAAGAAAAAATTGACCTGAAATAACTAAATGGTGGTCGATGAGTCTTGGGATTGGTTACAATTTCTCGAATGTTCTCGTCGTGGTTGGTGCACAGCTACTGCGTGGAGTTGTCTAGGAGGGGTAGGAGTAGGCCCAAGTAAGGGTTGAACATCATTTGTGACCAAAATATTTACTGAACAATGTATGTTTAAAACATCAATCAAACCAATTAAGAAAAATTTACTTGTAAGATTCCAACAATTAATTACAAAATACATGAAGAACAACAACAAAAAGTTTCAAGAGTGATCAATTTTCATAAATGTGCACATCCCTGATAATGTGCTACAGTGTTTACTTTGGATTCAAGTAAGACTTTAATATACTGTCACACTGATCCACACTGTACTGCTAAAAACACAGGAAACCGAAAATGTGGTATATGGTTATGAATATATCTATGTTCAAGAACAAAAAATGAGCTTTTCAATTAATTGCCACCCTTACAGAAGTAATTTCTTTCAACAACCCACATTACAGAGACAAAGAGATTTGTTGTAGTTCCTTGAGAATTAATCACTTATAACTAAGTTTGAATTTCCGTAGCGAGATACACTGTAATTGTTAGGGTACATAATTTTTTTGTACTAGCTGATGTCACAGAACAACGATGCAGAAATTTAATACGGTCCCTAAGTTTCAAAATGACAGCTACAACAAGAAGAATTTGCCACAAACAATTCAGCAATTCATCTTATTATATTTTCTGACAGCCTATTTATGATTTACAGTTGCTTGGTATCACTGAATGTTTCACAACACTACTGACCAAAGAAATTTAAACTTACTAAAGCAATGAACTAAAGATTTACATTCAGTTCTAAAAAACTACGCACACACTTATTTAAAAATGATACATAATTTTGCCCATGCGAGCACTGTTGATCAAGAGGCAGCGCAACCAGCGACCTCAGAATCCATGCTGCTGTACCCAGGTAGTTACACAGCGTAAATCAAATATAGACACCTCCACGTTCGACACAGTTCTGCGCATGGCGCTAATAACTGCTAGTATTAGCTGGCAAGGAAAAAGATCTTTAACAAATAATTAGATTATAGCGGTTTTTAACCCCTCAGTGAAGGAACTGAACACAGTATGGCTGCGAGCATAATTACGAACACGCATACCAATAAAGGGGCAACAACCAAGAACTCCACTATAAACAGCAAAACACCAATCATTGCGTTATTACTGAACACAAACCAAAATCCGAACAAGGAGGTAAGAAGATTCACCCGCCAATTGCAATTCAGTTTAAAAACAACCCCCAACGGCTCACTGGTAGCAAGGGATGGCCATGCGGGACGGAAAATCAAGAAGATTTAAATGGATGCATATGGTTGGCAAATGAACTTTGATGACATTAGCAGGCAGTACCTAAACTACCAAGAATTTGCCACAAATCCTTTTCTCTGAGAATTAACAAGTTAACCAGCAAGCATCAGAGCCACTCACAGCAATAATTGAGGTAACTTAAACCAAAGTCCACAAACGTATCATAAATCGGAAGGTAAAAACACAGTATGTCTTAATTATAGAAAACTACAAACCTGCGCTGGTATAATAAGCAGTTGGTACAAACACGTGCATGCCCCTTGAACCTGCACTCAGCGTACTCTCGACCAGGGCTTAAGCAAGCAGGAAGACTGAGCCAGTATTTTTACAGCGCCAATAGCCATGAAGGTGGGTAAGGCGCATGAGCAGACACTGACGTGCTGGGAAAGACAGTAGGAATGAACATTCTGAGAAGCTCGCGCTGTATCTAAATTCACTCAACAGAAATAAGGTACCCCACCATAGTTCCAAGACGGCACACTTCCCTCTCAACTAAAGTGCCACAACCATGGACTTCTGCAGTAGGAATATCTTCTGCCACCTCTTGTTCTCTGGAGCCATAGGATGAAAACTTAGTCTTGGATATATGACCTAAGGTGGAATAATGAAGTCCGGTCGTCTGGCAGAGAAATGGCATGGTTCATATCACAGCACGCCATGCCTGAAGAACCCTTCCTGGTCCACTGCCTGCTGCTGTCTGACTCCCTCCTCACACTGCCACTTGCTTACGTCAAAACAGCATGCCCTCTACTAGAGGCAAAGATGGCATGCAAAAGACGCACCGTGACCTATCGACACAGTATGGGACAATTTCCTACTCACCCCAAACTCGAAACCACATGCTAGGATTTACAATCCTTCAACTATTTCTGAAATCATCTGTCTTGACTCACATGGACCTTCAGTCTGTTTCATTTTCCTGTTTTTTGACCATGAGTGTGACTGGAGTGGAAACTTCAAACACTCTATACAGTCTCAGAAGATGGGGAGACAACTTACTAGGAAACCTACCACATGAATCCCTACTATGAACATTTCTGACACGGACTACATTCCAGACGACGTCTCTTGTTGTTCCATGCCACTTCCCTGCTATGGGCGCACTCAGTGGTAGCAAGGCCCTTCACCAGGAATCTTTGATAGACTCAGTAGGGAGGTTGTTTGGCAACAGATCTTGTATGCAGCACAGGTTGGTCAAGGGAGAATTAAGGGGATAAGATAACTTAAGCAAAGTAGGAGTAGTCTGATTGGTTCTGTGCCTAGCGTTATTAAAGGCGAAATTTAACGAGGGAAAAGTATGGTCCCAACTAGTTTGAGCCGCAGAGTGAAAGACAATAAGCGAAGATGTCAAAGTAAGATTAATCCATTCCGTGAATGATGGCTGGGATAATAGGGTGTAGTGTTTAACCCCAGAGCAGTAAAAAAGCTACGAAACTCCCTAGAAGTAAAATCAGGAGCATTATTACTAACTAGAACTCTGGACAATACAAACCAAGAAAAAATTGAACTGAAATAACTAATACTCTGTGCGGGCATAACACACCTACTTCATAACAACCAGCTAACCTGGTGAACCCATCAGTGATGGCAAAAATATATCTGTACCCACCGTGGGCATGAAGCAGAGGACTGATGTAGTCGAGAAGAGGCGTTCCATAGGGATCTTGGCTCCAGTAGATTGAAGTAGCCCCCTTTGCCTTTCAGGATTGGGATTGGCCATCTTAGAGTCCTGACAATGAGCAACCATCCTCCTAACATCTCGATAGAATGTAGGAAACGTAAGGGATTCCCTAATTTTATGGATCGTTTTATAAAGACCTACATGGACTCCTGTTACTGAATTATGATAGTACTTAAATACCGCCAGGATCAACATGGCTGGAAGGCAGATCTTCGTCTCCGTTTCTCCTCAACTCGCAACCGGGCACCAACAGGCCGGACACTAACTACCCCTGATATAGCTCAGCTCGCTGGGGTCCTCCTCTTGATACCCTACCAAATCACCAAATAATGAGGGAATATTGGTATGAGCAAAATTAACCTGTTGCTCCACTGCCTCGAGAATACCTGGCGAGCAATCATTTCCTTCTTGCTCCTAATACATGCGACTCACGGCATCGACTACAACGTTATCATACCCTTTTATACAGCACACGTTGAACCGAAAGGTGCAAATCCTGACTGCCATTGCACAATGCGTCCAGATTTATGAGGACGGGCCAGAACCCAACTGAGAGCCTGATTGTCGGTCTCTAGTGTAAACTCTAAATGTTCCAAATAGTATTCGGCCTCTAGAGGACGGATAGAACAGCAAGTGCCTCCAAATCCTAAGTGAAATATTTTCTCTCTGACGCTGATAAACACTGGGAAAAGTAGGTCAATGGCCATCGCTCACCTTCTTGCTCCTGAAGAAGAATAGGAGCCATCCTAGAGTTTGAGACGTCCATCTGAACGATGAAGGGCAAGTTAAAATCAGGTGTGGCCAATCGGGACCATTACTTAAGGCAACCTTAAGAGAGTCAAAGGCAGCTTGCTGACTATTCATCCACACAAAGGGCTCTCCTTCCTTGGGCAGAAAATTCAGAGGAGCTGCTAATTCAGCGAACCTGGGTATGAATGTCCAGAAATAGTTGGTCATCCCGATGAATCGTGCCACCTCTTTCTTATTTTTGGGAGGACAGAAGCTATAAAAGGCCCAGGTCCTCGACTGATCTCTGCTAACACTATCCAAATGTCCAGGAAAGGAAATCTCCCTTCAAGCTAGACTGACTGTGGTCAAATTCACAGTGAGGCAAACTCTCTTCAAATGTTCCAAAATCAAATGCAAGTGCTGAATATGATCATCTAAGTAGGGACAGTAAATAACAAGATTGTCTAAATAGTTATAGACAAATTTGAACTGAAGATCACCTAGCACAGAATCAAGTAGGCTTGATAGAACTGCTGCTCCAGTGGACAACCCGAATGAAACCGAATTAAATTATACAGGTTCCAGTCAGCGCAAAAGGCGGTGGCTGGCTTGGATTCCTCAGCTAAACAAATTTGATATTAGACCTAGTTAAGGTAAATGATCGAAAAAAACAGACCCACGAAAACCACATGAAACACCCATGCAAACGGTGAAGGGTACAGACCCCAAGGTCATCTTGTGGTTAAGAACTTGATAATCAACGACTTCCCTAAACCCCCTCCATTATTCTTCGGAACCAGGAATATTGGTGAGAACTATGGCAAGTTAGAATGTCTTATAAGGCCTTCTTTGAGCATCTTATTCATCAACTCCTACAATATATTTATTCTAGGAGGTGACAAGCAAGAAGGCTATTGCCTAACTGGGACGTGATCAGACAGCCAAATCTTATACTCTATATGATTGGTAACACCAAGTTTGTCGATTAGAGCCTCAGGGAAGTCACGCAACGTCCTAAAGAGAGCTTGAGACTGTTCAGGTTCCAAATGCCGCACATCAAAATCCCATTCTTTAATCACACTATTATAGTTGCTACACAACGCAATTCGCCTAGGATGATGAGACAAAGGAAACTCCATCTCCAGATGGAAACCAAAGTACAACCGCTTAAGTGCATAATTCAACACAAGCCTCGTATTACTGACGAAATCACAATCTAATAAAGTATCAGTATTCAGACCCTTCGTGGCTAAAACCTTTATGTGCCAGGTAAAGCCACCAACACGACAAAAGACCTGTACACAGCGCAATATAGGAGGAGCTTCACCAATAACAGCTCTGCAAGAAAAACCCACCAAAGGCAAATCCGGAAACTTACAAATGTGGCGATACCTAACTTACCATTCCTGGCTCGTCAAGGAAACACTACTACCTGAATCGAGCAATGCACACAAGGACTCATTGTTAAGATAAGTACACAAAAAGGGAAGAGCAATAGTAGTTGCAGCTTTCAACGCCTCACAGTGAGTAGACACGACAGATGAAATCCCCGTCATCTGCTCCTCTGGCGTCACGTGTTCAGAGCACATTTAACATAAGTGCGGAACTGTCAGGCAAAATAGACAGGCTGGCAGCAACGGTAGAAATTTCTTATAATAGTGCTTTTTTTTTTTAGAAAAAGAGGCAGCCTCCGGATTGGAGTCCACATGCGTTAAAACAACTGCCCTGGTTCCTCCCCTCCTCTGAATCGCTTGTTGAACTCCTTCCACAAGCGTGACAAGATAATCGAAATCGTGATAAGTTCTTGTGCACTCCGCAAACAAAATTACACCGATCTTTTTTATTAATGCCTTGCAGGATAGTTGCAACAATTTCCCATTCAGGTAGTAGCAAATTAAAGGCTACAGCAGAAGTATGCGCGTCCTGGACGGACTTAGGCAAACTCTCGTTAATCTCCTGAACATTATAGAAACGTTCGTTAACAAGGTCACTTTTGACTGTGGCCAATAGATGATTTCGGGGTATGCGTGCACGCAATTCCTTTATGGACCCACTTTTGACAAGGACCTCTCAAGTTATCCCCGCCAAGGACCCTTGATACAACGGATATAGCAACCGGTAAACGGTCTCCCATGATAGCTCGAAAACGCTAACTTGCTGCTCCAACTTTACAATAAACAACAAAAACTCAACTAGTTCTTCCTGGATATCGTCGCTGAGCCGCCCTATCCCACGCAACACCTGCAAAAAAGGAGTAGGTAACTTAGCGAAGGGCACTTGCGCGTCCTCCACCTCCCGATTTCCTGCTCCCGGAATAACTACCTCCCTCCCGACAACCTCCGGATCTGCCTCCCCACCAACCTGGCTGCCTCGCCACTCTAAGTTACTCAAACCAATTAGAAAGCTAATTATTTTGCTATGGTGTTACCTGAAAATTATTTCAACTGGGATTGGTAGCAAATGTGACTAGGTCCCGTACCCTCCACAGCCAGTGCAAAATTCGAACTCGCATATGATAAATATGATGATGTAATGGAACACTATATTTTTAAAAGGTTCACGTTTTTCTCCAGTTTGGGTAGCGAAGTGGCCAGTGCTGCATGGTGACGCTTACCTGACTAACGAGCTCCACTGTTACATGCACCAGAACACCCGTCGCCGCCCGCAATCGCACTGATAAGTCGAAAACGTCCCCATCATCCGAAAGGTTTAGGATCCGACATTCATACGGAAGATGTTCCTTTATGAAACAGACCACTCCAATTACGATCGAGGCTCCATTGAGAAGGCAATCGATCTCCAACACCAAAGCCCACAAGAAGTATCAACATCGCCTAGCTACAACCAACAATTATGCAAAAGAAAACTTGTATGAATAATGTCTAGTACTGTACAACTCTCTTATACCCAAAGACAATAATGCTCTGCTGTCAAAATGTAACAGTGGTACTGTATGGAGTTGCCTGGGAAGGGGAGGACTAGGCCAAAGTAAGGGTTGAACATCATTCATGATTAAAAGTATTTATTGAACAATGTATGCTTAAAAGATAAATCAAACCAGTTAAGGAAAATTTGCTTGTAAGCTTTCAGCAAGGAATTAGAAATACGTGACGAACAACAAAAAGCCTCAAAAGTGATAAAATTTCATAAATGTGCACATCCCTGATCATGTGCTACAGTGTTTATTTTGGATGCAAGTAAGACTTTAATACACTGTCACACTGCCCCACATTGTATTGTTGAAAACATAGGAAACCTAAATTGTAGTATATAGTTATGAAAATCTCTGTGTTCAAAGACAACAAATGAGCTTTTCACTTAACTATCACATTTATGGAATTAAATACTTTCAGCAACCCACATTACAGAGACAAAGAAATCTGTTGTATGTCCTTGAGAATTATAATCATTTATCACAAAGTTTCAGTTCCTATAACGACATACCATGTAATTATTAGGGCACATAATTTTTTTTTGTACAAGCTGTTGACACAAAAGAATGAAGCAAAAATTTAATACGGTATCTATACTTCGAAACGACAGCTACAAGAAGAAAAAATTGTGACAAACAATTTAGCAATTCATATTATTGTATTTTCTGATAGGCTGTTTAATGATTTACAATTGCTTGGTATCACTGAATGTTCCACAACACTACTTAACAAAGAAATGAAAACTTACTAAAATAATGAACTTAAAATTTACATTGTTCCCCAAAAAGACACACATATACATTTAAAAAAATACATACTTTAAAAAAAAACCAAGACAATTACAGTGTAGCGTCGAGGAATTTTTTGGGCCACAGGAGTACTGTTGATCGAGAGGCAGCGCAACCAGCGACCTCAGAAACCAACCAGATGTACCCTGGTACTCACCCAGCGTAAATCAGATGGGGACACCTCCCGCCTCGAGACAATTCTTCACTTGGCGCTAGTAACAGGTAGTATAATCTGGCAAGAAAAAGTTCAACAAATAATCAGATCATAAATGATCTTTATTTAACCCCTTAATCATGAAACTGAACACAATGTGGCTAACCAAAATCTCAACAAGGAGTAAGAAGAATGGCCTGCCAACTGCAGTTCTGCAATTCAGGGGCGACCACGCGGGACGGAAGATCAACAAAATTTGAATGGATGCATATGTTTGGCAAACGACAGTACCTTAAAATGGATGCATATGTTTGGCAAACAACCGTACCTTAAATATCAAAAATTTGCCACGAATCCTTTCCTCTGAGAATCCTAACAAGGTAATTTAAATCAAAGACCACAAAGGCAACAACACAGTACATCTTAACGACAGAAAATCACAAATTTACGCTGGTAAGACAAGAATTTGGCAGAAACATGTGCAAGCCTCTTCACTTCTACTCAACGCACCCACAAACAGGACTTGAGCACGCAGGAAGGTTGAACCAGTATTTTTATAGTTGTAATAGCAGTGAAGGTGGGTAAGGCACATATGCAGACAGCGACGCACTGTGAAAGGCAACAGGAAGGAACATTTTGAGAACCTCACGCTGTCCCTAAATTCAAACAACATACTTAAGGTACCATACCATAATTCTAAGACAGCACACTTCCCACTTAACCAAGTGGACACAGCCACGGGCTTCCGCAAGAGAAATAGTCTCTGCCACCTCTTGTCCCAGGATGAAAACTTATTCCCGGATAAGTGGTATACTGAAGTTCATTCATCTGACAAAGAAATGGCATGGCTCAAATCACAACAGGCCATGCCTGAAGAGCACTTCCTTCTCTGCTGCCTGCCACCTAACAAATCACTCCTCACACTCGCTACATTTGCAAAATAGTTCAAATGGCTCTAAGCACTATGGGACTTAATATCTGAGGTCATCAGTCCGCTAAACTTAGAACTATTTAAACCTAACTAACCTAAAGACATCACAAACTTCCATGCCCAAGGCAGGATTCGAACCTCCGACCGTAGCAGCAGTGCGGTCACTTCATTTGCATGTGACCGATCTTCCAAAAGACGAAAACCGAACTTCAGAAACCATTTTTCGCTGTCATTTTACATGTTAAGGTCTGTTGCGGATTTGCCAGCCCAGTTAAATATGGCCTCTGAAAACAGCTGATCCAGTTTCTGATTCAGTCAACACAATACTTATTTCTCTTCACTTAAATATTACAGGTAGACAGCTTCATGCTCATTTTAACATTTGTGCTTCTCTTCACTGCACAGTAAATCCATATTAACCGAATATTCTGAAAACAAGACGTAAGTGAACAACCCAAGCACGTTTCAAAACCGGTTGCTTTTACATGGGAGCAAAAATCGACTGCAAAATTGGAAAACCGGCAACTAGAGTTGGATTTCCAGAATCTGTTTTGAAGTGTTTACATGACAGTATTGGGTTCAAAAATGGTTCAAATGGCTCTGAGCACTATGGGACTTAACAGCTGTTGTCATCAGTTCCCTAGAACTTAGAACTACTTAAACCTAACTAACCTAAGGACATCACACACATCCATGCCCGAGGCAGGATTCGAACCTGCGACCGTGGCAGTCGCGCGGCTCCGGACTGCGCGCCTAGAACCGCGAGACCACTGCGACAGTATTGGGGCTAGGCCAGTTCTGTTCCAAAGTACCATTATCCAAGATGGCGGCCGTCACATCATTCAAGATGGCGGATTTGGGCGGGAAGTTTGAATTTTGGTGAGAAAGTGACACGCCCGCCTCCCCCCAGAAAAATGGCGCGAATTTCAAATTTCAACAAGATAATGCATCACACCAAGAAAAATAGCGGGATAAAGGGACATGTCTTTATTATTTAACCAGTTTCAAGCATGTGTCTTCTCCATGAGCTCTAGAGCCCAACTGGCTTACCTGATATCGTCAGCACCAGAGAGCGCCACCGTGACATCATCCAAGATTGTTGATTTTGGTGGGAAGTTTGAATTTTGGAGGGAAAAAGGTAAATTTGGATACCTCCACTAACATAACCCCCTCCCCAATAAAAATCGCGCAACGTTCAAATTCCAACATGATAATGCGGCACACCTAGGAAAACGGCGGAAAAATTGTGCTTGTCTTTATTATTAAACCAATTTCAAGCAGATGTGTTCGCCACTGAGTCTGGACTGCAATTGCCTTAGTTCACATCCATGCCATCAGAGGTCGCCACCATGACACTGTGCGAGAGAAAAAGCTGGTGACCTTGAGTCATCTCCTGACGTCACAGGCCCGCGAGCAGCCAAGTGCTCCCTCCATACACGCTGTAGACATAGTATTTCATAAATATTCTAACACTCACATCCCACATCTAATGTATGAATTACCCAAGTAGTAAATTCCACTTCAATTTTAATGTACCACTTAAATGTTCAATGAGCAAATGACAAGTTTCACATTTTTCCACTAGGGATGCTGTGGTCCTTCATGACGTACCAGCCCCCACCCCTATAATGCTGCTCTCCTATTCACTACTGCACTAGTCTCTTCACTCTACGTCATAGAACCTATATAAACCAGACCACAACCTAACTCGCCCTTACTCTGCTCCTATACTTGGTCCAGTGCGTTTATCGTCATTACCAAACTTTCAATATGAAGCGATCAGGATCCGCCAGTAGCACTGACAGTGTCAGTGGAAGCAGCAAAGGATCCCACTTAGAGGTAGTTACATTACTTGGTAAGTACATTTTCAGTGGTCCGATATCTGTACTCTTTAACTCTGTGTATGAGTGCTACATCCGTTTTTGATCGCTCTCTATAAAGATTGTTGCATATTTTAACAGATTGTGTGTGTTCTGTGTTATGTCCGTATTCTAGTGCTCTCTATAAAGATTGAGCTTATTAGTGATGTGTGTGTTTCTATGTTCTGTGTTGCGTTGGACCACATTCTCTACAAAATGCTGTGTCATTTAACACATTCTTTGTTTGTGCATCTCTATCTTATATCTCTGTATAGTAGCCCATTCTACCCAGATTGAAGTGTCATTTAACAGATTTTGTCTTACATGTTATATTTGTTTTGTAGTGCTCTCTATAAATGTTTCATTTGTTTCCTTTTTTGCCTATATGTTCTGGTCTGCTGATTTCTGTATCATTTAAGTCACTGCACATTTTCCTTTCCATACTCGATATTATACTCAGTCTTTTCCATCTTTCTAGATTTCATCCCTCAAATGCTTGCTGCTCTAGACCACCAGCTCGAGATGGAGACGCCACAAGCGCAGCTCGAAGGTAAGTACATTTCTAATAAAAACGTAGTTCTTAGATCAAAATAATTTAATCTAATGTATATACATATATATATATATATATATATATATATATATATATATATATATATATATATATATATATATACACATTTAGTCTTCATGTTCTAGTCTTTCCTTTGTAGATGTCCCTAATTCTGTGCACAGGGAGGGGTGCATCAACCAAAGCAAACAAGGCAATGGCTGTCAAACGATGTCCCCTCCAGGGGGCACCCAGTTTTTAGAGGAGGAGGAAGAGGAGTTCAACCTACCTGACTGGTTTGGGGGCCTCGTTGAATGTGGCAATGAGTTGCTCAAACCATGGAGCCAGAGCAGAGAAGGTGAATAGTTTTGAAGATTAACATTACTGCAAATACTTACCATTATTTACTCTTATTATTATTTATCGCTCTTTTAAATCTAACTCATTAAAGTAACTTTTTTTCTTATTTATGTTTCTGGTATATCACACGGTGTAGTCTGTGTACCTCGAGCTGCAGTTGCAAGGGCGGGAATCCAGGGCGCACAGCCTCAAAGACACATGGTGCCTTGTATAGTCCCAATCAGGGCTGTGCAAGATGCGGTTGAAGGCATGAAAGCTCCGCCCCCAGCACCGGCACAGCCCCTCTGGTGTCCGTGGGCAACTCAACAGGTTTGCTGCGACCGAGAAGAAGATGAAGAACAACAACGGTCCCCCACGCTACAGGCAGATAGCAGCACCAGCAATGCACCCCCATAAGCCGTCGTCGCAGCCCGGCCCTTCGAGTCGGCTGTCGCCACCTCCTCTTACCAAACCAGCTTGCCTCCATTGTCCTCCCAAGGTACGCGTTCCTACACGTATTCCCCCCCCCCCCCCCCTGCAAATGATCACGACGCACCATTGCCAGCCCCTTCATCTACTGGGTGGACCCCTAGCTGTAATGGTAGTAATAGTAATTATCCTGTGGCTAGCGGTAGTTCTCTCCCCCGTCCTATCGATAATGATTTGGATTAGAATCACATAATGACCCCCTTAGAATACTCACCAGTAGCTAGGGCTTTAGAAGGGTGAATCTCATTCCCTAGAATTTAGAATCTGGGTGGAGGTATCGCGACCCTGTTGGATTTTTACAAGTGTGCCTCCCTGTCTTGGAGACCAAGCACCTCAAAGTCCTACAAGATCCGGGAATTAGCGCCATTAAATGCACTGCAGTGTTATGCTGTGAATTGAGTCACCCATCTAAACATCAAGGTGAGGTGGAGACAAGGACTCTGCACTATATATGGGGTGATAATGGCGTTATTTCTTGGAGCACATCGATTGCTGAGTGGTAGCGAGAATCCACCTTGAGCACTATTATGGCTCTATATTTCGAGATGGGAATCCGTGGGTCTGCTAACGCGCTTAGCAGTGTACCACACCTCTACATCCATATACATCCATATCCAATAAATGGAGGGAACAGTTATATTAAACTCCCTAATGCATGCATTAATGTTCAAAATCAGCATGGTAATGTTTGTTTTGCATGGTCAGTTCTGGCTTGTCAGAGAAATTATAATTACAAACATCATCCCGACCATCTGGGCAGTTACAAAGTCAGAGATACTAAGAGACAGTATAAATTTGATGAAGTTGAGTTCTCTGTAATGATCCAGGACATACATAAGTTTGAGGCTCAGAATACCATGATATCGGTCCACGTTTATGGCCTGGAGATAAAAAGGACAAGTCAGACGAACAGGACAAGCATACAGTAGTAGGTCCCCTCCATTGCTCAAAATCTGCAGGTGAGCGAGAACAGCATGGTCGCAGGTTCGAATCCTGCCTCGGGCATGGGTGTGTGTGATGTCCTTAGGTTAGTTAGGTTTAAGTAGTTCTAAGTTCTAGGGGACTTATGACCTAAGATGTTGAGTCCCATAGTGCTCAGAGCCATTTTTGAGAACAGCATGTAAACATGCTGCTCTTCTCTGAAGGTGATAATTACCACTACATGTGGATCAAAGACATGTCCCGACTCCTCTCCACCCAACTATCAAAAAATTACCATAAAAGCATATTTTTCAAGGTGTTTGTATTATTTTTCACCTGAACAGTTCTTAGTGACACATCTACTAGACTGTGCTTCCAAGGATGCTGTACGTGTGATTATGCCCATTGAAGAAATGAACTCTATTAAATTTCAAAATGCTCACCACCAGCAGCGTTGTCCTTTTGTTGTGTACTCCGATTTTTAATGCTTGTTGGCTCCTATTACTCGTTGTGAAGGAAACACCATAGCCTCACACACAAATTTCACACAAAACATGAACCGTATGTGGCAGCGTTCCAAGTTCTATGTGGATATGATTCTAAACTTAACCGCTATCAGTCTTACGTAAGTAACGAACCAGCGGTTTGGCTCCTCACTGAGCTTGAAAAACTTTCATGGGAAGTTGACAGGCTCTACAGCACCAACTTTCCCATGACCAAATCAAAGGAAGATGATGAAATGTATGAAAACGCTGGTCTTAGATAGGCTGGTCTTAGATAGAAAACTGGAAACTCCTCATAGAGACCACTGTCATCTTACGGTTAAGTTCCGCGGTGCAGCTCACAATGCATGCAACTTGAGGTATCAGTTACCTAGACACATACCCGTCTTTTTTCATAATTTGAGCTGGTATGACGCTCATTTTCTCGTTGAGCACTTGGCTAAGTTCGGTATGATGAATGATCAGGTCAGTGTCCTCCCTGAAAGTGTTGAGAAGTACATATCTTTTTCAAAACAAAGGACGCCAAAAATTACGCTCCGCTTCCTTGACTCTTTACGCTGTATGCAGACTTCACTCCAGAAACTGGTTGAGACTTTACCTCAGAATGATATGCATATCACTCGATTTGCATTTTGCGATGAGGAAAAGTTCCAACTTGCGACTAGGAAAGGAGTTTTCCCATACGAGTATGTTGGTAGTATGGCAAAACTCAATGAAACCAGGCTTCCCGACATATCTGCTTTTATCAGTTCTCTTACAGTCGATGCCATAACCACTTCAGATTATGAGCATGCTGTAAATGTCTGGCGGGAATTCAACATCCCCAATTTGGGAGAATTTCCAAGGTTATATATGGACACGGATGTGCGTTTGCTTGCAGATGTTTTCGAAAAGTTCCAGAGTGTATGTATGACCATGTACTCTCTGGACCCTGCCTTTTATTACATGTCACCCGGCTTGTCCTGAGACGCTATGCTCCAAAAATTGAAAATTGAACTTTTGACAGATCCTGCAATGCTTCTATTTTTTGAGCGAGGGATGCCTTTGGGACTTTGTCAATGTGTTCACATGCACGCCAAGGCAATTAACCCGCGGATGGGTCTCGAGTTCAACGCATTCCTTTATTCCAGTTACATTTTGTACTTCAATGTTAACAACTTATATGGGCACGCCATGGTACAACCGCTGCCGGTTGGTGGGTTTAGGTGGCTGTCCGAAGACGAATTGAAGGGATTAGGTGGACAAATAATGGGTCTTGCAGCTGATTCTGATGTAGGGTATGTGCTTGAGGCAGACATCGGATATGCTAATAATTTGCATGGAGAGACAAGCAACTTGCCGTTATGTCCAGAGGAACAAATTCTGCAGGGAGCACCATCCCTAAACTGCTGGCTACTGTTGGGGATAAGCTGAGGTATATCGTCCATTATCCTAACCTACAGCAGTGCCTCAGATTAGAGATGAAGCTTGTTAGAGTCACCCGGGCAATCTCCTTCAAGCAATCCCCACGGTTGAAGGAGTATATGGAACTAAATACCGAAAAGAGGGCGGTCGCGAATAATGATTTTAAAAAAGACTTTTATAAATTAATGAATAATTCGATTTTCGGGAAAACTATGCAGAATGTGCAGATTGAACGCGATATTGTCATTAGAACCTCATGGGAAGGGCGTTATGACATGAGAAAATGTATAGCCAGGCCAAATTTTAAGCGGGGCACAATCTTCAATGAGAACTTTGTTGCTGTGGAGATATCGAAGACAGCAATAGAATTTATGAAGCCCATCTATTTGGGGATGTGCATACTGGATATCTCCAAATTCTACATGTACCAATTCCACTATTAGTTTGTAAAACCTCATTTCGTAGAACCAAAGTTACTTTATATGGATACAGACAGCTTTATCTACTGGATCAAGAACTGTGATCCATATGAAGTAATTAGGTGCAGTGGTAAAGAATTCAACACGTCTCCTTATGAGGCCAATAATCCTTACGGAATTGGTCGACAGAACAAGAATGTTATCGGTCTCATGAAAGACGAGTCAAGTGGTTTACCAATTGTACAGTTTGTGGGATTGAGGTCCAAAATGTATGCATATTATACAGTGGATGAGGGTCACTCTGAGGTGGGAAAAGGGTGTTAGACGCATGGCATCTCGTGTTCTTATGGTCGAGGACTATTTGCAATGCCTATATAGTCACAGCATTGAAAGTGCTCGTCCACACATGGTTCAACAAACTAGCGTTCGATCACGAGCTCATGAGGTGTATATTGTGCTACAGTCTAAAGTCAGGTTGTCTCCTCATGACGATAAAAGAGTCATTTGTGAGGATGGGGTGGAAACCCTCCCATAATCACACTATTTACTTGAAACGAAGTAGGGGTGGGGGACTCTGGATGATTGATAGGGAGGGAATGAGCATGAGAATGCTGTGAATGGGGGTTATGCGTGGAAATAGTATGGCTCTTTTATCAAAGTGTAAATATTGGATGAGAGTGTTGCTTGGTGTGTAGCACTTTGCGTGCTTCTGTGTATCTCTGAGTGTACGAATGGGTGTGGGCGCCTGTGTACCTTTTATGTGTATGTAAATATATATGTTAATTATTTTTGAAAGAAAAATGATAAAAATGAAAAAAAGAATTAAAACTGAAAAAAGTATATTTATGTAAATATTTTTTGACCAGGATTAGTATGTAATATATGAAGAAAAGGTAAATTTTCCCACTTGACTTGTACCTCCCATATGAAGAAAAAGTAAACTTTTCGCACTTCATATGTGCTTCCGTTTGAGTGGTTATGGAGATTAGATTTTAGTTTGTAAGTTTCGCCTACTGCTAGCCATCCAGTCAGACCTAGTTATAAGTATGTGATTTCCACCAATTAAATTTTTATATATGTTCACTTGCTTGTTGTAGTGGAAAAATGTTTAGAGGCATCGAGTTCAATGAAAAATATACATATGTTCACCTCACTCTTGTAGTGGAAAATGTTTAGAGCCACTTACTTCAGAGAAATATATTTTCATTTGCTCGTGGTAGTGGAAAATGTTTTTCGGGTGGAACTTCACTAGCGATAGTATTTACGGTGTAAGATATGTATAATTAGGTTGCAGTACCTCTGCATTAGTTGTAAAATTATATATATACAGGGTGTTACAAAAAGGTACGGCCAACCTTTCAGGAAACATTCCTCACACACAAATAAAGAAAAGATGTTATGTGGACATGAGTCCGGAAACGCTTAATTTCCATGTTAGAGCTCAATTTAGTTTCGTCAGTATGTACTGTACATCCTCGATTCACCGCCAGTTGGCCCTATTGAAGGGAGGTAATGTTGACTTCGGTGCTTGTATTGACATGCGAGTCATTGCTCTACAGAACTAGCATCAAGCAAATCAGTACGTAGCATCAACAGGTTAGTGTTCATCACGAACGTGATTTTGCAGTCAGTGCAATGTTTACAAATGCGGAGTTGGCAGATGCCCATTTGATCTATGGATTAGCACTGGGCAATAGCCGTGGCGCGGTACGTTTATATCGAGACAGATTTCCAGAACGAAGGTGTCCCGACAGGAAGACGTTCGAAGCAGTTGATGGCGTCTTTGGGAGCACGGAACATTTCAGCCTATGACTCGCGACTGGGGAAGACCTAGAACGACGAGGACACCTGCAATGGACGAGGCAATTCTTCGTGCAGTTGACGATAACCCTAATGTCAGCGTCAGAGAAGTTGCTACTGTACAAGGTAACGTTGACCACGTCACTGTATGGAGAGTGCTATGGGAGAACCAGTTGTTTCCGTACGATGTACAGCGTGTGCAGGCACTATCAGCAGCTGATTGGCCTCCACAGGTACACTTCTGCGAATGGTTCATCCAACAATGTGTCAATCCTCATTTCAGTGCAAATGTTCTCTTTACGGATGAGGCTTCATTCCAACATGATCAAATTGTAAATTTTCACAATCAACATGTGTGGACTGTCGAGAATCCGCACGCAATTGTGCAATCACGTCATCAACACAGATTTTCTGTGAACGTTTGGGCAGGCATTGTTGGTGATGTCTTGATTGGGCCCCATGTTCTTCCACCTACGCTCAATGAAGCACGTTATCATGATTTCATACGGGATACTCTACCTGTGCTGCTAGAACATGTGCCTTTACAAGTACGACACAACATGTGTTTCATGCACGATGGAGCTCCTGCACATTTCAGTCGAAGAGTTCGTACGCTTCTCAACAACAGACTCGGTGACCGATGGATTGGTAGAGGCGGACCAATTCCATGGCCTCCACGCTCCCCTGACCTCAACCCTCTTGACTTTCATTTATGGGGGCATTTGAAAGTTCTCGTCTACGCAACACCGGTACCAAATGTAGAGACTCTTCGTGCTCGTATTGTGGATGGCTGTGATACAAGATGCCATTCTCCAAGGCTGCATCAGCGCATCAGGGATTCCATGCGACGGAGGGTGGATGCATGTATCCTCGCTAACGGAGGACATTTTGAACATTTCCTGTAACAAAGTGTTTGAAGTCACGCTGGTATGTTCTGTTGCTGTGTGTTTCCATTCCATGATTAATGTGATTTGAAGAGAAGTAATAAAATGAGCTCTAACATGGAAAGCAAGCGTTACTGGACGCATGTCCACATAACATACTTTCTTTCTTTGTGTGTGAGGAATGTTTCCTGAAATTTGGCAGTACCTTTTTGTAACACCCTGTATATACACTACCGTCCTTAAAATTGCTACACCACCAAGATGTCGTGGTACAGACGCGAAATTTCACCGACAGGAAGAAGATGCTGTGATATGCAAATGATTAGCTTTTCAGAGCATTCACACAAGGTTGGCGCCGGTGGCGACACCTACAATGTGCTGACATGAGGAAAGTTTCCAGCCGATGTATCATACACAAACAGCAGTTGACCGGCGTTGCCTGGTGAAGCGTTGTTGTGATGCCTTGTGTAAGGAGAAGAAATGCGTACCATCACGTTTCTGACTTTGATAACGGTCGGATTGTAGCCTATCACGATTGCGGTTTATCGTATCGCGACGTTGCTGCTCGCGTTGGTCGAGATCCAATGACTGTTAGCAGAATATGGAATCTGTGGTTTCAGGAGGGGTAATACAGAACACCGTGCTGGATCCCAACGGCCTCGTATCCCTAGCAGCCAAGATGACTGGCATCTTATCCGCAGAGTGCAACGGATCGTGAAGCCACATCTCGATCCCTGAGTCAACTGATGGTGACGTCTGTAAGACAACAACCATCTGCACGAACAGTTAGACGACGTTTCCAGCAGCATGGACTATCAGCTCGGAGACTATGGCTGCGGTTACCCTTGACGCTGCATCACAGACAGGAGCGCCTGGGATGGTGTAAAAATGGTTCAAATGGCTCTGAGCACTATGGGACTTAACTTCTATGGTCATCAGTCCCCTAGAACTTAGAACTACTTAAACCTAACTAGCCTAAGGACATGACACAACACCCAGCCATCACGAGGCAGAGAAAATCCCTGACCCCGCCGGGAATCGAACCCGGGAACCCGGGCGTGGGAAGCGAGAACGCTACCGCACGACCACGAGATGCGGGCTGGGATGGTGTACTCAACGACGAACCTGGGTGCACGAATGGCAAAACGTAATTTTTTCGGATGAATCCAGGTTCTGTTTACAGCATCATGATGGTCGCATCCGTGTTTGACGACATCGCAGTGAACGCACATTGGAAGTGCGTATTTGTCATCGCCATACTGGCGTATCACCCAGCGTGATGGTATGGGGTGCCATTGGTTACATGTCTCGTTCGCCTCTTGTTCACATTGATGGCACTTTGAACAGTGGACGTTACATTTCAGATGTGTTACGACCCGTGGCTCTACCCTTCATTCGAGCCCTGCAAAACCCTACATTTCAGCAGGATAGTGCAGGTCCTGTACCGACCTTTCTGGATACAGAAACTGTTCGACTGCTGCCCTGGCCAGCACATTCTCCAGATCCCTCACCTACTGAAAATGTATGGTCAATGGTGGCCGAGCAACTGGCTAGTCACAATACGTGAGTCACTAGTGTTGATGAACTGTGGTATCGCGTTGAAGCTGCATGGGCAGCTGTACCTGTACACACTATCCAAGATCTGTTTGACTCAACGCCCAGGCGATCAAGGCCGTTATTACAGCCAGAGGTGGTTGTTCTGGGTACTGATTTCTCAGAATCTGTGCACCCAAACTGCGTGCAAATGTAATCACATGTTAGTTCTAGTATAATATATTTGTCCAATGAATACCATTTGTTATCTGCACTTCTTCTTGGTGTAGCAATTTTAATGGCCAATAGTGTGTCTTTGTATACATACACATATATATATATATATATATATATATATATATATATATATATATATAATTTGTGTGAGGAGAATGCTTATATTTCTCAATAATATAAAATGTTAAACACGTATTTGCAAAGAGCATAAGGTTGATATTTTTCGTCAAAAACCAATCATTTATCTGTAAACTCATATATAAATGTGAAAACTGAATCATGTTACTTTAAACTGATATTTCGCAAACACTGTTTAAAAAAATTCTCAATTCAATAATAAATTCACTTATTTTATTGTGAAAATGTCGAATTTTGTTATTATTCCTCCCCTCTATAATCGTCATTCTTTTTATTAAAAAAATATTAGAAATATGTTTTTGTGTGTCTACAAGACGTGGATACAGCCATATTGCACTGCACAGGGCTGTAAGGTTTGCTGCTTTAAAAACAAATCATTTTTGAATGACACGTGCTGGACTTCGTACGACGGTCATGAACACACAGCTTGCCTCAGTACTTTCTTTCAGCCCATGCGCTTGCAGCTGCGTGGCTGGCATCTGACGCATCACCACGCAGGTGAGGTGAAAGCTGGTCTATTATTGACTCAGGTAACGTTACTCAGCATGTCAAGGCTGAGGTATGTGTCTCAGACAGTTCCATTGGAATTCGCTTCATATACAATATCACCCAATAAAATTACATTCTACGCACATTGGGTGTCATAGAAAGAAAGAGAAAGAACATATTTTATAAATGATTATTTATTTGTAATCCAACTTAAAAGCAATTTTACATTCTCATATGCAGATACAAGATCGCTTTTTTGGTAAATGTTCTTCAGTCGATGGATAGATGGACATTTGTACAATTCCAGGTCTTGGACAGAAGCAAATTTAAATATTCCACGCAGCCAGGTAATCTTTGCATCATCTTTAACGTAGACAATCGTCTCCTTGTGATCAAATACTCGGAGTACTCTCACCAAATCTTTATAAGACATGCCAGGGTATCCCACTGAATTTCGTGATAGAAGTGTTTTAACCACATTGCACTTCTACATGTTTTAATTCACTTCACATCCTTGAATGGTTTCGGCGATGCAACTCTTGATGAAAATGTTTCTATCATTCCATCAATTTGTGCGAATGCTATTAATGCACAGTCTTCAATCATGAATTGCATGCATTTATCGTAGTAAAATCCATGAACGTCAGCTATGATGCTCACACCTTGGTGTAACATTGTGATCTGCCTTAGAGCTAGCAGAAGGCCTATTAATTTATACAACTCGTTGCACTACACCAGTGAGCGGGCAGTAGTTAAAAACACAATCATTCAGAACTAGAGCACATACTGCAGGGTTATCTGGACAGTTTGTTGAAGATTCAAATTCAGTCCGTACATCTACAGGCCCTGTTTTAATTATCTCATTCTGTTTTGAACAGTCAATCACGAATATTGGTGCTAGCTTCTTGAAACTCTGTGGACTGAGTAGGCATCCTTCATTTTCAACACCTTCGTAGTAAGATGCTCGGAACCTTGCATGCATTTCAAATGCCAGACTGTATACATTGCTGTCCCACTGTAGATGTAGATTGTTGTATGGGTAGTATTCGGAATTCAGGTAGACTCTGGCGTTGGTTAACTTGCAGTGGTCAAATTCAGTTGAGTCCTTTGATACATTCCCATGCCTTTGAGTTTGAAATACGATTATGATGAATCGAGGTGCTTCCAACTGCACTGATGTTTTAGTAGCCCAAGTATGTGTGATTCTGTAGGTAGGACTGGGTATTCAAAAAGCTCCCATAATCAGAAAGTTAGTGGTAGATAGCTGCCGGCATTCAGAACTTTTAAGAGCTTCAAGCGTTCCTCGTCAGCAACAGTGATGTGAGGCATTTTCCATACTATACTATTAATCTTGATTTGAACATTCTCTGCAGCTGTTTGAAAGAATGAATTCGTATCACTTGCACTCCACACCAAAATAAGCTCCTGCTTAGCTTTCATAATAATTCAATGCACGTCCTCAAAATAACCCATAAGCATTTTTACTGGCACGCACGCGGTAAATCTGCTGTATCCCCCCCCTCCCCCCTCACCATCCGGCGCATCTATGAACCATCTCGCATTTTCCAAGCTGTTTGAATCACAGGTTGAGGCTGAAACGTATGTTTTAAGGGTTGACATTATGCCAACATTGTGTGTGTGTTCGCTTTCGATACCGTTAAGTTCATACCGTATCTTTTGAAACAGGAATGCTAGAGCATTTCGTGTGAACTTCGAGAGCATTACCACAGTGCCGTGAGCTTTCTTAAATGTACAGTCCAGATACAGGAAGCTCTTGCAAGGCAGTGTTACGGCGTCCTGATGCTGGATAACAATCCTAATTTCATCATTTTTGTTAAATGTGCTTGAGGCGTACGATTTGTGTGAGTGGTATTCATCACGTATAATTCGATCATCATACTCTACTGACTGAGTTACGTTGAGCGACGTCATTTTGCGGTTTGAAACCTGCTGAAATAAGGAATCCGTAATTAAGGCGTGTTATCGCCTTGCGCTTCCGTGATACACTGACGGGTTGTGAGCTCGGTGTGCTAGCTTTATACCTTACTCCCATCCCGCCTTAGATGCAAGCGTACAATGATCTCTTCTCCTCGAAAGTTAACAAGCTGATTATTCTGGACAACAGTACTCAGTTATAGGTAATCCAATGTCTGAACTGTCACCGGGGGATATATAGCGTTTGTAGGAGCTTGAACTATTTTATACCCAGTACCGACTGTAGGGAAGAATTCGTAAATTGAGTGAACCAAGTTATCTGTGAGGTATGAGCTTACGGCAATATTGCACTCAACGTGGATTGTGCTGCTGGAAGTATATCTACAGCTTGAACCGATGCCTAAAATTTACTGGTGTCCTTCACCAAAACACAATCCCTTGCAAAACCTAGCAGTGGACCTATTAAATCTCTCTGTCTAAAGTCGATCGTACCACTCTCTGTCCGTATTTCAGTTTTGAGGGTATTAATGTTTGCCTGTAGTTCAATACCTTTTCCTGACTGTTTTAAGACTTCATATAAATCATCAGTATCGTAGGCACCATGTTTATTTATAGAATCTCCTTCCGACCTTCAATTTCCAGATGCAGTTTATTGATGCTCTTTGTGATATTTGGAATGCTGTTATACGACTCCAGACCAATCAGCGCAATACTCCAGGCCCCTGCACTTATATCAATCGGTGGAAAGTAACTTGCACGTAATACTGATCCTCGCTCTTTTAAAGTTAGAGTGTATGACATTGCATGTAAACCTAAAATGATGGGTGTGTGTTCAATGATGACTCTTTTATATGTGTGGATGTTTGCACACCGGTTATGACGAGGAAAGGAGAAAGCACACATTCCAGACTTCTCACTGCTCGGTCTAAATATAGCGCACATTCCAGAGGTTCGCTGATGCGGGCGAAGGCTGATTTGCCATGGCTATGATGAGGAACATAACGCAGAGATGCCCACACAGGTATGCGTTAAAGCCCTGATATCGCCAGAAATTGTAGAAGACACGTCTTTTGCTGGTGAAGTAGCGTTGTAATTCTTCAGGCGGGTGTAAATCCCCAAATAAATCGAAATATTGTACTGTATTTGCAGTTTTCTTAACATACGCCACCCAATGGGTCCCTGGACCCGCAGCAACATCTGAATTTACAATTCCGCACTCAATAGTCCACCACATGGTTTTCGGTAATGTATCCCGCATAAAGACCCCACGGAATCGAGGAATGTGAAGTTTTTCTTTAACAATATTAACCAGATCTTTATTCGTGAGCGCTCGATTAGGTAGGATAACTAACTGACTTTTTTTTTATTTATAAAGAGACCTAAGCCGGGCTCACACACGCAACGAAAGTATCGCCACAAGTCAAGTCATTCTGAAGTGGCGCTGTGAGCTACCGTTCACACAGGACGCCACAAATTCTTCGTAATTGTGTAGTTTGCAAAATGGCGTCACCTGTCTCAACTGATTAAACGGCTGTACATATTACTAAATAAAATGTTTTGGAAACATAATAAATGTAAAATATTACTTACCAAAGTGTTTCTTGTCTCTCTTGTCTCGACTACATGTTTTAAGAACCGTTCTGCAGCTTCGAACCAAGCAAGGCTGGGTTTATAAATACCGTCTGTAGACGCACCACTCTTAAGTGATTTCAGTACTTTTTTATGTTCATTCATGTAAGCATTTCGAATGCTTCGAATTTTTAATTTTGTTGTAGCTACATCAATTCCAGGTACATATTCACACAAATTATTTACTATTTAAATTAATGCAGCATCTCTCAAATTCCTTTGTTTGTGTGACTCGCTTCTGTGGTTCCAAAGGCATTCTCGTTCTTGATACACCTCCAAGAATCTCATAATTGTCGCTGTTGACCACTTTCTCGACAAACGCATAAACAAAAGCACTATCTGCGAACGAATACGCACTAAAAAGCTTTAAACCCAGCCGCGAGGTAGCAATCGAATGACGTTATTCGATTGTGGAGAAGGCAAAATGGCGCAACAAAGTAGAACCAAGTTCAACTTTTTGTGGCGTGACAAAAGTTGCGCTTCTTAAATGGCGCCACCGAAAACTAGGAGTTCACACATGCGTCTACAAAGCAACTGCACTTCGCCATTAGCAGTGGCGATACTTTTGTTGCTTGTGTGAACCCGGTTTGCTGGGTGCTGGGTGAACGTGGTTTGCTGGGAGATCTTTATTTGCAGCGTATGCGAGGTCGTGTTCAAGGCAGGCTTCATCTAGTAGGTTAATACCTTTATCGTCGCGTGCCAGCCGTTTCTGAAGCTTTGTTCCAGGCCCAGAGATGTTATATCCAGGAATGTGCAATTCAGCACGCAATTTGTCTATAATACCACCTCCACCTCTTATTATGGTGTGCCTCATATCATGCATGGTACGCTACTGATGAGATAGAGGTCTACACGCCCTGTTATATACTAACTCGTCAGCATCAATCCAACTATTTTCTGATGATGGAAATCCTAACCATTTAACTAGCGTTCTATTCCTGCGACGTCTTATCACGCGTTAGATGGGAAGTTCATCTGGTTCAGAGCTCTTCTGCAATTCCTCCGCGTAAAAGCATCCTGCAACTTTTTCACCCTTGCCATCCTTTAAGATATATGTCCTAGGGTTGGTTCTCTGCACTTTGGATACTGTGAATATCTCCGCTGACCAGTTTGGTAAGTACGATTTCTCGAATGCTGTCTCGTGTTTTGAAATACGTACTATGTCACCTGTTTGGAGGGGTCCAGCTTTTTAATGCTGAAATATACTGTGCCCATGAGTGAATTATCGCGAACATCGATCGGTCTCATTTTTATTGTACTATGTTTGGTTCGATTATACCGTACAATTATCTGTGGAATGATATGTAGCCACTTGTACGAACCGCTAAGATTAAAACGCATCGACATTTGAGCTTTGACTGTTCTGTTCAAACGCTCCACGAAATTAGCTTTCAGGTGGGTAAACGTAGAGTAGTGGTGTATCCCGTTCTGCTCCACCACAGTCTTGAAATGTTCATTGTGCATGTGCGGGCCCCGACAGGTTGGAACCTGCTAATGATGATGTCATGGGTGAAGCTAGCGGATAAAGAAGAATATTCATAAGCATAATATTCTGCTGCTACAGAAATAATAATAATAATAATAATAATAATAATAGTAATTTTGCGAAATAGATACCTACTTTTCTGCTGCTTTCTCCTCCTATTCTGCTGCTGGTGCTACTGCTCTGGTGACTGACGCTTCATCTTGACTAACTGACTGATCTGAACAGAGATCGAGCAGCTGCTGAGTCCTCCTTATATACTATCCACCTATGTTGTCACGATGCCGTGTTCATATTGGCTGAATCGTGTGATCACATGACCTATCGAAGTGCCCTCTAGCGGGAGCTCATGAACTAGATCAGTTCTTCGGTCTGCTGGATCGGAGGCAGTCATCTCTTGTGGGCTGGGAGCTTTTATGGTGCTTTTAGAAAAGGCAGACAGATCCAACAATAGCAGATGTTTCCATCTTTAATGCATCTCGCTGCAACGCATTTATTTGCAGGACCGTATTCTTCCTCTTCATATGTTAGAGCATTATTGTGCGCTTCCATTCCGCATGTATTAGGCTATGTGGGCAGTCTTCGACTGTATGCTTACAAACAACACAGCTGTTAAACTCATCCCACTCAAACACCAATAACTCATCGATAGAACACGATGGTCACGAGGATGGGGGAGGGGGGGGGGGTGAGCAGATGATCATAAACGGTATATACGAAGTATATGAATATGCTTAGACTGAAGTGAATTGACATCAACTGGCGCTGCAGTCTGGAACAGCAAGACCGCTACGGTCGCAGGTTCGAATCCTGCCTCGGGCATTGATGTTTGTGATGTCCTTGGGTTAGTTAGGTTTAACTAGTTCTAAGTTCTAGGGGACTAATGACCTCAGCAGTTGAGTCCCATAGTGCTCAGAGCCATTTTTTTGACATCAACTGACTCTCTTCCATTTTGGAAGAGTGAATGCTTCATGATGAATATCTTGGCAGTTTGCGCATGCGCATGAGCATGTGCTGGCTACGATATGCATTCTGGCTCCATCCCTCTGCATTGCCGAAATCTGCTGAACAGAAGTCTTGTACTTATTCCTCCTACACTCCTCCATTATCATACTCTTCCATACATGACGTAGTGAACTGTGGCTACAGTCCTCCCTCGAATGTCTACATATAATGCAGCTGTTGACAGCTGCTCTATCCTCCACATTCATCTCGATTATTGAACTCATGACAACTGTTTGATAACGACAACTCAGCACAGACTGAATGTGCACCATCTTGGATAACAGTACTCGCATCATTAGCTGACGTCAAGACAACATCCTCTGTGTACCAAGCCATGTGGTGGACACACTGGGTGCAGTCATCTTGAATAATGGTACTTGTGTCATGATCTGACGCCACAGTGGCGCTCTCTGGTGGCCATGATATGAACTAAGCCAGTTGCAGTCCAGACTCAGTGGCGAACACATCTGCTTGATATTGGTTAAAGACAAGTCCATTTTTCCCTTCATTTTCCTAGGTGTGATACATTATCATGTTGTAATTTGAAATTCTCGCCATTTTCTGATGGCGGAGGGAGGGGTGTTAGGTTAGTGGAGGTAGCCCAAGTGTAGTATCTTCCTGCCAAAATCCACCATCTTGGATGACGTCATGGCGGAATTCTCTGGTGGCGACGATATTAACTAAGCCAGTTGGGCTCTAGAGCTTGGAATTTGAAATTCGCGCAATTTTTCATGAGGGAAGGGAGGCGTGGCACTTTCAAGCCAAAATTGAAGCTTCCCACGAAAATCCGCCATCTTGAATGATGTCACTGCCACCATCTTGGATGATGTCATCGCAGCCATCTTGGATAACGGTACTTTAGAATAGAACTGGCCTAGCCCCAATACTCATGACCACCCAGAAACGGTACTGGGAAATCGGTTTACGTAATACAGTTTTGGGAGCCTCATATAAATGGGGTAAATGTCACTTACTTACATCAAAACGGCACGCCCTCCATTAGAGGCAAAGATGGCGTGCGTAAGATTTACCGCGAACTAACGACATGTTACGGCTCTCTCGTCACTAAGCAAGGTGAATGTGGGAGAAAGTAGTATATGTCGTCTCACTCCTCTTCAGTAGTAAATTCCCTGCGATGGACAACGCCTCTCATGTAATGTTTGAAAATGGAATTCTGAGCATTTCAGTAATGTAATCGAGCTGATCCAACGATCCTGTGACGAAAGGCGCAGATCCTTTTTCCATCTTCTCTGTCTCTTTACCAGTTCCACCTGGTAAAGATCCCATCGACAGTCTTCAAGAATGGGTAGAACAACTTACTTATGTCACTTCCTTAGTCAATGAGTTTCACGTTCTTACAGTTCTTACTGTGAATCTCAGCCTGGCATCTGCTTTTCCAACTATTTGTTTTATGTGGTCATTCCACTTGAGGTCGCTCTGGGTGGTTACTCCTTGTTATTTTACAGTAGATACTGTTTCCAGCAGATTTTTCATCAGTAGTATAGTTGTAGAGTAGTGGCTTTTTTTTCCTATGTATGCACAATATTTTGCGTTTATTTACCTTCAGGGTCAACTTCCAGAGCCTGCAACGTTCACCAATCCTCTACAGGTCATTCTGCAAATAGATATTATCTTCTGGCGTTGCTACATTGTTGTAGACAACGGCATGATCTGTGAATAGTTTTAAAGACCATCCGATGATTTCTACTAATTTATTTACATAAATAGTAAACAGCAACGGTCCTATCACACACCCTTAGGGTACTGCGGAAATTACCTTTACATCCGTCGATTTTGTTCCGTTAAGAGCGACGTGTTGAATTCTTTCTGTAAAGAAGTTTTTAATCCAGTCTTAAATCTGTTCCGATAGTCGATAAGCTCGTATTTTATCCACTAAACAGCAGTGCAGGACGGTGTCAAGAGCCTTCCTGGAGTCAAGGAACACGACATCAACTTGAACGCCGTTGTCTACAGCGCTATGAATCTCATGGAGGTACACAGCGATCTGAGTTTCGGGAGATCTCTGTTTGCGGAACCCATGTTGGTATGTACAGAGGAGATTTTCATTCCCCAAAAACGTCAGAGTTCTTGAGCAGATAACACATTCCATAGTTCTACAACAGATTGACGCGTACGATGTAGGGCTAGAATTGTGTGCATCTGTCCTGCAGCCCATCTTGAAAATGGGGAATTTTTTTCTAGTCGCTAGGTACCCTCCGTTGTCCCAGTATTCCGCGTTGAAACAGTTTCGGAAATCCGAATTCAGTATTTCGGCCTTGTTTTATTTATCTTTCCTTTCGGTGCAGTGTGGTCTCTGAGTGAATGAAGCCGACTCACAAGCGTCTGGAGAGGAGCGTCGCGCCGCGGCTACTGTTTGGAAGCGCCTTTTTGAATACACTTTTTGAGAATACTGACAGGCCGTGGAATAGGAGGAAAGAGGCTCGACAAGGATGGCCCCAAGCGGCACTGTTGGGTGTTGCGCAACGACATCCACGGCATCACGAAGCCGGCGATCCACTGCCTGGCGCAAAGAGGCGGCTTGAAGCGCATCTCTGGTCTAATCAACGAGGAGGGCCGTGGAGTGCTGAAGTTGTCCCTGGAGAACGAAATCCGCGACGCGGTCACCATACAGTACGCCAAGCGAAAAACGGTCACCGCCGTGGAATAGGCGTACGCCCTGAAGAGACAGGGCCGCACCCTGTATGATGTCGGCGGTTATATGTTGGTGCTCTGTGGCTCTTCCACTACCAAACTGGCCTTCACACTCGACATTTGGCGGAGATGGTGCTTTTGGCTGGAAAGAGGAGACGATTTCGAACAGCTTAGTGATTGTACCTAGGATGAAGACCTCATAGGGTTTTTACTCAGATCGGCTGACAAAATTTTACTTTCAAAGTTACTAAATCCTACTCTCGTTGTTCTCCTTAAGGGGGGTAGGAGGCTAAACCGTCCGACTTGGAGCAGGAGAGGAACCACAGGACTTTTTATTTTCTACTGCCTATACTTTTACAAATAAATTCTTAAGACTTTGTCTGCATGACCAGGAAGGATTCAGAATTCACACTCATAGCAGTGGAAGTGCAAAAACATAACAAAATAAATTTTTTTAGATATGAAATCTCATTTTTTCACTTACTGTTGGCTGCATTTGTTGTTATAGGTACATTTTTCTTTAGAAGTAAGAGAGATTCCTTGATGAATTTTGCACAGCATACAAACCATAGTTACAGGTGTATGAAACTCTAGAATTTTCCAAATCGATTAAAAACTGTGGTAAAAATTGAGATAATTAACTACAAAATTTGATTTATTTCTAAACATAAAGTTTAAAACGTAACAGCTCAGTCATTTTTTCATAAATTAAATAGATTATAGAGTTTCAGCCACCTGTAAGTATGGTTTGTATGCTGTGCAAAATTCATCGAACAGTCTCTCTTACTTATGAAGAAAAGTGTACCTATAGCAACAATAGCAGCCAATATTAGCTGAAAAAATGATGAAATTTCACACGTAAAAAATTATTTTGTTATGTTTTTCAACTTTCGCTGCTACGAGTGTGAATCCTGAATCCTCCCTGGTCATGCTGACAAAGTTTTATGAATTTACTTGTAAAAGTATAGACAGTGGAAATTAAAATGTCCTGTGGTGCCTCTCCTGCTCCAAGTCGGCCCGTTTGACGTCCTACCCCCCTTAAGCTCATTTTCGCTTCGTTCGGCGTTCGTTTGTCAGGAAAGTTTCGACTTCTCTTGAATCTGAAAGGAAGCTCTCTTTGTTTACTTAGCAGTTTTCTAAAGCCGCTATTACACCACAATGGTCTTCCTCATCTCTTAAGAACTTGCTCGGAACAGCCTTGTCTATGGCATACTGGGTGATGGCTTTGATTTTTTTTTTTTTCTATTTGTGTCCCATATCTTCGTCCGCATCACTGAATATTTGATGCTGACTGCTCAGATACTCTGCAGTTTGTATCCTTTCGCTCTTGCTAAGCAAAAATATCTTTCCACCTTTCTTATGATTCTTTGTACAGTCCATACAATCTTAGCACCTACACAAATTGTGTAAATGATTGTGTTGATTAAGTTTATCCAATTTATTTCGTGCAGAAAGTCAGACTATAATAAGAAACACTTTTAGGTATATCAATAAGAGAGCAGAAACGTGGCGGCGCACCTACTCGGACCGCGGCTGGCGTTCGGCGGCCGGTGACGGGTGGCAGATGGACTGTTGCCGTTGGCGAGTGGCTGCTTTAGGGCGAGGAAACTCTCGAGCATGAACCGTTCTGATCTTGACGCAACCACGAGCTCTTCCACACAACGGCCTGAAGCACAGGCTGCTTGTTCCACTTGTCAGTCTAATGACAAAAGAGCAAGTGACGGAAGGACTTGTACTTTGTCATCTTTTCCGTGGTTTTCCTAAATCACTTGAGAAGAATGCCAGGACGGTTTCTTTGCAAAGGTCACGGCCCATTTGCTTCCCCATGCTTTCCCTGTCCTAATAACTTCGTTGTTGATGGAACGTAGAACTTTAATCTTTGTTTATCTCCATTTTAGTCTACATGTCGCTTTCAGTGTCTCTATAAGATTCTTTCAAGGCACTAAAACTTTTTGTCAACAATACTCATGTTGATCTAAAGTTGAGAAATAACGCTATTCGTTTTGCCTTTTCTGAGATTCTTCCTTCTATTTTAAGCTATACTTTCACACGTAGTTACTGGGATTATTTTGATACAGCATTGTACGCTTCTACAATTGTCTTAATATCGTGTACGACAAGTTTAAATGAATGAAATGATATCGCACTAGTAATCGATGTCTTTCCATTGTGCGGAAGTTTTCGAATTTTCAGTTGATTATTTCCCACTAAGATTCGAGATTGGAGTGACCACGATTCGTGTACTCGCAAGGCAATCCTTATATTCTTTATTCTGTTTGTCTTAGGTCACAAAATTAAGTGCGCTCACTCTGTTAATAATAAACTATCGATTGCAAATAGATGATTTAAAGAAAGAGGCTTTCAGAGTTAACAATTGTAGCCAACGGATGTAAGTAATAGCGGGTGAAGTATTTTCAGTTAAACATTATTATCTTTGCCAATCACGTGGACAAAGTTAAACAATTTGTATTAAAAGGCGTTTAGAGACGAATGCATCCGCTAAGCTGCGTAAGTAATTCGTTAATACTTTCTTTCAGTGAAGAGTCTTCAGAATGATTTCTTTTACGAGACATTAGTGGAGCTGAAATGGCGCGTTCCAGTTGGCTCATGTTTTTCTAGCGGCAACGACAATTTTGTAAGTAACGAAGCGTGCACAAAGCTAAGGAATCGGTTTAAACATTTCATTTATCACATGCAAACCGTAACAAAATATCTATTACGGTGTGTTTATTTCATGCTGTTCCTAAATTCCTGAGGCTTAGTGACCGATGATAATACGAAAGATATATTTTTTATATTGAAAGTGTCTCCAAATTGTATTCCATTGTTCCGCCATATTGCATCTGACTGGTTGGTTTGTCTCTTTTTTTGTAGGCTTGCGTACATTTGTTATAAGTAGTAAGGAATGTTGTTTTGAGTTAGTTCTTCCATTCTCAGTCAAGTCTTAAATGTCCGCATGTCAAAGTTCATATTTGAAAATAATAAGTTTCGTGTTTAGATAATGAACATTGTTTTTCTCTCAAGGGCACTTACCGAATTTAGGGGGACAAAATTTCGAAAATATTTTTCCTCACTTTTTGATCAGTTAGACTATGTTGATCTCGAAGATGTTATTTATTTACATCCCCGATGAAAACTTTTTAATATATCGAGAGAAAAAATATTTTTAATGAAAATTTTTTTTCTCATTTTTTGACCGGACCACGAATATGTTATTTACAAACGTCATTGAAGCTTTAAATCAAACCCATTTCACAATTTGATTTCAGTGTAGCTCTGTTGGAGCATTTCAGACGAAATTTCGAAAGTTACTTTTGATAGAGAGTAACAATGTATTTTGTTACGAGAGGCCAGAGACTTACTAAATGGAAAGTAAAGGTTTTAGTTATTAGTTACCAAAAAGTTTCTCAGTTTTTCTGACCTAGCTGCACTGTTGCTGACTATAAACTGTTGACAGAGCAGCAACTTGAATTGTAAGGTGCTGGTAGCCATCATGGCGGTTTGCAGAACAGTCACCAATCGTTCTTACATTCAAATACCGTAATTCATGCCTTCACTATTATAGTTTAAAGCAAAATACGCACGGCTTTACTTATTGTAGATAATGGCCTTAGCGGTAAAGATAAGAACATTTATGAGGTTTACCGCAATTTATAGGATAAATGTGCTCATGGCGTGTTTCTTCCTGACTTGGGAAATAATGATAATTAAATTTTTTTTGTCATTCGGCTGTCGATGATAACAAGTGGAAAAGTTTTTCCTCATACTCTCCGCAATTTTTGTTACTGTATCTATTGTTAACATAAAAACGATAATAGCCTAATACAATTATATTTACGTTCAGAGCATTGCAGTACCATTCAGTTGTTTCGCTAGCTTTCGATGGCTGCCTTTCTCGATTCGATGGCAACGAAATAGGTCTAAACTCAATCCAAATAAAGAAATGGTTCATTTAGTGTATATTTTGTTGCATAGACCCCATAATGTGATATAACTCTTAGGGATACGAAACTAATCAAAATGAACATCACAAACGGCCATTCACGATCAGCTAACGATTAACTGTAGGAAGTCATTTACCCTACTTTGTTACATACGTGGAAATGCTGTAAACGTAATACTCATTCATTTTCTTGCTTCTTTATTTAACATGAGGTGTCTGAGACAAGAAGATAACGCATTTGTGATCACAACCCCCAGCGAGTCTTTTACGTATATTATATGCATCCTTAACTCCACTTAGTCCCCATCTGTAGCTGAGTGGTGTCGGCACGGTAGCTCAGCGTGTTTGGTCAGAGTGTTGGTTGGCCTCTGTAATAAACAACTGAGTGAAAGGATCAACAACGACGTTCACAACGAAATTAATAAAAAACCACGGGGACGATCCAGGTTCGATTCCCGGTACTGCCAAGAATTCTTCCTTGACAGGAGCACTCGTTCGTAGTACACGCAGCCTTGTGATGCGATTGACGAGTAGCGGCTCCAAGATTTGGAAAGTCGGAAAAATGGCTACGAGAGTGGTTTACTGACCATATGCCACTCCATACCACGTACAATCGGCATACCTTGGGCTTTCAGGGCCGATATGAGGAACTCATTAATTAACTCTTATTAAATCTTTTGGTACACATCTCCAGTATTCTAATGATGCATGTCCTGAAGTGCTTTCCATCATGAGAAAATGCCTACTCCTCTCTACTTTTCACTTTTTCTGAAAGCTCCTTGATAGTGGACATTCTCTCTAGATAGCTGTTTGAGTCAATTATGAGATGTATGGAAAAGGCAGCTGTATGTTGAAGATGTATGCGGTGGATAACTGTCTGTAACTGGACTCTATGCAGGGTCTCAATTGTGCTGTGGAGCATCCGGACTAGGCTTCTCTGCTGTTTCCTGAAGCCAACTCAGTGAGCTTTCACGACGATTTCTAGAAATGCTGTCTATTTTCTTCTGTTTGTTTTCTGCTCCAGTCTTAGCCAATGTGGAGTTGTGCTTTGTCACTTATGACCTCGTTATCTACAGAACATTGAAACATAGACCAATCTTCCTGCTACAGGTGTTCGAGACGGAGCATGAATACTTGTTTTATTTATGGTACTTAACATTTTTGCCCTTCTCAAATGTATTCATCATGTCAGCTTACCATTATTGTGAGTAGAATATCACAGGAGCAATGTTTAGTCTCTATGTGACCATGATTGTAAACATTGTATGTGTCTGTTGGCAACTCTTTTTACATATGTGCATTCTAGAGCCCAATTTTTTTGGTAGGTTTGGAGGACAAATTTTTAATAAAAGCCAACAAGGATTTAGTAATTTTTCGCGTTACTCAAATATGAGAAATAATTTGGCAACGCACGTATTGAAAAGAAGTATACAGTTAATTTAATTATGGTGTTCTCTTACAATTATTGTTGCACTAATAAATTATACAACTACTGTTTGCATGAAGTGTTTGTATGGCAAGGTCTGTGTGTAGGAAAGGGCGGCAAAATTTTTTGCGCCACTGGATATTGAATCCAGACTTACCCTGTACTTCAGCCCTGAGGTGACAGACTGGCTAAAGTATTTTGGCTCCATGTTTACATTTGACACGAACTTTTAATTGTATAATATATTTCCAAGTTACTATATTCTGGATTCACATGTGCAGGATTTTCTTTCAGCATAAGCTCACATTCCTTCTGTTGATGTCTGTCAACATTTGTGAAAGATCAAATGTCACACATCCAAGTGTGATAATGAAACTGAAGACACATATATGTGAGCATACATATGTGATAGTTTCTCCCAAACAGCTATACCCTAATAATTGTTATTTATTAGCTGATATTCATTCAGATAGAAGTCTGTAGACTAAGAAATAATCCTGTTCTTTGATAATTTCATTGTATGTGTAAAGATATCCATTATGTTGCTGTTGGTTATAGAAGAAATTTGGTTGTCTATAAGTATTTATTTCTGAGCGTTCTATCCAGAGCTGGAAGTGTAATAATTCCTGTACAGTAGATGAGAAATAAAAATAACAAAAATTAAGGAAATGGCACAAGAGGAGTTAACATTTTCATTTTGAATTCTGACATGAATTACAGATTATTCTGTGCACACAAAATCTTATATCATAATTTGACTGTATGAGTCTAACATTACTGAGTGTTTGAGGTATTCATACGTATGCCTTACATGAACAGGAAGATAATAGTGCTGTGACAAAGAATATCATTCTTGTTTCAGCATAAAGTTGGGAGACTTATAGTACCCACTCAAAAACTGTTAATTTATTTTGAGTAGGAATATGTAAAGTTTTGATTTGAGAATACTACTTGTAGTTATTAAATCTGTCAATGAGATGAGACATTTAGCATCTAACATATATATCTAAAAGTTATTTCAGTTTTCAGGTGTTTCAGCACCACCAACCCTTTCAAAGTGAGTCTTTGAAACAGGTCATAGCTGTTGCCATGCTAGAATAGCATTTGACCTGAAAGTCTGTGATGTGGGACAAATTTAACTGTAGATAGTATATCAGGTGTAACTCCTAAGACTATCAGGTGTGTTTTCTCTGATGTTTCTGCAGATGTTGCAGTTTAGTTTTTGCAATGTGTAGCTAGAGTCAGCCCAAACAAATACTGCTCATCACGTCCTTCATGTAATGCTCAGTAAAGCATTGGTGTGTTTCCTATTACAAATAAAACTGTTTTTAAAGTGGAATTTTATGTTACAATTCAACAGAGTGGACACAATTAGTCTAGTGTGGTATTTGTTTTAGCAGTACATATTAACAGGAACAGTAAAACCAGTACTTGAGCGGTACTCCTGACCTGCGCTGACTGTCATCACCCCGCAGTTCCATGCTTCTCAGTCGCTGCTGTAGTACTGAATCTTCACGTTTTACTGTCCACCTTGGTACTTTTCACTAAAACAAATGTTGCACTAGACTAATTTGGTACTGTTCTACTGAACTAGTGCATAAAATTCCACTTTAAAAATAGCTTTGTTAGTATTGGAAACCAGTTGACACTGGGTGTTGCATGAAGGATATGATGAGCAGTATTTGTTTAGGCTAACTCCAGCTACACAGTGAAAAAAGGAAATTCCAAATATCTGCCAAAAGATGTGAGAAAATGCACTTTATGACTGTTAGGAGGTGCACTCTGTTAGTAATTAAAGGATGTGAACGCTGCAACAGAAAACCTAAATGTGCAAGTCAATTATGCTGGCATAATATATTGTCTGTTACTCATTGTCCTTGCCAGACTTCCCTACCATGAACTAACAATGAACTACTACAGAAGGGCAGTGACAAATATTTTCTTATTGTTTTGACAGTAATTGTTTGAAATGACCAATGAAAATGCACTAACTGTTGTGTACTAACGAACACAAAGAGCCATATTTTCAATAACACCAACATCAAAGAGATCAGCTGAGTGCATACTGAATCCAATTTTCATGTTGTTCTTAGTGTTCTCAAAGTCTATCCATATCACACCATATGTTAATGACTGAATTTTCAAAATTTTTAGTTACTTCTAACTTTATTACAGTGTTTGTTATGTACCTATTAGAACTATTCTCTGATGATACTTCTTTGTCTAAGGTATCATCTAATGTACTGATTGCTCTGTATGAGCAGTCATGACAATTTGGCACTGATTCTCTGTGGTACAGTGTGCAACAATATACATTTAGCTACTGTAAGATCAAGCTAGTAGATGCAGAAAGATGGATGAAAAGTTCATGTATTTTATTGAGATACAATCATAAAATAATACACAGTTAAGCTATGAGAATTAATTGGTTTCTTTTAATATATGCAGATAGTATTGTATCTATTTGGTCTCTTATTTTATTATTACATATACTTTAAGTCCAGTGTTGCTTTACCACCAACTTTTCTTTCTTTTATTCCAATATACATATCTGGATGACGCACCTTCTACTGTGTAGATGCTGAGGCCAATGAGACCAAGTTTTTTATGGTTGTTTTGAGCTTATGAGAAACTGAAACTTATTGGCTGATCAGTAATTGACACTTTCACTTGTGCTTATTAGATTATGTGTACAAATTATGCATAGAAACTGCACATTACACCATATGCAGTTATCAGATACAGCCACATCTTAGCTACATGGTTAATTCCAAAGCCAAACAAATGCCAACCAACTTATGTTGAGTGTGGAATACAGAACACCCAAATTTTGTGACCACTCATTTAACAGTTGCATAGATTAAAAACTTAAGGAATGGCCATAGTCCTTAGAAAATCTTCTCAGTGTTCAAGCTGCATCAATTCAAATACAGTTCTTGAGCTTTTGATGGCTATCTCCACCTTCATCATCAGGGTTAAAATGACTGACTCCTAGGGCTGGCATGGTTTTTCACTTACATACCGATGACTGTAGTCTCAGGCACCGACTGCCAACATGATGTGTGTGTGGAAGGTGAGTTGGACAGGTCATAGCAGCTACGAACTGCCGTGGGACCGAGTTATGTGAGACAGGATGAGGGCCTGACGCCACATTTGAAACTCTTGCTCCCATCTCCCAACAAGCTTCAAGCAACCATCATTGCTTCCTTTTGACGTCCACCCCAATGCCCTACTGGGTGCATACCCCTGGTCTCTGTTAAAAATATTGCTGTTCATTCAAATCTCAGTCTTTTCTTTTATAACAGAATCCCAATATGTTGACACATGAGCCAAGACTCTCATGTTTTCAAATGTTATTTGGTGTCCGTTTTCCAGGCAATGCTTACATGTGGCCAACTTGTCAATCTGCCTGTGTTTAGTACGTCACTTGTGCTTGAAACAACGCTCTGCAACTCTGTCAATTGTCTGACCTATATAGATGTTGCACACTTTCATTTGTCAGTGCCATTTACCATGGCAACATTGCATTTCTGGACATATGTTCATAGAATCTTTTTTCCTCAATTTCCAGTCAGTAATCCATCCATAGACTTTGTCAGTTTTATTAATGTTCTCCCTGTATACTGTGAGAAAGGATATATAGTGCAGAAATAATTTGTGTACTGTTTTAAATGCCGTGCTAGCATAGTGAAAGTGGCTGCAGGAAAGAAAACAAAGCCACAATTTTACAGCAGAGCACAGCATAGTATTTTATTTCTCAATGTCAATACTAAGAAAAAGAGCTTTACATTGTTGTTTAAAAAATATGTAACTTATAACCATCTGAATGTTTTTTAGAGAACTGTTTAAAAATTTGAAGTAAATTGATCAAGAACTTTTCCAGACTTTTGCAAACAAAGTTTCCCAATTTTTATATGTAGCCTATGTTTGTCTGAGTGTATTGCAGTGACATGTAAAAATCTGAAGTAAATCGGTCAAGAACCTTTTGAGATTTTTGAGAACAATGTTTACCATTTATATATTACATATGTATTTGTATATTATATATATCAAAAATATGATAGCCTATGTCTTTCTGAATGTTCATTATGGTACTGTAAAATAAGCGGTTTGTGAAATACAGAGTTCTCAAAAATACCAGCCACAAAATGCAACCTTCAGCAACTTGATTTGTTTGTTTATTGAGGTTTTGTGGCCTTTCATGTGAAAAATTGTTCATGCCATCAACATTATTTCACCTGAACCAGTTACTAAAAATAATGAGGAGAGTGAATGACAGGATGCAACCAAAGATAAAGTGTCCACTGCCGTAACAACCTTGCTGATGAACAGGCCCTAGTTTTTACCCCCCTTACTCACCACCCACATCGTGCTGCTGCACAAGAAAATCATCACTACATAGTTGTAAAATACGGTGGGAAGTTATATCCTGGGCACAAGCTTTCCACTCTTGATGAGACAGGTGAAGCACCAGTATGAACCATGAGCAAAGTAGAAAAATTATAGGCATAGTCAAATCCTTCTGATATTGGATTTTATAAGCCACATGAGATTGCTCATCATAAGGATCCATCATGAGATGACTTTGTTGCTGATCTGAAGCAATGAATTTCCTTGTTCTGGCCCCTTAATTTTATGTATGTGTTCGTGTTTTCTTTTTTTTTTTTGTTATTATTATTATAAGAAACATTTGATTTGTTTTTGACATTTTTATGTGAAAGTTTGTTTTTTTAAGTGTTGTGTGTTAAAATTGATGATTTGTAGCAGGTAAAATATGTTGGTTCCATTAAAGGCATATCCACTATCGATAGGTTTATACGTAAACTGAGGAGTGTCACATTTTTGTAAGACTTTCACTCCCAACACAGTGACACAAAACAAATTCCCCATCCCCATCTATAAGACATAGATATTTTGAAAAGATGAAACTCTAAAGAAGAGATTTATAACTGTGTTGGGTAAAATTCTTAGCCTTCCATGTGAAATATTGAGGTGTATATTTTATCCATTGTCCTAAGTAATTTTTCCCAAAAAAGTCAGTTGCTTGACATAGGTATTCTGTGTGAATCATGTGGTATTAATAGTTTCTGTAACTTGTAAAATGAACTACATTTCATGATACGAGGAGTATTCATACGTATCAGTACTATACTTACACATTTCAGGTCAGTCACAGTTGCTGCCTGAGATACTGCTCTTCATAATTCAGTACTCTAAGACAAATTTAAATCTGAAATGCTATATTGACATTATGTTGAAGTATGTAAATTACGCCCATTGTAATTTGTGATGCACTATCTTGTCTCTTTTGTACTCAAGGAGATAAAGGGTGGCGTTGTTGGTTATGCAAAAATGAAAATATTTAACTAACTACAACTTCAGCCAGATTTTAATACATTTGCAAGTTTTCCCAAAAGTTATGTGGCATTGCACTTAGGGTCCATTATTCCTGAGAATAGTATATAAATTTCATAATTTTCATACCATTTATAAGACAGTAATTTTCCATAGCTTTTTATGTGACTGTATAGTTGAAGTGTGGGCACATTTGTCTGTGAGAGATGATGTATGTATCCAAGAATAATATAGTTGTGCTTTATAATCTTCCAGGGAACACAAGGATCTGTAAAAGAACATACAAAGAGCAAAACAATATATAGATGACATCTACAGGGATTGAAATTCACTTTCATTTCAGTTAAAAGTTGAAATACATTGTTATAGTGCCTACACATAGTCATAGTCTTTTTATTCCATGGGTATGGATTTGTGAAGTTTTGCCTCTAATTTACCATTGTATCACATTATACAGTTTCAATTAACGCAGTTACCTTCAGATTGTTGGGACAGTTACTCTTTACTTTAAACTCATAATTTCAGTTTTGTGGTTGGTACTCACCCATGACACAGTCACAGTGCAAAATTGCAGGGGGTTGTGACAGGTGATATGTTAAGGCTGCTGTACATGGGGCCAGAAGTGGTAGACAGTTCTGGGGATCAGAAGCGGACGCCACCAGTTTTGCCAGCCAGTAAGCTTACACACGAAGCCAATAATGGCTTCCAATATTTTCTCATCTGTGGCTACCAGTGTGTCATCACAGGTGGTAGAGTAAACATTGTTAAGTGTTTCTTGGTGAAAAATATGGAATGTGACAGTGATAGTGAGTTTGAGGAGGCTTTTAACGAAGTGGTGGATAAAATTGTTGAAACTTTAAGTGAGGAGGTGAGAACCATTTTAAATCAACATAGAGTGTGGGTAAAAGCTTGGGTAGATCGAAGGTAAACCCTTGGAGTGTCAGCCACTTTGTTTCTTGAATTGTCAGTGGAAGATCCTTTAGAATACAAGAGACAGTTAAGAATGACTGTTGAACAATTTAATGAGCTTTTGAGCGTAATTGAACAACAGGTAGCCAAGAGAGATACTGTTATGAGAAATGCAATAACCCCCAAACAGAAACTACAGGTTACGCTGCGGTATTTAGCAACTGACGATAGTTTTCAGTCTCTAGCATTATTATTTCGCGTACCAGCCACCACAATTTCAAGATTCATTCCTGAAGTTCTCCAGTCAATCATAAGTGGATTGCAACACTATTTAAAGTTGAGTTTTACTGGTTGATTATTGTATAATTTGATAAAAGTAGAATTTTAGAAAGTCGTCTAGGCATACCTTCTATTAATTACGTAATTATTTTAACTGATTACTTTATCAGTATTATTTAGAAGCAAAAAAATCTTTATCCATAATCTACTATTACTATACTTTGTCAAGACAAATAAAAAGCTCATCCATATTTCCTAAGGTATTATAACTGCCCCAAAACTTTTTACAAATGAAACATTACTTTATACAAGCATTAACTCAGTCTTTATTTCTGGAGAAGTTACTGAAGTTTTCTGTATAGCATATCATCATCTGTGACTAGGTCTGAGTGCAAATGGAAAGGCCTTCCTCTTCATCTGACACATGAGAAGAAGTACTTCCATATGGTGATGCAGAAGTAACTAGTGAATCTGGCGGCAAGTATTTTAGCTTCTCATTGGTGATAAGGCTCTGGAACGTTTCTTGCAAGATTGCAGAGCTTCTGGCAGGAAGTGTTCTCAATTGGCCAGTAATATGTTGGCCAAACAGTTCATACTCATCCACAACTGTTTTTGAAGATGATGGTCTATCTATTGCAATTTTTTGTAATTTGTTAATTGCATTTCAACTTTGGAAAGTTTTGAAATGCTTCTTTTCTTTGCACGTGGCATCACAAATTGGTTCTCTTGTACTGACGGTCCAGTTGCTTTTACTGTGCTCTCCAGTATTTTCTTCTTTATTTTCTTGAGGCTCAGTAAGGACACTAATGAGTTCCTGTTGTCCATCATCACATTCTTCAGTGGGGCTTTTCTGAAAAATACAAATGTAACATTACAGAAATATTGCGATCATTTGCAAATATAAATAGTATATTGTTTGGTTTTGACATAGACTAACAAATCAATAAATTATATTTTAATGTTTATTTTTTTTTTTTTTGAAGGTACTTCAAACTTTGGAAGAGTGGAGACATATACAAAATTGTTTTGATGTCAAATGGAATTTTCCATCCTGTTGTGGCGCATTGGATGGTAAACACATAGCCATCAAACGTCCACCTGGAAGTTGTGCAGAATTTTACAACTACAAAGGGGGTTACAGCATAATACTGTTGGCTTTTGTTGACGCTGATTGTAAATTCATTTATGTAGATGTGGGAACAAATGGAAGGGCTAATGATGGAAGTCTGTTTATGCTGTCTACTCTGAAAACAGCCATTGACAAAAATAGCCAGAATTTGCCTCAGGAATACGTTATTGTAGCAGATGACGCATTTCCCCTGTGTACAAATTTGATGAAACCATTCTCATGAAGAAACTTGTCCTTAGAAGAACACATATTCAACTACCGGTTATCAAGAGCACAAAGAGTTGTTGAGAATGCTTTCGGCATATTAGCAGCTAGATTTAGAATATTTCGTAAAGACAGTTGATGCAACTGTGCAAGCTGCATGTACAATTCACAAATGGTTACGTACATTATTGCCAGGTTTGTACTTTGAAATGGGATGGGCTCATTATGAAGATACAGAAACAGGAGTGCTGCATCCAGGACTATGGCTCACACCTGGAATGGAGCTACCATCCATAAGCAGTGTTTGTATAGCAAATGCCTACTCAAAGCAGGCATAAGAAAAGAGGAATAAGATGGCTGCTTACTTCAACAAAGAAGGACAAGCCTCTTGGCAAATGAAGGCCATCGGAATGTAAATATGGTGGAAGATGTTAAGTAATTAAAACTTCTGATTTTACCTACTTTTGTACAACGACTTAGCTCTTTTACTCTTACAAAATTAGAATTTTAATTATTTCTAATAAACAGTTAAATCTCAAGGTATAGAAGCTTGTAAATACTTTTTAGTAAATAATCAATAAAAAATAGTAATCAAATTATTTAAAAAATTGTTTCATTTTAGCGTTGAAAGTTTTTGCTTACATTGGAAAATACAATTAAACATTTCCATGTATTAACAATTCTAAAATTCTAAAAAGCCAATTTTTAGCTATTTTTATATTTAGTAATTTTCAAGCCATGTACTTAGAATAGAACATGTTAACTTACCAAATTTGATTGAGAGTCTTGAGTAACAACGACGCTGTTTAGAAACATGTCAGCCATTTTGAACCAAGATAGCTTCAGTGTATAAACATAATTAGACCCAGCTCTACTTCTTTTTGACAAGGTAACTTTTAATAACTCACTTCTGTATGTTGTGTTGATAGTCTTTATTCTAGCTCTCAAAAACGCAACATCGGGAACAACTACATCCTGACTTTCAAGGTCTTCTTTCAGTTTGAAAATACTACTTACCCTTTTCGTTTTGTCGGAGTAATCTTCATGGTGTGTATTCCACAGTAGTTCATAGTTTTGGAATGTTTCTAAACAGGTTTCAATATTATCAGGCCCCCACTTCACGTTCTTCTTAGTATCTCTCTTTGCTTTTGAACAAGCCATAGCAAGTCACTACACGACAGCACAGCACAACTGCTTGATCTAGGCTCAAAAACAACGGCACAGTTCCTCACACGATGGCTGAATCAGCTCTACTGGCGGCCGCTACACTTAAGAACTGTCCAATAATAGTCGCCGGTAGATCACGTGACCTGCTACTGGCTGCCTCATTGGCCACTAAAATCAAACGTGTTTGACTTTACTGGCCACCACTTACTAATGGCCGTGGAAGGCGCCAGTACCCCTATACACAAGGCCAGTAGCACCATAATTGGTGGCGGCCAGTACTGGCCAGTTATAGTGGACGCCACTACTGGCCCTGTGTACAGCAGACTTTAGAATAACATTTTATTGTGAAAGGCAGTGGTGTGAGATAGGTTCAAGCTACTGGAAATGGATTACTTGCTACTATCATCTATTTATCAGAAGGTTGATTTACAGTGTGAAAAGCTTTCATGTATTTATAACTATTGAATTAATACATTGTCTCTCAGTATGAATCACCACCATACGTCTACCTTATTGTATAATTATGCAGTAATATAGATGTGTAATAACAATCATTTTTCTTCTTGTTTTTAGTGGAGTTATTATTCCAGTTGACCAATTTTACAGGTATTTCAATGCACTGAGACCAATGTACTCCAGAACACAAGGTGGTATGCAGATAGTATATTGTGGCAGTTGGCTGCAGCCATAAAAAAATGAGAAATTAGACTGTTTGATGAGAGAGGAATGGTGTGGAGGAATAAGCCCTTCCTCCCTTCCAAAGGGCTGCCATCGTGCATCTGCATTCTATGCTTCCACTAAAGCACAACGGACATAATTATCATAGGGGTCGCTGATTACTTTTCTTGTGAGAGTCTCATTTGAATCACTTTATGCACCAGGATTAGTCCCTCCATTCACTGAAAAATAAGAAAAGAAAACAAGCAACCCACAACATGGAACACACAAAGCATTTGATAGTGGCTACAGCATAGTCGTTTCCTGCAGCTGACAGTCGTAGTTCAGGCCTGACCTCTACCAGTATCTTAAGCAACGATAGTTCAAAATGCTCCCCACCTAAAACTGCCATGATATAGTGTGAGCATAATATATATTTAACAGTGCAGGCATTAAATGGGGTTGCTGTGTACACACTGAACCAGATTTAGATGTTGTTCTCAGTTTTCCCAACAGTCCAGAAATGTTGCATTGGTATTTGTGATTTTAACATTTAGGTTATTACAATATTCCAAGCATGATACATATTCAAACCTCTGTTGGGTGTTTTGCAGCATATACAGCACTAATTTTAGTTTTCTGAGTGTCCACTGTCTGGTGATAGTAGGAGTTTTTTATGGTACCTAGTATGCTATTGTCATCATAGATGAGGAGTGTGTGACCTCATTTGAAACCACAGGTATCTATTGTTTAGTTACAACATCTTTATTAACTTCAGTTCAGTCTTGTGGTGTGTTTGCTACTAAATGACTAATCATGTAAGTATTTTTGAACTTTATGTGCTTATTATTTGTTACACGTATCTTCTGTATTTATTCTTATTTATGGTTATAATTGGTTGTCCTATAGGTACATTTATATTGAGATAGAGTGATATTGCAAGAGATCATGAAGACACCCTATGAATACTAGTGGAAATTTCGAAAGATGAGTTGATGTGTGATGAGTGTGGTGATGATCTCGATATTGTTGTTGTTGTGGTCTTCAGTCCTGAGACTGGTTTGATGCAGCTCTCCATGCTACTCTATCCTGTGCAAGCTTTTTCATCTCCCAGTACCTACTGCAACCTACATCCTTCTGAATCTGCTTAGTGTATTCATCTCTTGGTCTCCCTCTACGATTTTTACCCTCCACGCTGCCCTCCAATACTAAATTGGTGATCCCTTGATGCCTCAGAACATGTCCTACCAACCGATCCCTTCTTCTGGTCAAGTTGTGCCACAAACTTCTCTTCTCCCCAATCCTATTCAATACTTCCTCATTAGTTATGTGATCTACCCATCTAATCTTCAGTATTCTTCTGTAGCACCACATTTCAAAAGCTTCTATTCTCTTCTTGTCCAAACTATTTATCGTCCATGTTTCACTTCCATACATGGCTACACTCCATACGAATACTTTCAGAAATGACTTCCTGACACTTAAATCAATACTGGATGTTAACAAATTTCTCTTCTTCAGAAACGCTTTCCTTGCCATTGCCAGCCTACATTTTATATCCTCTCTACTTCGACCATCATCAGTTATTTTGCTCCCCAAATAGCAAAACTCCTTTACTACTTTAAGTGCCTCATTTCCTAATCTAATTCCCTCAGCATCACCCGACTTCATTAGACTACATTCCATTATCCTTGTTTTGCTTTTGTTGATGTTCATCTTATATCCTCCTTTCAAGACACTGTCCATTCCATTCAACTGCTCTTCAAAGTCCTTTGCTGTCTCTGACAGAATTACAATGTCATCGAACCTCAAAGTTTTTATTTCTTCTCCATGAATTTTAATACCTACTCCGAATTTTTCTTTTGTTTCCTTTACTGCTTGATCGATATACAGATTGAATAACATCGGTTTCTGTACAAATTGTAAATAGCCTTTCGCTCCGTGTATTTTACCCCTGCCACCTTTAGAATTTGAAAGAGAGTATTCCAGTCAACATTGTCAAAAGCTTTCTCTAAGTCTACGAATGCTAGAAACGTAGGTTTGCCTTTCCTTAATCTTTCTTCTAAGATAAGTCGTAAGGTCAGTATTGCCTCACGTGTTCCAGTGTTTCTACGGAATCCAAACTGATCTTCCCCGAGGTTGGCTTCTACTAGTTTTTCCATTCGTCTGTAAAGAATTCGTGTTAGTATTTTGCAGCTGTGACTTATTAAGCTGATAGTTCGGTAATTTTCACATCTGTCAACACCTGCTTTCTTTGGGATTGGAATTATTATATTCTTCTTGAAGTCTGAGGGTATTTCGCCTGTTTCATACATCTTGCTCACCAGATGGTAGAGTTTTGTCAGGACTGGCTCTCCCACGGCCGTCAGTAGTTCCAATGGAATATTGTCTACTCCGGGGGCCTTGTTTCGGCTCAGGTCTTTCAGTGCTCTGTCAAACTCTTCACGCAGTATTGTATCTCCCATTTCATCTTCATGTACATCCTCTTCCATTTCCATAATATTGTCCTCAAGTACATCGCCCTTGTAAGACCCTCTATATACTCCTTCCACCTTTCTGCTTCCCCTTCTTTGCTTAGAACTGGGTTTCCATCTGAGCTCTTGATATTCATACAAGTCGTTCTCTTATCTCCAAAGGTCTCTTTAATTTTCCTGTAGGCGGTATCTATCTTACCCCTAGTGAGATAGGCCTCTACATCCTTACATTTGTCCTCTAGGCATCCCTGCTTAGCCATTTTGCACTTCCTGTCGATCTCATTTTTGAGACGTTTGTATTCCTTTTTGCCTGTTTCACTTACTGCATTTTTATATTTTCTCCTTTCATCAATTAAATTCAATATTTCTTCTGTTACCCAAGGATTTCTACCAGCCCTCGTCTTTTTACCTACTTGATCCTCTGCTGCCTTCACTACTTCAGCCCTCAAAGCTACCCATTCTTCTTCTACTGTATTTATTTCCCCCATTCCTGTCAATTGCTCCCTTATGCTCTCCCTGAATCTCTGTACAACCTCTGGTTCTTTTAGTTTATCCAGGTCCCATCTCCTTAAATTCCCGCCTTTTTGCAGTTTCTTCAGTTTTAATCTACAGGTCATAACCAATAGATTGTGGTCAGAGTCCCCATCTGCCCCTGGAAATGTCTTACAATTTAAAACCTGGTTCCTAAATCTCTGTCTTACCATTATATAATCTATCTGATACCTTTTAGTATCTCCAGGGTTCTTCCAGGTATACAACCTTCTTTCATGATTCTTAAACCAAGTGTTAGTTATGATTATGTTGTGCTCTGTGCAAAATTCTACCAGGCGGCTTCCTCTTTCATTTCTGTCCCCCAATCCATATTCACCTACTATGTTTCCTTCTCTCCCTTTTCCTACACTCGAATTCCAGTCACCCATGACTATTAAATTTTCGTCTCCCTTCACTACCTGAATAATTTCTTTTATTTCATCATACATTTCTTCAATTTCTTCGTCATCTGCAGAGCTAGTTGGCATATAAACTTGTACTACTGTAGTAGGTGTGGGCTTCGTATCTATCTTGGCCACAATAATGCGTTCACTATGCTGTTTGTAGTAGCTTACCCGCATTCCTATTTTCCTATTCATTATTAAACCTACTCCTGCATTACCCCTATTTGATTTTGTGTTTATAACCCTGTAGTCACCTGACCAGAAGTCTTGTTCCTCCTGCCACCGAACTTCACTAATTCCCACTATATCTAACTTCAACCTATCCATTTCCCTTTTTAATTTTTCTAACCTACCTGCCCGATTAAGGGATCTGACATTCCACGCTCCGATCCGTAGAACGCCAGTTTTCTTTCTCCTGATAACGACATCCTCTTGAGTAGTCCCCGCCCGGAGATCCGAATGGGGGACTATTTTACCACCGGAATATTTTACCCAAGAGGACGCCATCATCATGTAATCATACAGTAAAGCTGCATGCCCTCGGGAAAAATTACGGCTGTAGTTTCCCCTTGCTTTCAGCCGTTCGCAGTACCAGCACAGCAAGGCCATTTTGGTTATTGTTACAAGGCCAGATCAGTCAATCATCCAGACTGTTGCCCTTGCAACTACTGAAAAGGCTGCTGCCCCTCTTCAGGAACCACACGTTTGTCTGGCCTCTCAACAGATACCCCTCCGTTGTGGTTGCACCTACGGTACGGCTATCTGTATCGCTGAGGCACGCAAGCCTTCCCACCAACGGCAAGGTCCATGGTTCATGGGGGGGGGATCTTGATATGGAAGAGGGTATTGAATCTGATAAGCATGATAGTGAATATGAACAGCCACAGGTGCCAGATGAGAGTCAGAAAACTGCCGCACATGAAGTTACAGCAGGTAACTACAAATTTTATATTAGAAGAGTCAATGAAACTCTTTGGATTAGTCAGCTCCTATCTGCAGGAAAGTAAGTGCTAAAAACATTATTAGAATTTTACCAAGGCCAAAAAGGACTGTCAAAAATGCACTTAAACATTTAAATGCGATTTACCTGTCCATCAATTTGTATCTCATACTAACAGATGGATTTGAAAAACAATATAGCAATACCAACTATTTTTCAGCTTGCAATTGTAGATAAACTACAGTAGGAGAAATTCATGCACTTTGTGTTGTGTTGTTTTTAATTGGCATAAAGAAAGGATATCAGGCAAATTGCTCTAAACTGTGAGCATCCAATGGCATTGGTATGACTATCTTATTATCACTTTTCAGTTACAAATGTTTCCTTTTTCTTCTTGAAGCAATTAGGTTTCACAATATAGAAACTAGGACTGAACAAAAATCTCTTCATCAGTTTCATCAAAAATTTGTAAGTAACTGTACTAACGTCAGCATGTTTGATGAAATGTTGCAGGCTTTTAGAGGCCATTGTACTTAGATACACTACATTCCAAATAATGTATAAAATGCATGTTTGACCATCAGCTGTTTTTATTTTAAACCCAAATATCGGCTGGTTTCAGTCATGAGCCATGGTCACAGATAAGAGTTAAAATGGTTTAAGCCACAATATTACATTTGTCATTACTTAAATAAAGTGTGCAGCATTTCCTGAATATCAATATACAACACAGGACTTTTAGAAGCAAACATACTAATACCAAGTGTACACAAAGTGGTCTATTAATGTGCTGTGAACAATCGACACTGTATATTATGCTATCAATTATGAAATATTTCCTGTGCTCCTTTATATTTTCATAAGAGATCTTATCGTTGCTCAGTTGAAGGAATCATGATGCTCAATACCGTTTTGTCTTGTTGTATACACAGAAATGCTATGCAATAAGGTTAAAAACACAGAAAAGTGACAGAGAGACAAAAGTTGTCATTCCAATTTGTATAACTTGTATTGAGGTGCACTGATATAGTAAAAGCCATGTACTGTGGTGTATAAAAGCAAAACTCCGTTCAGACAGGCCTTGGAGGCCCACTGGTACCAACTGACTGCTGTGTCATCCGCAGTCTATAAATATCACTAAAGGTGAAAATGTAGGTGTAAGTGGTCAGCACGATGCTCCCCCATCAGTTATCAGGTTATGAGACTGGAGCCTGTTGGTCTCAATCAGAGCTCGACAGACTCGAGCAATCACCTATCCATCCGGTGGCCAAGGTACACGACATTAAACATTGGTGATCTGACAGGACCAGGTGTTCCCACTGTAGCAGGGCCACTGGCACACTGTGGTATGCAGTTGACTTCTTTAATGCATCTAGCCAGGAGTCTATAGCTTGGGTTTACAAGTTAGTAGACTCTTTTGTAATTCAGTTTGGTTGTGCAATCAAGTTTTGACTACCTTTTATTTTGTTATGTTAGGACTGTAGGATAATACACCTTGTAAGGAAAATATTATTGATGCTGTGTTCAATGACAACAAGTATTTTTGTTTGTTTTCTACACTGATAAAACAAATCTTATTGCCTCAAAGACAGCAACTGAATAATTGATGTACCTACAAGTACAATGTTAGTTGCGAATATCATGTACATGATAAGCTTGCACTGCAGAAAAGCAAGGCATAAGTTACATTTGGAAATAGTGCATTAGATGTTGTGCACTTCTCAAATACTTCACCAGGAATATTACATGAGTAATCCCAAAAGCCAGTTGTTGCCAGCTGATATGGAGCATATTACCTCATTAATTTTGAATACAAAACAATAAAAATATTATCAATATATGTTCGCATCCTGCAGGGCTTGAAAACCCTTACAGTGCATTTCTTTTTCATGGAGCAGACAACTGTGAGATTTGCAAATCACTTATGATCACTTTAAAATACATTGGCTGTTGCAATCTGAATTATTGTTTGAGAATTGTGGAAAATGATTATCAGTAAAACAGTGACTTTTTTCATCCATTGTAAGATCTGAGTGTATAACATCCTCCAGCTACAGTAATGTTTAATATTGCATGATAGGTACTAAAAGGCTTACCATTGCTAAGTTAAGTTTGATACACAGTTGTTATGATATGAGATTTATCCAACAAAAAGGAATAGTATGAGAATTAAATAAGTTGACTATTAAAATACAGTCTTTAAGATGCTAATTTTAATGAAGGGGAAATTTGAGAACCACACTCACTGTGTCCTTTCTGTGTATGGTTTTGTATTTGTATAGTAATTTGTGCTTTTTTGTCATAAGACTATAGCATAATGTTAACAAGTGCATCAATAAATGGGTGCTGCTTATGGGATAGTACATGTACTAAGGAACATCTCTTATGTTTCCCTGATGGCACGTTGATATGTGTTTACAGGTAATGACATCATTCCCAATAAATCCTACAAGTTGTAGAACAATGTGCATGCCAGGGCCTTTGTCAAAACTACCCTTTAACACAGAAGTTAATTGTTTGAAGTATGTAACCTGAGTCATGCCCAAAGATTATATGTTTTTGCCTTATAATATGATACAGAATATTTAGCAGCTGTATATGAACATTTGACGAAACAGCTGAACAATACCTCTAAGAAGTGTTTCCCAAATGTGGAAAATGACATCATACGAAAGAAGCAGGTTAACTGCAAGATCATTTTGGGAGCCCATATGTGTACATTACTTCCATAGGGAATGAATTCACTTTCATATCAGCTGAAAGTTCAAATAGTTTCTTATAGCATCTACACAAAATCATAGTGTCTTTATTCTTTGGATATGGATCTGCAAGGTTTTGCCTCTGGTTAAACTTGCTGACTACCACATAATACGCTTTTAATTAACACAAATACCACAAAATTGCCTGCAAAGTCTCTCTTACCTTATGCCTATGATTTCAGTTTCGTTGTTGGCAGTTACCCAAAAGGAACTCATAGTGCAACATTATTGTGGGGTTTTAACTGTTAACTTTTTAGAATAAAATTTGGATGTGAAAGTCAGTGGAGTGAGGTAGTTTCAAGCTGCTGGACATAGATTATTTGTTGGTGTCATGTTGTTGTTGTTGTGGTCTTCAGTCCTGAGACTGGTTTGATGCAACTCTCCATGCTACTCTATCCTGTGCAAGATTCTTCATCTCCCAGTACCTACTGCAACCTACATCCTTCTGAATCTGCTTAGCGTATTCTTCTCTTGGTCTCCCTCTACGATTTTTACCCTCCACGCTGCCCTCCAATACTAAATTGGTGATCCCTTGATGCCTCAGAACATGTCCTACCAACCGATCCCTTCTTCTAGTCAAGTTCCCTTCTCCCCAATCCTATTCAATACTGCCTCATTACTTATGTGATCTACCCATCTAATCTTAAGCATTCTTCTGTAGCACCACATTTCAAAAGCTTCTATTCTCTTCTTGTCCAAACTATTTATCATCCATGTTTCACTTCCATACATGGGTACACTCCGTACAAATATTTTGAAAAATGACTTCCTGACACTTAAATCTACACTCAATGTTAACAAATTTCTCTTCTTCAGAAACGCTTTCCTTGCTATTACCAGTCTACATTTTATTTCCTCTCTACTTCGACCATCATCAGTTATTTTGCTCCCCAAATAGCAAAACTCCTTTACTACTTTAAGTGTCTCATTACCTAATCTAATTCCCTCAGCATCACCCGACTTAATTCGACTACATTCCATTATCCTCGTTTTGCTTCTGTTGATGTTCATCTTACATCCTCCTTTCAAGACACTATCCATTCCGTTCAACTGCTCTTCCAAGTCCTTTGCTGTCTCTGACGGAAGTACAATGTCATCGGCGAACCTCAAAGTTTTATTTCTTCTCCATGGATTTTAATACCTAATCCGAATTTTTCTTTTGTTTCCGTCACTGCTTGCTCAATATACAGATTGAATATCGGGGACAGGCTACAACCCTGTCTCACTCCCTTCCCAACCACTGCTTCTCTTTCATGCCCCTCGACTATTATAACTGCCATCTGGTTTCTGTACAAATTGTAAATAGACTTTCGCTCCCTGTATTTTACCCCTGCCACCTTCAGAATTTGAAAGAGAGTATTCCAGTCAACATTGTCAAAAGCTTTCTCTAAGTCTACAAATGCTAGAAACGTAGGTTTGCCCTTCCTTAATCTAGCTTCTAAGAAAAGTCGTAGGGTCAATATTGCCTCAGGTGTTCCAACAATTCTACGGAATCCAAACTGATCTCCCCCGAGGTCGGCTTCTACTAGTTTTTCCATTCGTCTGTAAAGAATTCGTGTTAGTATTTTGCAGCTGTGACTTATTAAATTGATAGTTCGGTAATTTTCACATCTGTCAACTCCTGCTTTCTTTGGGATTGGAATTATTATATTCTTCTTGAAGTCTGAGGGTATTTCGCCTGTTTCATACATCTTGCTCACCAGATGGTAGAGTTTTGTCAGGACTGGCTCTCCCAAGGCTGTCAGTAGTTCTAATGGAATGTTGTCTACTCCCGGGGCTTTGTTTTGACTCAGGTTTTTCAGTGCTCTGTCATACTCTTCATGCAGTATTATGTCTCCCATTTCATCTTCATCTACGTCCTCTTCCATTTCCATAATATTGTCCTCAAGTACATCGCCCTTGTATAGACCCTCTATATACTCCTTCCACCTTTCGGTTTTCCTTTCTTTGCTTGGAACTGGGTTTCCATCAAAGCTCTTGATATTCATGCAAGTGGTTTTTCTTTCTCCAAAGGTCTCTCTAATTTTCTTGTAGGCAGTAACTATCACACCCCTCGTGACATAAGCCTCTACATACTTACATTTGTCCTGTAGCCATCCCTGCTTAGCTACATTGCACTTCCGGTCGATATAATTTTTGAGACGTTTGTACTCCTTTTCGCCTGCTTCATTTACTGCATTTTTATATTTCCTCCTTTCATCAATTAAATTCAATATTTCTTCTGTTACCCAAGGATTTCTACTAGCCCTCGTCTTTTTACCTATTTGATCCTGTGCTGCCTTCACTATTTCATCCCTCAAATCTACCCATTCTTCTTCTACTGTCTTTCTTTCCCCATTCTTGTCAATCGTTCCCTTATGCTCTCCCAGAAACTCTGTACAACCTCTGGTTCTTTCAGTTTATCCAGGTCCGAGCTCCTTAAATTTCCACCTTTTTGCAGTTTCTTTAATTTTAATCTACAATTCATAACCAATAGATTGTGGTCAGAGTCCAAATCTGCCCCTGGAAATGTCTTACAATTTAAAACCTGGTTCCTAAATCTGTGTCTTACCATTATATAATCTATCTGATACCTTTTAGTATCTCCAGGGTTCTTCCATATATACAACCTTCTTTCATGATTCTTGAACCAAGTGTTAGCTATGATTAAGTTATGCTCTGGGCAAAATTCTACCAGGCGGCTTCCGCTTTCATCTCTTATCCCCAATCCATATTCATCTACTATGTTTCCTTCTCTCCCCTTTCCTACTCTCGAATTCCAGTCACCCATGACTATTATATTTTCATCTCCCTTCACTACCTGAATAATATCTTTTATCTCCTCATACATTTCATCAATTTCTTTGTCATCTGCAGAGGCAGTTGGCATATAAACTTGTACTACTGTAGTACGTATGGGCTTCGTTTCTATCTTGGCCACAATAATGAGCTCACTATGCTGTTTGTAGTAGCTTACCCACACTCCTATTCTTTTATTCATTATTAAACCTACTCCTGCATTACCCCTATTTGATTTTGTATTTATAACCCTGTATTCACCTGACCAGAAGTCTTGTTCCTCCTGCCACCGAACTTCACTAATTCCCGCTATATCTAACTTCAACCTCTCCATTTCCCTTTTAAAATTTTCTAACCTACCTGCCCAATTAAGGGATCTGACATTCCACGCTCCGATCCATAGAACTCTAGTTTTCTTTCTCCTGATAACAATGTCCTCTTGAGTAGTCCCTGCCCGGAGATTCGAATGGGGGACTATTTTACCTCCGGAATATTTTACCCAAGAGGACGCCATCATCATTTAATCATACAGTAAAGCTGCATGCCCTTGGGAAAAATTACGGCTGTAGTTTCCCCTTGCTTTTAGCAGTTCGCAGTACCAGAACAGCAAGGCCATTTTGGTTAGCGTTACAAGGCCAAATCAGTCAATCATCCCGACTGTTGCCCCTGCAACTACTGAAAAGGCTGCTGCCCCTCTTCAGGTACCACACGTTTGTCTGGCCTCTCAACAGATACCCCTCCATTGTCGTTGCACCTACGGTATTGCTATCTGTATCGCTGAGGCACGCAAGCCACCCCACCAATGGCAAGGTCCATGTTTCTTGGGGGGGGGGGGGGTGAGAGTAATAGATAATTTTAATAAGTGTGTGAGTGAAGACACTTCTTGTAGGACAGGGCATACAGTAAGAACTTTCTCAAATGTTTAGCTAATTGCACATTGATTTCTGTTTCATGTAATGATGTCACTCCCAATAGATCCTCATAGTTGTGGTACTACGTACACACCAGGGCCTTCGTCAAAAGTAGCTTTTTCCATAGCAGGCAATTGTTTGAGGTAGGTATTTTATGTGAGTCATATGGTTTTAGTAGTTTATGTAACTTGTGAAGTGTGTTGGAGTTTCTGAGATGAAGAGTACTTAAGTTGTATCTGTAGGTTTTTGGACAGTTAAAATTGTAATCTTGTTTACTGCTCTTGAGAATTTAGCAGTGTTGGAACAATGCAGATCTGAAACAATAGGAATTTCCCATATCCTTTAAAATACCTTTGTGTAGTTGAAATGAGGTCTCATTTGTTAGGAAGATGTGTAGTGCATATCCAAGAATCAATTCTTTTGCTTTGTAATCTTATAGAGAACAGTGAGAAGCTATAGAAGAACATTTTGCAGCAAGAAGTGCCAATAATATGTTGTAGATGTATCCTGGGAAGCACATTGTTGCTAGTGGACTAGTTTTATATTTGATTTTATGAGGTTACTGTTGTTGAGTGCAAGAATATTTTAGGTGTCCATTAGTGTGAATTACATTCACATGAAATATAATTCACATTCATTTTACCTGAAGGTGTAAATACAAGTTGCATCCAGAAAGCATGTTTGAATGACAGATAAAGAAACAAAAACATAATTAGAAATATTTATTGGAAAATTTACATACATCACTGGCTACTTCTCAACAATGTCACCAACATTGTTGAGGCATTTTTCTTAACACTGCATAATTAGTTGTGTGCTTATGTGACAGGAGTATAACCTGACACAGAAAATTTTGTAGCCATATATGAAAATATGACAAAACAGTGACACAGAATATTTAGTAGCTGTATATGAAAATATGACAAAATAGTGAAACGGTACCTCAAAGAAGTGTGGGAAACGATATTATTTGAAAGAAGCAGGTTAAGTGTATCATTTCAATCACTGTAACATTAAGTGTGGCACGTTATAGTCTAGATGTATGTCACTCGGATTACCGTTGCTAATGAAGTTTCATAGGCTCAATTAAATTTTAATGCCTAATTTTACTAAGGGCAAGATCATTTTATGAGTCCATGTCTATACATTATTTCCATAGGTAATAAAATGCACTTTCATTTCATCTGAAAGTTGAAATAGTTTCTTACAGTGTCCACACAGAATCTTGGTGTTTTTATTGTGTATATACTGATCTGTGAAGTATTACCTCTAGTTAAACTTCGTGACTGCCACATGATAAACTTCCAGTTAACACAAATACCATCAAATGATTTGGAAAGTATGTGTTACCTTATGTTCATGATTTAAGTTTTGCTGTTGGTAGTTGTGCATAGAGACTAACATCAAAAAATTTTCAGGGGGCTGTATCTGGGGATATGTTAGAATTGGTGTGAGGTTGTTTTAAGCTGCCAGAAATAGATTATTTGTTGGTATCATAAATGTTATCAAAAGCTGTGATTTGTATTGAGTAAAACTTTCACATTGTTATAGCTACTGAGATAATACTTTGTGGCTTACTCAGTTGTTTTTGCAGACATATAGTTTGTGCTAGGTTAAGCACTTCTACATAAGTGAAGTAGGAGGCCTTTTCATTCTTGTTTTTTAGTGCAGTTATTTTGAAGACGTTCTCAGTATTCCCAAAAGTCCAGCCTCAATGTCCTGAATTTTGTGATGTTAATTTTTGGTTTATTAAAATGTGGTAAACAATCCACAGTGTATATTATGCTATCAATTCCAAAATGTCACTTGTGCTTCCTTATCTTTTCATAAGAGATCTTAAATGATGATTGCTCAGTTGGAGGAGTCATGTTGCTCATTACTGATTTGTCTTTTTGCAGTGAAAAGTCGTATACACTGAGATGATGTGCAATAAGGTTACAAACAGAAAAAGTGACATGGAGAGAAAAAATTGTCAATCTAACATGTATAGCTTGGATTGAAGCACAGTTGTATGATAAATGTGATGTCCGGTTGTGTATAAAGGCTAAACAACATTCAGTTGAGTCTTGGGGACCGAGTGGCACGTACTGACTTATTTATCACCTTCAGCCCATAAGCGTCACAAAGTGTGAAAATGTGGGAGCATGTGTTCAGCACACAGCTCTCACAGCCTCTCTCAGGTTATGAGACTGGCGCCTATGGTTCTCAGTGTAGTAGATGACCAACATGACATTCAAGGGCCAGGTCCACCCCATTTGCCAAAAGTGCTCAACAGTCCCCAACGATCAGAATGAGGCATTGTTGGAGCAATGTAGAGCTGAAAAGATAGTTGTGTTCCATAGCTTTTAAAATTATTTTCTGTAGTTGAAATGTGGTGTCAGATGTGAGTAAGATTTCTCACACATTTCCAGGAATTAATCCTTGTGCTTTGTACTCTTATATACAACACTGACTAACTATAAAAGAACATTTGCAACAAGAAGTGTCCCACAGTATGCTGTACATCTATCCAGAGTTTCACATTGTTGCTAATGAACTAATTTTATACAATCATTTGCTGTGATGAGCCTACTATCATGGAGTGCAGCAGTATTTTAGGCATTCATATGTGTAAATTACATCATTTCTATATTGTTTTGGGATTTGTTTAGATTATGTGATCAGTTTACTAGATAATAAATGACAGCATCTTCTGCAAAAATGATGTGACTGAGAATTAAATATGTTCTTTATTAAAACATAGCCATTGAAGAAGATGATTTCTTTCAGTAGATGGTCATTTTAATGTAAATGGCAATTTTAGTTCCATTCCTATAGTGTCCATGCTCTGTAAGTATCTCTGTTTCTAGAGTAAATTCTGTTTTCCTGTCATGACAATAAAGATAGTTTAGTGGGTGAGTGAAGAGAGCTTCTTGTAGGATAGGACATGCAGTAAGAACTTTCTCATATGATTTGGTAATTGTAAACTGATTTCTGTTTACAGCTAATGACGTCATTCCCAATAGATCATCATATCTGTAGTATAAGGTACACACCAGGTCATTTGTCGAAAGTACATGTTCCTATAGAAGGCAACTGTTTGAGGTAGGTATGTCATTAGAGTCATGTGATATTAGTAGTTTCCGTTAGTTGTGAAGTGCATTGCAGTTTTTGAGATGAAAAATACTGCACTTACAAGAAATATATCTGTATGTTTCTGGTCAGTTACAATTGATACCTCAAAATGTAGATGTGAAGAGATGGAAATTTTGCATAGGTTTTAAAATATCTTTGTGTAGCTGAAGTGAGGTGTCATTTGTATGTTAGATGTGTAGTGCATATCCAGGAATAACACCATTTACTGTGTAATCTTGTAGAGAACACTGCGTAGCTATAAAAGAACTTTTGCAAGTACAAGTGTCACATGGTCTGTTGTAAATGGACTAGTTTTATTTGTCATTGATTTTATGTCCTACTGTTACAGAGTACGGGAATATTATAGGTGTTTGTATGTATAATTACATTCACAGGGAATGTATCCCCCCATGAACCACGGACCTCGCCTTTTGTGGGGAGTCCTGCGTGCCTCAACGATACAGATAGCCATACTGTAAGTGCAACCACAACAGAGGCGTATCTGTTGAGAGGCCAGATGAACGTGTGGTTCCTGAAGAGGGGCAGCAGCCTTTTCAGTAGTTGCAGGGCGAACAGTCTGGATGATTTACTGATTTGGCCTTGTAACACTAACCAAAATGGCCTTGCTGTTCTGGTACTGCGAAATGCTGAAAGCAAGGGGAAACTTCAGCCGTAATTTTTCCCGAGGGCATGCAGCTTTACTGTATGATTAAATGATGATTGTGTCCTCTTGGGTAAAATATTCCGGAGGTAAAATAGTCCCCCACTCTGATCTCCGGGCGGGGACTACTCAAGAGGACGTCGTTATCAGAAGAAAGAAAACTGGTGTTCTACGGATCAGAGCGTGGAATGTCAGATTCCTTAAACAGGTAGGTGGGTTAGAACATTTAAAAAGGGAAATGGATAGGTTAAAGTTAGATATAGTAGGAATTAGTGAAGTTTGGTGGCAGGAGGCACAAGACTTTTGGTCAGGTGAATACAGGGTTATAAATACAAAATCAAATAGGGGTAATGCAGGAGTAGGTTTAATAATGAATAAAAAAAATAGGAGTATGGGTAAGCTACTACAAACAGCATAGTGAACACATTATTGTGGCCAAGAGAGACACGAAGCCCATACGTGCTACAGTAGTACACGTTTATATGCCAACTAGCTCTGCAGATGACAAAGAAATTGATGAAATGTATGAGGAGATATAAGAAATTATTCAGGTAGTGAAGGGAGATGAAAATATAATAGTCATGGGTGACTGGAATTCGAGAGTATGAAAAGGGAGCTAAGGTAACATAGTAGGTGAATATGGATTGGGGCTAAGAAATGAAAGAGGAAGCCGCCTGGTAGAATATTGCATAGAGCATAACTTAATCATAGCTAACATTTGGTTCAAGAATCTTGAAAGAAGGTTGTGTACATGGAAGAACCCTGGAGATACTAGAAGGTTTCAGAGAGAGATTTAGGAACCAGATTTTAAATTGTAGGACATTTCGAGGGGCAGATGTGGAGTCTGACCACAATCTATTGGTTATGAACTGTAGATTTAAACTGAAGAAACCGCAAAAAGGTGGGAATTTAAGGAGATGGGACCTGGATAAACTGAAAGAACCAGAGGTTGTACAGAGTTTCTGGGAGAGCATAACAATTGACAGGAATGGGCGAAAGAAATACAGTACAAGAAGAATGGGTAGCTATGAGGAATGAAATAGTGAAGGCAGCAGAGGATCAAATAGGTAAAAAGACGAGGGCTAGTAGAAATCCTTGGGTAACAGAAGAGATACTGAATTTAATTGGTGAAAGGAGAAAATACAAAAGTACAGTAAGTGAAGCAGGTAAAAGGAATACAAACATCTCAAAAAGGAGATCGACAGGAAGTGCAAAATGGCTAAGCAGGGATGGCTAGAGGACAAATGTAAGGATGTAGAGGCTTATATCACAAGGGGTAAGATAGATACTGCCTACAGGAAAATTAGAGAGACATTTGGAGAAAGGAAAACCACTTGCATGAATATCAAGGCTTTGATGGAAACCCAGTTCCAAGCAAAGAAGGGAAAGCAGAAAGGTGGAAGGAGTATATGGAGGGTCTAGACAGGGGCGATGTTCTTGAGGACAATATTACGGAAATGGGAGAGGAGGTAGATGAAGATGAAATGGGAGATATGATATTGCATGAAGAGTTTGACAGAGCACTGAAAGACCAAAGTCGAAACAAGGCCCCGGGAGTAGACAAAATTCCATTAGAACTACTAACGGCCTTGGGAGAGCCAGTCCTGACAAAACTCCACCATCTGGTGAGCAACATGTATGAGACAGGCGAAATTCCCTCAGACTTCAAGAAGAATATAATAATTCCAATCCCAAAGGAAGCAGGTGTTGACAGATGTGAAAATTACCGAACTATCAGTTTAATAAGTCACAGCTGCAAAATACTAACTCGAATTCTTTACAGACAAATGGAAAAACTGGTAGAAGCCGACCTCGGGGAAGATCAGTTTGGATTCCATAGAAATGTTGGAACATGCGAGGCAACCCTGACACTACGACTTGTTTAAGGAAAGGCAAACTTATGTTTCTAGCATTTGTAGACTTAGAGAAAGCTTCAGACATTGTTGACTGGAATACTCTCTTTCAAATTCTGAAGGTGGCAGGGGTAAAATATAGGGAGCATAATGCTATTTACAATTTGTACAAAAAGCAGATGGTAGTTATAAGAGTCGAGGGACATGAAAGAGAAGCAGTGGTTGGGAAGGGGGTGAGACAGGGTTGTAGCCTCTCCCCAATGCTATTCAATCTGTATATTGAGCAAGCAGTAAAGGAAACAATAGAAAAATTCGGAGTAGGTATTAAAATCCAAGAAATAAAAACTTTGAGGTTTGCCGATAACATTGTAATTCTGTCAGAGACAGCAAAGGATTTGGAAGAGCAGTTGAATGGAATGGATAGTGTCTTGAAAGGAGGGTATAAGATGAACATCAACAAAATCAAGATGAGGATAATGGAATGTAGTTGAATTAAATCATTTGATGCTGAGGGAATTAGATTAGGAAATGAGACACTTAGAGTAGTAAAGGAGTTTTGCTATTTGGGGAGCAAAATAACTGATGATGGTCGAAGTCGAGAGGATATAAAATGTAGACTGGCAATGGCAAGGAAAGCTTTTCTGAAGAAGAGAAATTTGTTAACATCGAGTATTGATTTAAGTGTCAGGAAGTCGTTTCTGAAAGTATTTCTATGGAGTGTAGCCATGTGAGGAAGTGAAACTTGGATGATATATAGTTTAGACAAGAAGAAATGTGGTGCTGCAGAAGAATGCTGAAGATTAGATGGGTAGATCACATAAGTAATGAGGAGGTATTGAATAGAATTGGGGAGAAGATGAGTTTGTGGCAGAACTTACCTAGAAGAAGGGATCGGTAGGTAGGATATTTTCTGAGGCATCAGGGGATCACCAATTTAGTATTGGAGGGCAGCGTAGTGGGTAAAAATCGTAGAGGGAGACCAAGAGATCAATACACCAAGCAGATTCAGAAGGATGTAGGCTGCAGTAGGTACTGGGAGACAAAGATGGTTGCACAGGATAGAGTAGCATGGAGAGCTGTTTCAAACCAGTCTTAGGACTTAAGACCACAACAACAACTACAACGGGAATGTAATTGACATTCATTTTAGCTGATAGCGAAAATACAGTCTATTTTCAAAGATTGTCACAAACATTGATCAGGCTTTTTTCATAACACTACACAATTAGTAGTTTGGCTCATCACATAGAATTGATCTGCTAACATCCAATGCCACAAAGTGGCTTCAGTCAGCAACTCAACCTCATTGTGGAAGCAGTTCATGAAAAGGAAGAGATGACAGTCAGATGCACCAGGTTCGGAACCGTACGGCAGGTGGTTGAAGATATCAGATCCAAACAGATTAAGTAAATTTCTTGTGGTGATACCTGTATGGTGTCTTGCATTTCGCAACCCATGGTTGCTTCATCAGGAAAGAGGGACGGAGAGGGAAAGATGAAAGAATGTGGGTGAAAGAAAGATTCAACATGGGAAAAATGTATTAAAAAAAGAGATGCTGTTACTTACCAAATGGGAAAGCGCTGGTAGATAGACACAATAAAAAACACACAAACAAACCCACAAATATCAAGCTTTTGCAACCCATGGTTGCTGCATCAGGAAAGAAGGAAGGAGAGGGAAAGACGAAAATTTGTGGGTTTTAAGGGAGAGGGTAAAGAGTCATTCCAGTCCCAGGAGCGGAAAGACTTACCTTAAGGCGGAAAAGGGACAGGTATAAACTCGTGGACACACACACACACACACATATCCATCTGCACATATACAGACACAAGCAGACATATGTCTGCTTGTGTCTGTATATGTGCGGATGATATATATAATAGAGGGAAACATTTCACATGGGAAAAATATATGTAAAAACAAAGATGCTGTAACTTACCAAACGAAAGCGTTGGTATGTTGACAGAGACAACAACAAACACAAACACACACACAAATTTCAAGCTTTTGCAACCCATGGTTGGTTCATCAGGAAAGAGGGAAGGAGAGGGAAACATGAAAGGATGTAGGTTTTAAGGGAGAGGTTAAAGAGTCATTCCAGTCCCGGGAGCGGAAAGTCTTTCTGCTCCCGGGACTGGAATGACTCCTTACCCTCTCCCTTAAAACCCACATACTTTCACCTTTCCCTCTCCTTCCATCTTTCCTGTTTTTGCTGTACAATATGGCACACAATAATTAGTAGCTGTATATGAACAGTTGCAAAATCAGCTAAAGAACACCTCAAGGAAGTGTGAAAAACAACATTATCTGAAAGAAGCAGTTTAACTTCATCATTGCAATCACTATAAAAAAAGTGTGAATTGTTAAGATGTAGATATATGCTGAGTTCGTTATTCTTGCTAGTGAAGATGTTTCATAAGATCGTTTGTCCTTCAGTGCATAATGTTAGAAACAGCAAGATAGTTTTAAAGGTCCATATGTATATAATACTTCCATAGGGAATGAAATTCACTTTCATTTCAGCTGGAAGTTGAAATAGTTTCCAACGGTGTCCCCACAGTTCTTAGTGTTCCTATTTTGTTGGTGTGCATCTGTGAAGTTTCACTTCTAATTAAAGTTCCTGACTACGACTCGATTAATTTTTGAATAACACAAATACGATCACATTGTTTGCTAAGTCTCTTTTGCCTTACGTCCATGTTTTGAGATTCACTGTTATGTTATGAAAAGTTGTGATTTGTAGTGTGTAATGCTTTCATCTTGTTATACCTATTGAGTTAAAACTTTGTCTCTTACTCAGATTTATTGCCAGACATCTAGCTTGTGGTACAGTTATGGACTACTGTCTATGTAGGGTAGGAGGTTTTGTCATTGTTGGTTTTTGTGTAGTTATTTTGTCAGTGGCAAATGATAGAAGTGTGATAATGTGCTGAGAGCAATGTACTCCAGAAGATAAGAACATATGTATTTCACAGCACAGACATTAAAAGGGGCAGCTGAGTAAATTTTAAACCTGATTTCAAAGATGTTCTCAGTATTCCCAACAGTCCAGCCTCAATGCACTGGTTTTTGTGAAGCTAATTTTTGGTTTTATGACGTGCGATAAACAATCTACATTGTATATTATGCTATCAATTCCAAAATGTTTCCTGTGCTTCTTTACACTTTTATAAGAGATCTTAGATGATAATTGCTCAGTTGGAGGAGTCATGATGTTCAATACTGTTTTGTCTTATTGCAGTGAAAAGTCATACACTCTGAGCTGCTGTGCTGCAAGTTTACAATCGCAGAAAAGTGACTGGGAGACAAATATTTGTCATTCCAACTTGTATAGATTGGATTGAATAGCACTCGTATGTTAAAACAGATGTCCTATTGTGTATAAAAGCTAAACTCCATGGAAATGGTCTTTTAGGCCTGACTGATCTCTTCAGCGAATAAGCATCACAAGGTGCAAAAATGTGGCTACATGTGTTCAGCACACTGCTCTCCAAGCCGCTCTGATGTTACAAGACTGGATCGTATATTTCACAATGCGGTAGCTAATCTACATGCATTTGATGGTTTGGGCATACCTGATTTTCCAAAAGGGCTCAGCTGACCACAGCAATCAGAATTCAGCATTGTTGGTGCAATGTAGATCTGAAAAGATAGGTACGTTCCATAGTTATTAAAATACTTTTCAGTAGTTGAAATGTGGACTCATTTGTCAGTAAGATTTGTTGTAATTATCTAGAAATTAAACCTTTTGCTTTGTAATCTTGTAGAGATCACAGTGTAGCTAGAAAATAGAATTTGCATCAAGAAAAGTATCACAGAATGCTGTGTAGATTCACCCCGAGTTGCACATTGTTGTTACAAGATGGTTTTATACAATCATTTCCTGTGATGAGCCTTCCTTTTGCAGAGTGCGGCAGTATTTTTGGAGCCGCGCGGGATTAGCTGAGCGGTCTAAGGCGCTGCAGTCATGGCCTGTGCGGCTGGTCCCAGCGGAGGTTCGAGTCCTCCCTCGGGGATGGGTGTGTGTGATTGTCCTTAGGATAATTTAGGTTAAGTAGTGTGTAAGCTTAGGGACTGATGATATTAGCAGTTATGTCCCATAAGATTTAACACACATCTGAACAGTATTTTTCTCATTCACACATATAAATTACATATTTTTGAAACTGATTTGTGATTTGTTTAGGTATTATCTGTTTAATAGATGATAAATAACACCATCTTTTGCAAAAGTGATGTGATCGAAAATTTATTATGTTTACTATTATAATGTAGTCTTTAATAAAGGTCATTTTTTTGTGTAGATGGTCATTTTAAAGGAGGTGGGAATTTGGGGGGTCATTCCTATAATGTTTGAGCAATGTATGTTTCTCTGTTTGCATAGTAAATAGTTCATTTGTTTCATGAGAGTAATAGATATTTTATTAAGTGTGTGAGATCTTCTTGTAGTATAGGAAATGGAGTAAGAACTTTCTCATATGATTTGGTAATTGTACATTGATTTCTGTTTACTGGTTATGATGCCATTCCAGATCCTCATGTTTGTACTATAATGTAGACACCAGGGCCTTTTTTCAAAAGTACCTCTTCCTATAGAAGGCAGTTATTTGAGGTAGGTATGTTATGAGAGTCATGTGATATCAGTATTGTCTGCTACTTGTGAAGTGCACTGCAGTTTTTGTGATGAAGAATACTGCACTTTCAAGAAATATATGTGCAGTTTTCTGGTCAGTTACAATTGATGTCTTGAAATGTAGATGTGAAGAGATGGATATTTTGCATAGATTTTAAAATTTTTTTGTGTAGCTGAAATGAGGTGTCATTTGTAGTTAGAATTGCATTACGTATTCAAGAATAACTCCATTTGCTGTGTAATCTTCTGGAGAACACTACATAGCTATAAAAAAACTTTTGCAAGTAGAAGTGTCACATGGTATGTTGTAAATGGACTAGTTTTATGTAGTCATTAATGTTATGTACCTACTGCTACAGAGTGAGGGACTATTTTAGGTGTTTGTCCATTCACAGGGAATGTAATGCACATTCATTTTAGCTGATAGTGGAAGTGGAACTTGTATCAAGAAAGGTTTTTTGCATGACTGATAAAGAGGGAAAAATATAAGAGGCGTGTTTTTTAAGAAAGTAATGTTTTGAAATTAAAAAAAAGACGTGCTAAGATATCTCAATAACTTTATTTTTGCATGAAAGCTTGTACTCCAATCTACTGTTCTACATAATTTCCATCAATATTGAGGCACTTGTCATAACTTTGTACCAGGTTTTGAATACCCTCCTCATAGAAGTCTGCCACCTAACTTGTTAACCACTGCATCACAACTGTTTTGACTTCATCATTGTCTTGAAGATGCTGACCGCCAAGGTGTTTCTAGAAGTGCAGGAACAGATGGAAATCACTGGGTGCAATGTCGGCGTGTACGGAGAGTGATCTAGAGTTTCCGATTGAAAAGATGTGATGTGATCTTTGGTCTGATTTGCCACATGCGGATGGACATTGTCTTGCAACAAAACAATGGCCTTGTTCAACTTCCATGGACTGTTGCTTTGATTCTGGTGTGAGGTAGGCCACCCATGTTTCATCACCCATAACAATTTGGCTTAAGAAATCATCAATGTTGTTGTGGTACCACTCAAGAAAACTCAATGCTCTGTCTAAACATTTTGTTTCGTGGACATCCGTCAACATTTTCAGCACCCAACGTGCGCACAATTGTTGGTAATTCAAGTGCTCGGTCAGAATGCCATACAAAACACTACAAGAACATTAGGAAGCTCATCCTGCAAGGAGGAAATTGTAAAGCATCTGTTGTCTCTCACCTTATTGCCCACTTCCTGCACCAAACTGTCATTAACTACTGACGGACACCCACCCCGCTATTCATCATGCAGATTTGTGTGGCTATCTTTAAATGCTGTCACCCACTTTCTTACCATTCCATCAACTGCACAGATCTTACGATGAAGATCAATCACTTTTAGGACTTTTGCACTAAGAAATCGACTGACATTCTACTGAGTGCACTATCCGAAAATTACCTCGAGCAATTAAACAGAGAACCGACTCGTGGAGATAACATCTTGGATCTACTGATAACAAACAGACCCGAACTTTTCGACTCTGTATGTACAGAACAGGGAAACAGTGATCATAAGGCCGTTTCAGCATCCCTGAATATGGAAGTTAATAGGAATATAAAAAAAAGGGAGGAAGGTTTATCTGTTTAGCAAGAGTAATAGAAGGCAGATTTCAGACTACCTAACAGATCAAAACGAAAATTTCTGTTCCGACACTGACAATGTTGAGTGTTTATGGAAAAAGTTCAAGGCAATCGTAAAATGCGTTTTAGACAGGTACGTGCCGAGTAAAACTGTGAGGGACGGAAAAAACCCACCGTGGTACAACAACAAAGTTAGGAAACTACTGCGAAAGCAAAGAGAACTCCACTCCAAGTTTAAACGCAGCCAAAACCTCTCAGACAAACAGAAGCTAAACATTGTCAAAGTTAGCGTAAGGAGGGCTATGCGTGAAGCGTTCAGTGAATTCGAAAGTAAAATTCTATGTACCGACTTGACAGAAAATCCTAGGAAGTTCTGGTCTTACGTTAAATCAGTAAGCGGCTCGAAACAACATATCCAGACACTACGGGATGATGATGGCATTGCCCACATCTCGTGGTCGTGCGGTAGCGTTCTCGCTTCCCACGCCCGGGTTCCCGGGTTCGATTCCCGGCGGGGTCAGGGATTTTCTCTGCCTCGTGATGGCTGGGTGAAGTGTGATGTCCTTAGGTTAGTTAGGTTTAAGTAGTTCTAAGTTCTAGGGGACTGATGACCTAAGATGTTAAGTCCCATAGTGCTCAGAGCCATTTGAACCATTTTTGATGATGGCATTGAAACAGAGGATGACACGCGTAAAGCTGAAGTACTAAACACCTTTTTCCAAAGCTGTTTCACAGAGGAAGACCGCACTGCAGTTCCTTCTCTAAATCCTCGCACAAACAAAAAAATGGCTGACATCGAAATAAGTGTCCAAGGAATAGAAAAGCAACTGGAATCACTCAATAGAGGAAAGTCCACTGGACCTGACGGGATACCAATTTGATTCTACACAGAGTACGCGAAAGAACTTGCCCCCCTTCTAACAGCCATGTACCGCAAGTCTCTAGAGGAACGAAGGGTTCCAAATGATTGGAAAAGAGCACAGATAGTCCCAGTCTTCAAGAAGGGTCGTCGAGCAGATGCGCAAAACTATTGACCTATATCTCTGACGTCGATCTCTTGTAGAATTTTAGAACATGTTTTTTGCTCACGTATCTTGTCATTTCTGGAAACCCAGAATCTACTATGTAGGAATCAACATGGATTCCGGAAACAGCGATCGTGTGAGACCCAACTCGCTTTATTTGTTCATGAGACCCAGAAAATATTAGATACAGGCTCCCAGGTAGATGCTATTTTTCTTGACTTCCGGAAGGCGTTTGATACAGTTCCGCACTGTCGCCTGATAAACAAAGTAAGAGCCTACGGAATATCAGACCAGCTGTGTGGCTGGATTGAAGAGTTTTTAGCAAACAGAACACAGCATGTTGTTATCAATTGAGAGACGTCTACAGACGTTAAAGTAACCTCTGGCGTGCCACAGGGGAGTGTTATGGGACCATTGCTTTTCACAATATATATAAATGACCTAGTAGGTAGTGTCGGAAGTTCCATGCGGCTTTTTGCGGATGATGCTGTAGTATACAGAGAAGTTGCAGCATTAGAAAATTGTAGCGAAATGCAGGAAGATCTGCAGCGGATAGGCACTTGGTGCAGGGAGTGGCAACTGACCCTTAACATAGACAGATGTAATGTATTGCGAATACATAGAAAGAAGGATCCTTTATTGTATGATTATATGATAGCGGAACAAACACTGGTAGCAGTTACTTCTGTAAAATATCTGGGAGTATGCGTGCGGAACGATTTGAAGTGGAATGATCATATAAAATTAATTGTTGGTAAGGCAGGTACCAGGTTGAGATTCATTGGGAGAGTGCTTAGAAAATGTAGTCCATCAACAAAGGAGGTGGCTTACAAAACACTCGTTCGACCTATACTTGAGTATTGCTCATCAGTGTGGGATCCGTACCAGATCGGTCTGACGGAGGAGATAGAGAAGATCCAAAGAAGAGCGGCGCGTTTCGTCACAGGGTTATTTGGTAACCGTGATAGCGTTACGGAGATGTTTAATAAACTCAAGTGGCAGACTCTGCAAGAGAGGCGCTCTGCATCGCGGTGTAGCTTGCTCGCCAGGTTTCGAGAGGGTGCGTTTCTGGATGAGGTATCGAATATATTGCTTCCCCCTACTTATACCTCCCGAGGAGATCACGAATGTAAAATTAGAGAGATTAGAGCGCGCACGGAGGCTTTCAGACAGTCGTTCTTCCCGCAAACCATACGCGACTGGAACAGGAAAGGGAGGTAATGACAGTGGCACGTAAAGTGCCCTCCGCCACACACCGTTGGGTGGCTTGTGGAGTATCAATGTAGATGTAGATGTAGAAGTCTTATAAAAGCCTGTAGTTCACAGTCGGCGGGGCTCACGATTATCGGAGGCATCTTAAACACTTATTACACAATGTAAACAAGGAAGAATCCATCTGTAATGTCGTCAGTGCATAGATTAATGTACAGGCTTTCATGTAAAAACAAAATTATTGAGATATCTTAGCACGTCTTTTTTAATTTCAAAATGGTACTTATTAAAAAAAAAAAAAAAAGGTTTTTGGAAAATTTCCATAGATTCACTGTCTATTTCCTAACATTGTCACCTACGTTGTTGAGGATTTTTTCGTAACTCTCCACAATTAGTTGTCTGGCTCGTGACATAGAAGTGATCTGCTAACATCCAATGCCACTAAGTGTCTTCAGCCAGCACCTCAATTTCATTGTGTAAATGGATTGCTGCCAAAACCATTTCATGAAATGGAAGAGATGACAGTCAGATGCACCATGTTGGGAGCTGTAGGGCCGGTGGTTAAAGATATCGGATCCAAACAGATTAAGTAAAATTTGTGTGGTGTTTTTGCTTTACAATATGGTACAGAATATTTAGTAGCTGTATATGAACAATTGTAAAATCAGCTAAAGAACACCTCGAGGAAGTGTGAAAAACAACATTATCTGAAATAAGCAGTTTAACTTCATTATTGCAATCACTATAACAAAAAGTGTGACATGTTAAGATCTAGATGTATGCTGTGTTCCTTATTGTTGCTAATGAAGTTATTTCGTAAGATCATTTATCTTTCAGTGCGTAATGTTAGAAAGGGCAAGATCGTTTGAAGGGTCTATATATATACATTACTTCCATAGGGAAAGAAATTCACTTTCATTTCAGCTGGAAGTTGTAATAGTTTCCAACAGTATCCCCACAATTCTTAGTGTTCCTATTTTGTTGGTGTGGATCGGTGAAGTTTCACCACCAATTAAAATTCCTGTCTACCACTTGATTAATTTTCGATTAACGCAAATACGATCACATTGTTTGGAAAGTTTCTCTTGCCTTATGTTCATGTTTTGAGATTCACTGTTGGAAGTTAAGCATGAAAAACTCACAGCACAAAATTTTTAGTGCGTTGTAGGTTTTGACATGTTAGAATAAAATTTAGTTGTGAAAGTCTTGGACGTGCTGCACACTAATAAAGTCACACAATCTTTGCACATTTTAAAACCAGGAGCATGGTCTTCTGCTTTTGATGCCTGGCTTTTTGTTGGCAATGACCTAAAATTAAGGCCAGTCTTGTCAGTGTTATAAATTTGTTGGGGGTAATACTTTCCCTGTCATATCATTTTTTCAAACTCGCTCAAGTATTCCTTTGTTGCGTCACTATCAGAAGAAAGTTTCTCTCCAGTAATTGTTAGCTGACGGATTCCATGACATTTTTTGAATCTGTCCAACCAACCCGTATTCGCACTAAAAGACTCATCACCATTCATTAACATGTTCAGGTAAACAGCCTTCTCCTGAACCAGTGCTCTACTCAAAGGAATTGCCCTTTCTCTTTCCTGCATAAATGAAGGAAAAGAGCTTCATCCTCTTTACCGAACTGGGACTGCTTCAAAGTCTGCAAAATTTCTACTGTTTTTGCCGAAGACATTGCACAGGACTGTTCTAGAGTAATCGGTTCTTCTTGCAATCACAAATGGTTGCTTTACCAACATCCATTTCTGTTGCTAGTTTAGATACATTCACACCATTGTCTATCCGCATAAAACCATTCATTTTTTCTTTAAGAGTTAACGTTGTGTGTTTCCATTTACTCATGACGAAAATACTGTACACAACTACACCTGAACAAATACAATACAACTGTTAAACATACCAGTGATTGATAACTAACGTAACCAAGCACTTTGTGAGCCAACTGGCAGTGCACTGACCTCAGGCACTACAAAGGTCTCAACAATGCACAACAACAAGGGCATGGAGTGAGAGTGAGCCATTGCTCCCACACTTGCTCCACTTTGTTACCAAGGTGTACCCACTTACTTCTTTGGTATACTTCAAGCAACATCCGGTCCCAGTTACTTTGGATTAACGGGACTCTACTGTAATATGTATTAGGAAGATATTTCATTTTCTTATATATATTGAGTTATTACTTTGTCTCTTACTCAAATACATCTAGCCTATGATATAATTATCCACTTACGTTTGCAGTAGGGGACTTCTTTAGTCTTGGTTTTAGTGGTGTTATTTTGTCAGTTGGACATTGATACAACTGTGGGAGGCTCTGAGAGCTGTGCAGGCCAGAAGATCAGGAAGTACATATTCCACAGGGCAGAGATTAAATGGAGCAGCTGAGTACATTCTGAAACAGATTTTTAAGATATTCTCAGTATTCCCAATGGTGCAACCTCATTGTACTGGTTTATTGAATGTAATTTTTTTGTTTTTGAATGTCCTGAAAATCATCTGCAATGTAGTTTGTGTTACCAATTATGAAATGATTCGTGTGCTTCTTTTGTATTCCCAAGAGATGTAATAATATGATTGCTCAGTTGAAGGAGTCATGATGCTCAATACTGATTTGTCTTATTGCAGTGGAATGTCATTTTAGAACAAATACCTTCAAACTGTTAACAAATCTCTCTTACTTTATACACACAGCTAGAGTTTTGTTGTTGGTATGTACCTATAAGAAACTTACAGTTCTAAATTGAAGGGTAGTTATAAATGTTGATATGTTAGTATAACATTTTATTGTGGTGTGAGGCACTTTGAGACAACATTTTGACATCATATATATTATCAAAAGGTGTGATTTGTATTGTGAAAAGCTTTCATGCTCTTATAGCTATTGACTTAATACTTTGTGTCTTACTCAATTTTATTGTCAGACATCTAGCTTATGGTACAATTATACATTTCTGCATATGAGCAGTAGCAAGTTTTTTTTATTCTTGTTATTTAGTGGAGCTACTTTGTCAGCTGGCAAGTTATACAACCCTGTGAATACACTGAGGGTAACGTAATTTTCTTCAAATGCTTAGCTTCTCCATTTAATGTCTGTGCTGTGAAGTATGTACTGCCTTAAAATTTGGATGGGGTAATGTACTCCGCATTTTAAGGAAGTACATACTTCACAGCGCAGACATTAAATGGAGAAGCTAAGCATATTTTGAAGGAAATATCAAAGACGTTTTCAGCATTGGTGTATATATGATGATTGCTCAGTTGGAGGAGTCATGATACTCATACTGATTTGTCTTGGTGTCTTATAGAGTCACATACAATTAGTTGCTATGCAGTAAGGTTACAAACAAATATGTGTGCCTGTGAGAAAAAATTGTCATTCCAATTTTGATAGCTTTTATTGGTGTGCAATGTTGAAACAAAAATGATATGTGGTAATGTATGAAAATCTAAGTCCATTGAAACAGGCCTTGGAGGACCACTGGTACCAACTGACTGCTGTATCATCCTCAGATTACAAGCTTCACTAAAGGTGAAATAAAGGTGTAAGTGGTGAGCAAACTGCTTCCCCAACAGCTATCACGTTATGAGACCAGAGCCTATAGTTCTCAATGATGCAACTCCCTTCTTGCATCTCAATGTCTGGGTGCACCCAATCTGCCAACAGTGCTGAAGGGATGTGGGCAGTCGCCCATCCAGCTAGTGGCCAAGATCTGCAATGCTACGCATTGGTGACCTGGCAAAAACTGGTGCACCCAATGTGGGAAGGCCATTGGTATGCAGTTGAAAACCTTAACACATCTAGCCAGGAGTGAATTACTTGGTTTTCCAAGTTAGTGGACTGTTGTGTAATCCGGTATGGACCTGAAATCAAGAATCAGTACCTTTTATTTTATTATGTTTGGACTGCAGGATAGTACACCATGTAAAGAAAATACTATTGATTGTTATTTCAGTAGCAGCAAGTACTTTTATTAGTTTTTATATTGATAAAAGAAATTTTACTTCCTTAAAGACTGCAACTGAATAAATGGCATACCTACAAGTACAACGTTACTTCTGAATCTCGTGTATATGTTGTGCTTGCATTGTGGAAAAGCAAGGCATAAGTTACATGTGAAAATAGTGCATTAGATCTTGTGCACTCCTCAGGTACTTCATCAACAAAATTACATTTGTCACCTCAAAGGCTAATTGTTGGCAGCAGATGTGGAGCATTTTACATGATGAATTTTAAATAGAGCTTGAAAATCCTAACATTGGACAACTTTCTCAGGGAATAGAAAACTGTGAGATTCACAAATCGATTATGATCATTTTAAAATGTATTTCCAGCTTCAATCGGAATTATTGTTTGAGAGTTGTGGAGAATAAGCAGCACTAAAAGAAAGTGACGTTATTATCCCTTTGTAAGTCCTGAGATCATAACACCCTTCTCTTACACTAATACTGAACAAAGCATGGTAGGTGTATGAGACTTACTGTTCTTAAGTTATGTTTAATACATGGTTGTTATTTGAGATTGATGTATTAAAAATGAATGAGATGTGAATTAAATAAGTTAACTATTTAAACCTAGTATTGATGATGCTAATCTTTTGGGTGGATTGTCATTTTGGTGGAGGATAATTTCAGAGCCACTCTTATATAGTCTGTTTTTGTATTTGCATAATAATGTGAGCTTTTTTGTCATGAAAGTAATGCAAATGTTAATGAGTGTGTGGGTGAAGGGTTCTGCTTATGGGATAGTACATGTACTAAGAAACGTCTCATATGTTTCACTAAAGGCACATTGGCTTGTATTTACAGGTAATGATGTCATTCCCAATAGATCGTCTGAGTTGTAGTAGTAGGTGCAAACATGGTATTTGTCAGAGGTACCTTTTCCCACAGACAACAATTGTTTGAGGTAGGTCTGTTGTATGATATTAGTATTAGTAATTCCTGTAACTTGTGCAATGCATTGCATTTTATGACATGAGGGGTATTTGCACGCATCAGCGCTATATCTGTATATTTCTGGTTAGGCGCAATTGTTGACTTTGATACTCCTCTTGAGAAGTTGACACTGTTTGAGCAATGTAGATCTGAAAAGATAGTAAATTTCCATAGCTTTTAAAATTCTTATGTGTAGTCAAAAATAGATCTCAGTTGTCAGGAAGATGTGTTGTGCATATCCAAGAATAAATCCTATTGGTTTGTAATCTAATAGAGAACAGTGAGTATCTATAAAAGAACATTTCTTGACAAGAAGTGTCACATGATATTTTGTGTATGTAGCATGGCTTGCACATTGTTGCTAATTGACTATATTTATACTGTCATTTAATTTTCTGAACCTACTGTACTGAATACTGGAATATTTTAGGTGTTCATACGGATAAATTACATCCACAAGGAATGTAATACACTTTCATTTCAGCTGATAGTGTAAATATAAGTTGCAACAAGAAAGCAAGTTTTGCTGACCAAAAAAGAAAGGAAAAATGTATTTAGAAATATTTATTGCAATATTTATATTGATTGACTGGCTATTTCATAACGTAGTCTCCAACATTGTTGAGGCATTTTTGAAACAGTGCACCTTCAGTTGCATGCGTATCTCATAGGAGTCAGCAGCCAACATCCAGCACCACAAAGTCCCTTCGGTTGGCACCTCAGCTTCACTGTCGAAATGTACTGCTGTCAAAAAAAGAATTAATGAGATGAAAAAGATGACGGTCACTTGGGCCAAGATTGCAGCTGTAGGGCTCGTGGCTGAAGATCTCCCATCGAAACTGTTTCTGAAAATTTTGTGTGGCGTTGGCTGTATTATGGTGTCTTGCAGTGCCCTGTGTGCAAGATAAGAATTTTCATAGCTTTCAAACTGGCTTTGCACAGTTAAGCAGTGGAATCATTAACTGTTTCATTTCAACCACTACAATAAGAAGTGTGACATGTTAACAAGGTAGATGCACCCTGAGTTGCATATTGCTGGTAATGAGCTAGTTTTAAACCATTATTTGTGTTTAGTGCCTAAAGTTACTGAGTACAAGGTTAGTACATGATTCAATGTGTATAAAATACTTCCATAGGGGATGAAATTCACTTACACTTCAGATGAAATTAGAAATACATTTTTACAATATCTACACAGAGTCTGGGACTTCTTATTCTTGGTGTATGTATCTGTGAAGTTTTGCCTGTAGTTAACCTTTCTGACTATGACATGATACACTTTCTATCATTACAAACTGTTTGCAAAGTCTCTCTTACTTTATACTTACAGGTTAATTTTTTGTTGGCAGTTGCCTATAAGAAACTGACAATTCTAAATAGGAAGGAGGTTATAACTGTTGATATGTTAGAATAACATTTTATTGTGAAAGTCTGTGGTGTGAGGTACTTTCAAGCTACTGTAAATAGATTACTTGTTGGTATGATACATGTTACCACAAGGTGTGCGTTGTATTGTGGAAAGCTTTCATGTTGTTATAGCTATTGTGTTAACACTTTGTGTCTTACTCAACTCTATTGCCAGACATCTAGCTTATGGTATAATTATGTACTTCTGCTTATATGGACTAGGAGGTTTCTTTGTTATATAGTGGATTAATTTTGTCCGTTGTTCAGTTATACAACTATGTGAATGCACTGAGGGTAATGTACTCTGAATTTTGAGGAAGTACATACTACACAGTGCAGACATTAAATGGGGCAGCTGAGTACATTTTGAAGCAGATTTCAAATATGTTTTCAGTATTCCCAACAGTTCTGCCACATTTCACTGTTTTTTGTGACTTTAGTTGTTGGTTTATGAACATACTGTAGACAATCAACATCGTATGTTGTATTAGTTGAGATATTATATGATGATTGCTTAGTTGATACTCAGAACTAATTTGTATTGTTTTAGTGTAGAGTCGTATACATTTAGTTGCTAAGCAATAATGTTAAAAACACAGAAATGTGACTGTGATAAAGAAATGATCATTCCAGTTTCTATAGTGTTTATTGATGTGCACTGTTGTAAAAAAAAATGATATGTGGTAATGCATAAAAACAAACTCCACTGAAACAGGCATTGGAGAACCACTGGTAGCAACTAACTGCTGTATGATTCTTCGTTTGTAAAAGTCACTAAACGTTAAATATAGGTGTAAGTAGTGAGCAAACTGCTCCCATAGCAGCTACCAAGTTATGAGACCAGAGCCAGTAGTTCTAGGTGAAATATCTCCCTTCTTGTATCTAAACGCTAGGTGCACCCCATTTGCCAACAGCTCTGAACAGATGTGTTCGATCATCCATCCAGCTAGTAGCCAAGGACTACAATGCTAAACATTGGTGACCTGGCATGAACTAGTGTTGCAATGTGGGAACGCGATTGGCACACTGTGGTATGCAGTTAAATTCTTTAATGCATCTAGTTAGGAGTGAATTCCTTGGTTTTGCAAGTTAGTGGACTGTTGTGTAATCTAGTTTGGCTCTTCAATCTCGAATGAGTACCTTTCATTTTATTATGTTAGGACTGCAGGATAATACACCATGTAAAGAAAATACTATTGATGGTGATTTCAGTGGCAGGAAGTATTTTTGCTTTTTTTTATATTGATAAAAGAGATGTTATTACCTTAAAGATTGCAAATGAATAATTTTCAATCCTACAAGTGCAATGTGAGTACTGAATCTCACGTACACTCCCTGCTCGCACTGCGGAAAAGCAAGTCATATGTTACATATTAAACTATTGCATCATATCTTGCGCACATCTCAGTGGATCTATTTACCCCATGAATTTTAAACACAGAGCGTGAAAACACTAACAATGACCAACACTTTCAAGAAATAGAAAACTGTGATATTCATAGATCGCTTATGATCATTTTAAAATGTATTGCTTGCTTCAATCAGAATTATTGTTTGAGAGTTTTGGAAAATCAGTAGCACTAAAGGACATTGTCTTTATTATCCCTTTGTAAGTCCTGAGAACTTAACATTCTTCTCTTACACTAATGTTGAATAAGGCATGGTAGGTATGTGACTTACTGTTCTTAAGTTAAGTTTAATACATGGTGTTATTTGTGATTGATGTAGCAAGAAGAAATTATATGAGAATTAAATGAGTTTTCTATTGAAATTTAGTAATGAGGATGCTTACCTTTTGGGGTATATCGTCATTTTGATGGAGGGTAATTTCAGTGCCACTCTTATATAGTCCGTTGTTTTTATGTTTCATATTTGCAAAGTAATTTGTGCTTTTCTGTCATAAAAGTGATGCAGATGCTAATGAGTGTGTGAGTGAACTGTGCTGCTTTTGGTATATTACATGTACTAAGAAAAATCTCACATGTTTCGCTAATGACACATTGATTTGTATTTACAGGTAATGACTTCATTCCCAGTGGATCGTCAGAGTTGTAGCACTAGATGTACACCATGGCCTTTGTCAGAAGTACCTTTTCCCACAGATGTCAATTGCTTGAGGAGGTATGCTGTGTGATATTAGTATTTGTAGTTCCTATAACTTGTGCAATGCATTGCAATTTATGACGTGTGGGCTATTTGCACTCATCGGTGTTATATCGGTATAATTATGGTTAGGCACAATTGTTGCATTTGATACTCCTGTTAAGAAGTTGACATTGTTGGAGTAATGTAGATGTGAAAAGATAGGAATTCTCCATAACTTTTAAAATTCCTATGTACAGTCAAAAAGAGGTCTCATTTGTCAGTAAATATTGTGGTTTGTAATCTTATAGAGGACATTGAGTATCTATATAAGAACATTTCTCAGCAAGAGGTATAACATGGTATGTTGTGGATGTATCGTGGGTTGCACATTGCTGCTAATTGACTATATTTCATTTGATTTTCTGAGCCTACTATTACAGAGTGCAGGAATATTTTAGGTGTTCATATGTGTAAATTACATCCACAGGGAATGTAATTCACTTTCATTTCAGGTGATAATATAAATACAAGTTGCAACCAGATGACCGATAATGAAAGGAAAAATGTATTTAGAAATATTTATTGGAATATTTACATTGATTCACTGGCTACTTCACAACATAGTCACCGACATAGTTCAGGCATTTTTGAAACAGTGCAGCTTCAGTTGCATGCACATCTCATAGGAGTCAACTACCAACATCTAGCACCACAAAGTCCCATCAGATGGCAACTCATGTTCATTTTTTGACATGTATTGCTGCTTCAGTGTGGAGATCTATTGCAGCAAAAAAGAATTCAAGAGATGGAACAGATGGCACTCACTTGAGCCAAGTTCGCATCTGTAGGGCTGATGGTCTGAGATTTCTGATCCAAACTGATTCAGTAAATTTTGAGTGGTGTTTTCTGTATGGCATCTTACATTATAGTGTGTGTATAATAAGAAATATCATAGCTTTTAATTGAGAGTTTGCACAGTTAATTAGTGGACTCATTAACTGCCTCATTTCAATCACTACAATAGGAATTGTGACATGTTACAAGGTAGATGCATCCCGAGTTGCATATTGCTGGTAATGAACTAGTTTTAAACCATTATTTGTGTTTAGTGTGTCAAGTTAGTGAGGGCAAGATTGGTTTATGATTCAATGTGTATAAATTACTTCCGTTGGGGATGAAATTCAGTATCACTTCAGCTGAAATTTGAAATGCTTTTTTACAATGTCTACACAGAGTCTTGGCCTTCATATTCTTTGTGTATGTATTCGTGAAATTTTGCCTGTAGTTACCCTTCATGGCTATCACATGATACACTTTCTATCACCACAAATACCTGCAAATTGTTTGCGAAGTCTCTTACTTTATACTCACAGTTTCAGTTTTGTTGTTGGTAGCTGCCAATAAGAAATTCACAGTTCTGAATTGAATGAATGTTGTAACTGTTGATATGTTAGAATAACATTTTATTGTGAAAGTCTATGGTGTGAGCTACCTTCAAGCTACTGGAAATAAATTACTTGTTGTTGTAATATGTGTTTCCAATTTGAATACTTCTATATTGTGAAAAGCTTTCATGTTCTTATAACTATTGACATAACAATTTGTGTGTTACTCAACGTTATTGCCAGACATCTAGCTCTTTTGCACTACTGCATACATGGACTAGTAGGTTTCTTTGTTCTTGTTATATAGTGGATTAATTTTGTTAGTTGGTCAGTTATATAACTCTGTGAATGCACTGAGTGTAATGTACTCTGCATTTTGAGTAAGTACATACTACACAGTGCAGACATTAAATGGGTCAGCTGAGAACATTTCAAAACAGATTTCAAATATGTTTTTAGTATTCTCAACATTTGTGCCACATTGCACTGGTTTTTGTGACTTTAGTTGTTGTTTTATGAACATAATGTAGACAATCAACATCATATGGTATAAAATGTTTCCTGTGTTTCTTTATGTTTTAGTTGAGATATTATATGATGATTGTTCAGTTGGAGGAGGCATGATACTCAGTACTAATTTGTATTGTCTTAGTGTAGTGCCAGATATATTTAGTTGGTAAGCAATTATGTTAAAAACACAGAACTGTGACTTTGAGAAGGAAATTGTCATTGCAGTTTCTATAGCGTTTATTGATGTGCATTGTTGTAACAAAAATGATATGCGGTAATGTATAAAAAACAAACTCCATTGGAACAGGCATTGCAGAACCACTAGTAGCACCTAACTTCTGTATCATTCTCAGCCTGTAAGCATCACTAAAGGTTAAAGGTAGGTGAAAGTGGTGAGCAAAGTGCTCCTCCAGCAGCTATCAAGTTATGGGACCAGAGCCTGTAGTACTCAATGAAGTAGTTCCCTTTTTTCATCTCAGTGACTGGGTGCACAACATTTACTAACACCACTGAACAGATGTGGGCAGTCACCCATCCAGCTAGTAGCCCAGGTACACAATGCTAAACATTGGATACCTGGCAAGAACTGGTGTTCCCAGTGTGGGGAGGCCATTGGCACACTGAGGTATGCAGTTGAATTCTATAATGCATCTAGCCTGGGCTTGCAAATGAGTGGGCTGTTGTGGAATCTAATTTTGCTATGCAACCAGAAATGAGTATCCTTTATTTTATTATTTTAGGACTGCAGAATAATAAACCATGTAAAGAAAATACTGTTGATAGTGATTTCAATGGCAGCAAATATTTTTGTTTGTTTTTTATGTTGATGTTACTGCCTTAAGGACTGCAGCTGAATAATCGGCATTCCTACGAGTACAATGCCAGTATGGAATGTCATCTACACTCTCTGTGTGCACTGGATAGGGGAGGCATACATAACATGTAAAACCAGTGCATCAGATCTTGTGCACATCTCAAATACATCATCAGCAAAATTATATGTGTAATGCCAAAGGCCAATTGTTGACAGCAGATTTGAAGCATTTTATCCCATGAATTTTAAATACAGGGCTTGAAAACACACTGCACAACTTTTTCAAGGAATAGAAAACTATGAGATTCACAAATCAGTTATGATCATTTTAAAATGTATTGCTTGCATCAATCGGAATTACTGTTTGAGCGTTGTGGAAACTGTCGAGTGCTAAAAGAAAGTGACTATGTCATCCCTTTGTAAGTGCTGAGATCATAACATCTTTATCTTACACTAACATTGAATAAGGCATGGTAGGAATATGAGACTTACTGTTCATAAGTTAAGTTTAATGCACGGTTGTTATTTGAGATTGATGTAGGAAGTCAAATGATATGGGAATTTAATAAGCTTACTATTTAAATTTAGTAATTGGGATACTAATCTTTTGGGGTAGATTGTCATTTTGATGGAGGATAATTACAGAGTCCCTCTAACATAATCTGTTGTGTTTATGTTTCTGTATTTGCATAGTAATTGGTGCTTTTCTGTCATGTACGTAATGCAGTTGTTAATGAGTGTGTGAGTGAAGGGTGCTGTTTATGGAATAGTACATGTACTACAAAATTTCGCATACGTTCTGCTAATGGCACATTGATTTGCATTTACAGTTGATGAGATCATTGCCAGTGGATCGCCAGAGTTCTGGTACTATGTGGACACCATGGCCTTTGTCAGCAGTACCTTTTCCCACAGACATCAATTCCTTGTGGTAGGTACATTGTGTGATATTAGTATTGGTTGTTACTGTAACTTGTGCAATGCGTTGCATTTTTGATGTTAGGGGTATTGGCACTCATCAGTGTTATATCTGTATATTTCTGGTTAGGCATGATACTCCTGTTGAGAAGTTGGCAGTGTTGGAGTAATGTGAAAATATAGGAATTTCCAAGGCTTTTAAAATTCCTGAGTGTAGTCAAAAAGTGGTCTCATTTGTCCTTTTAATTTGTAATCTTATAGAGAACAGTGAGTATCTATATGGGAACATTTCTCCACAAAAAGGTTTATGTGGTATGTTGTGGATGTATAGTGGATTGCACATTGTTGCTAATGGGCTCTATTTGTACTGTCATTTTATTTTATGAGCCTACTGTTACAGAGTGCAAACATATTTTAGGTGTTCATACGTGTAAATTATATCCACGGGAGATGTAATCCACTTTCATTTCTGCTTACAGTGTAAATTCAAGTTGCAACCAGAAAGTTTTTGTGACCTATAAAGAAAGGAAAAATGTATTTAGTAATATTTATTGGAATATTTACATTGATTGAGTGGCTACTTCACAACATAGTCTCTGACATTGTTGAGGCATTTTTGAAACAATGCAGCTTCAATTTCATGCACTCCTCATAGGAGTCAACCACCAATATACGGCACTACAAAGTCCCATCAGTTGGCACCTCTGCTTTATTGTTTAAATGTATTGCAACATAAAAAGTATTCATGAGATGGCACACACCGTTGGGTGGCTTGCGGAGTATAAATGTAGATGTAGATGTAGAAGACAGCCACTTGGGCCAAGTTTGCAGCTGTTGGGTAGGTGGTGGAAGACCTCCGACTGAAAATGATTCAGTGTGTTTCGTGTGGTGTTGGCTGTACGGTTTCTTACAGTATCAACTGTGTAAGATAAGAATTTTCATAGCTTTTAATTGAGCCTCTGCATAGTTCACTAGTGGACTCATTAGCTGCTCTAATTCAATCACTACAATATGAAGTGTGACACGTGGATAACTTTGTTATAATAACATTTTATTGTGAAACTGTATGGTGTGAGGTACTTTTGAGCTACTGGAAATAGATTTGTTGTTGGTATCATAAATGGTACCAAAAGGTGTGTGTTGTATTGTGAAAGCTTTCATGTCCTTATAGTAATTAAGTTAACACTTTGTATTCTAGTCAACTTTATCGCCAGGCATCTAGCCTATGGTATAATTATGCACTACTGCATATATGGACTAGTAGGTTTCTTTGTTCTTGTTATATAGTGGATTAACTTTGTCTGTTGTTCAGTTATACAACTATGTAAATGCACTGAGGGTAATGTACTCTGAATTTTGAGGAAGTACATACTAGACAGTGCAGACATTAAATTGGGCAGCTGAGTACATTTTGAAACAGATTTCAAATATGTTTTCAGTATTCCCAACATTTCTGCCACATTGCACTGGTTTTTGTGACTTTAGTTGTTGGTTTATTAACATACTGTAGACAATCAACACTGTATGTTATGTTATCAATTACAAAATGTTTTCTGTGCTTCTTTATGTTTTCTTTGAGATCTTTTATGATAATTCGTCAGGTGGGGGAGTCATGAGACTCAGTACCAATTTGTCTTGCTTTAGTGTGGATTCATATACAATTAGTTGCTAAGCAATAAGGTTAATAACACAGAAACGTGACTGTGAGAAAGAAATTGTCATTCCAGTTTATATAGCTTTTATTGATGTGCACTGTTGTAACAAAAATTACATGTGGTAATGTGTAAAAACAAACCGGGTTGAAACAGGCATTGGAGTACCACTGGTAGCAACTGAATTTTTTAAATTTTATATTTTATTACCTCCTGCTGTTACACCCTCAGTTTATAAACATCACTAAAGGTTAAACGAATGTTAATGTGGTGAGCAAACTGCTCCAATTGCAGCTATCAAGTTATGAAACTACAGCCTTTAGTTCTCGATGAAGTAGCTCCCTTCTGGCCTCTCAATGATTGATTGATACCCATTTGCCAACAGTGCTGAACAGATGTGGGCAATCACCAACCCATCTTGTGGCCAAGAACCACAATGCTAAACACTGGTGACCTGGCAAGAACTGGTGTTCCCATTGCAGGAAGGGCATTGGCACACTGTGGTATGCTGTTGTATGCTATAATGCATATAGCCAGGAGTGAATTCCTTGGGTTTGCAAGTTATTGGACTTGGTTGTTAAGCAGTTTCGCTCTGCAATCAGGAATGAGTACCCTTAATTCTATTATTTTAGGACTGCAGAATAATAAACCATGTAAAGAAAATACTATTGATGGTGATTTCAATGGCAGCAAGTATTTTTGTGTGTTTTTTATATTGATAAATGTTACTGCCATAAGGAATGCAGCTGAGTAATTGGCATTCCTGCAAGTACAATGTCAGTGCTGAATCTTATGTACACTTTGAGTGCGCAGTGTGCAAAGGCAAGGCATAAGTTACATGTGAAACCTGTGCATCAGATCTTGTGCACATCTCAGGTTCATCATCAGCAAAATTATAAGTGTAATTTCAAAAGCCAATTGTTGGCACCAGATTTGGTGAACCTTACCCCATCAATTTTAAATACAGAGCTTGGAAACCCTGATAATGCACAAGGTTTTCAAGAAATAGAGAACTGTGAGATTCATAAACCACTTATGCTTCAATCGAAATAATTGTTTGAGATTTGTGTAAAATGAGCAGCACTAAAAGAAGGTGGCTTTGTTATCCCTTTGTAAGTCCTGAGATCATAACACCCTTCTCTTACAACAATGTTGAATAAGGCATAGTAGGTAATGGGGACTTACTGTTATTTAAGTTAAGTTTGATACACAGTTGTTGTTTGAGAGTGATGTGGCAAAAACAAATGATATGAAAATTAAGTAAGTTTACTATTTAAATATAGTAATGAAGATGCTACTATTTTGGGGTAGATTTTCATTTCGAAGGTGGGAAATTTCAGAGCGATGGTCATGAAATCTTTACATTTCTGTATTTGATTAGTAATCTGTGCTTTTTTGTTATGAATTTATGCACATGTTAATTAGTGTGTGAGTGAAGGGTGCTGTTTATGGGATAGTATATGTACTAAGAAATTTCTCATGTGTTTTGTTAATGGCACATTGATTTGTATTTACAGGTAATAACATCACTCGCAGTTAATCGTCAGAGTTGAAGTACCGGGAGTACACTATGGTCTTTTTCAGAAGAACCTTTTCCCATGGATGACCATAGTTTGAGGTAGGTATGTTGTGTGTTATTAGTATTAGTAGTTCCTGTAACGTGTGCAATGTATAGCATTTTATGATGTGAGGGGTACTTGCACTCATCAGTGTTATATATGTATATTTCTGGTTAGGCAGAATTGTTGCCTTTGATACTCCTTTTGCGAAGTTGGCATCGTTGGAGCAAAGTAGATGTGAAAAGATAGTAATGTTCCATAGCTTTTAAAATTCCTATGAGTAGTCAAAAAGTGGTCTCATTTGTCAGTAAATGTGTTGTGCATATCCAAGAATAAATCTCATTTTTGTTGTTGGTAGTTACTGTCGAGCCGCTACTGCTACAGCTCAGTCGGTGGAATGGAGAAGCATCACCCAGTGATCATTGTAATTGTCAGATAACGTGGAACAGCAGCTGCAAATCTCTAAAGAAAATTGTTCCTTGCGTAATGTACGAACTCCGTTTGCGAGTCCGCATACCTCTCAGTGATATCAAACTGATGATTTTAATTGTCTGTGATGGTTTTAAGACGATTTTTTAGGCCCTTTTAGTTAGTTATTGCAGTATTGAGTGAATCATTCATCACCAGCATCATTTCACACCACTGAAGTGAGGAAAAATTCATTTGCTCTTCATTATCAGTAGTTGTTGTTACGGTGCTAGAGAGAATTGTTCACTACGGCACGATGCAAATCCAGAGATTATCTGTAATGCTATCTTTCTTTTGTGCATCATAATATTATTTCGGCAAAACACTCCTTTCAATGTCCAATGAGGCTGTGTCAGCACTGGACCATGTGAGCTGCAAAACATGGCCCAGTTCGAAGCCCATTTCTTTTTCTCCAAATCCCTGGCCAAGCTGCCATGGCATCAGATCATGCCAAGCAGTGATTACGATCTAATTATTTGCTGTTGATTGTTGACCTTTGTTGTGAAGTGGTGTCGCCCCTGGTAGACTGTACTAAGGACTCAGCCTGATGGTCCGCATCACCTATGTCGTGGATCTGCAACACTTAGTTCACACTTCTCTCATTTGTGTACTCATAGGACACTACCTGTTTACTGGATCCTAGCAAAATTTTGTTTTTGTGTTTCTCTAATAATATTATTTATTACTCTGAATAATCTTTGACATTTCATACGAGTCTCATTAGTCTAATAACACACAGACTGTTCAACACTATCGTCACTTTATTGCTACTGTCCAGTCATTCAAATGCTTCTCACCCCATTTTTCCCTCTTCAGTTTCTTTCTCTCTCTTCTTTACGATTTTTCACATGCTCTCCCTCAAAATAAGTGATCTTTCTTTTACATCAGTCTTCTACCCAAACTGATTCTGATTATATTTTTCAGTGTGCTTGCGTGTACATGAGTGTGATGCCTCTTTTATAACATAACATGTGGAGGCTTATTAACAAAATATTTTAATCAAACATTTTTAATTAATCTATAATAAATACATAATTATTTAACAAAACTCCAACAATTCTTGATGGCTCTTGCAACAATTTAATGAAACTCATAGTAATTAGTTGAGCCTTTGTGAAATCTATTGTCTTCTTGGATGACTCAATTTAACTGAACTATCAAAATAATTATTATTACTAAGCACTTCTTTACTAAATCTAGATAGAAAGTTGATACATTGTTAATCTTCTCTAGCTTCACAATGGATCCTGTCATATAAAATGTGAATTGTGGCTTAACTAAAATACTTTTTTAATTCTATGTGAGGATAGACTCCTTTTATTATCTTCTGTTCTTTGTCCTCTAGAAGGTAACTTCCAGTGTGTGGTATTTTGACAACTCAGTATGGTCCCTTATATAGACTACACAATTTTCAGCTTACTTTCTTTTTCTCTGATGATTCCGGATGATTTTTTAACAATACAGAGTCACCAACTTTATAACTAATTACGACACCTATTTTCTTATGAAATTGGTTTTTTTGTATATTAGCTTTATGTTTTAACCATAAATAAGCTTTACATATAACCCCATTGTGATCTGTTTCCTTATTACGTATATATAGTAAATTACCAAGCCATTCGTCACCATATTGTTTATTGAATAGAATTTCTTTAGGCGCATAACCAGTATGTGTTAATTCACTGTACACTAATTCAAAACTTTCAATTAACTCCAGCTTCTGAGGTCCAGGGAGGTCAGGAACTCCACCCAATGAAATTTCTGGCTGAGTTCTTTTAGATTTTCTGGTCGAGTCCTTACAGGCTTAATAATTTTGTTGATATCTCGAGCATCTAAGACTAATAGTATATCACCATTACGCTTAGTTACTACTAATAGTGGGCTAGAATACCAGGATGTTGAGGTCTTGATAATTCCCCAGTCCAACATCCTTTTTATATCCTTAGTTACCACTTCCCTTTTTGACCACAGACCTGAATACGTTGTTTTACAAACTGTGGTATGCGGATAAGTTTCAATATTATATTCGAAGTTTTTAATCACACCTGGTTTTTTTTATTGAATACTGGTAAATATAATTTTAAAACCTCTCATAATTCTATTTGTTGTTGTGTAGATAAATATTCTGATTCCCGGACTTTCTCGTCAATGTTCGACATATCAGCCTCAGCATCAGTTGTCTTAACACGGTCATTATTCAGACAATGTAAAGCGATGCAAACTGCTGATTTTAATCGTCTGTTATGATTTTAAGATGATTTGTTATGCCCAGTTAGTTAGTTATTGCAGTATTGTGTGAATCATTCATCACCGGCATCGTTTCACACCACTGAAGTGAGGAAAAATTCGTTTGTGGTTCAGTATCAGTAGTTGTTGTTACGTTGCTAGGCAGAATTGTGCACTACAGCACAATGCCAATGCAGAAATTATTTATAATGCTATCTTGCTTTTGGGCGTCGTTATATTATTTCGACAAAACACTCCGTTCAATGCTCAATGTTCAAGTCAGTCTTTCAATCAAAATGTTCACAGTTAATTAATTTTGATCATCAACTATCACACAGTTCAATTAATGATCGAGCCAATAGGTGAGATTTCCATTACTGATGAACAATTTTTGTTGTTCCTTCTTAGCAGTTAGTTTATAATCATCACACCGCACACACACCGATGGATTAGATCAATTATGACTCTTTTCAGTTCAGTGATTTTGACAATTATGACAACTTTTTCAATAGGCTTATTTGTATTATATTCGTGTGGTCGTATTAATGTTTCCTACTTGAGGCTAATCAGGTATTGCAGTCTTTGATATTATATCCACTCTTGATTGTAACTGTTCACTTTGATGAAGGTTGAGTCCAGCAATAATATCTCTAATAATAAAGAGTTCATTAACTCATCATACACTATCAGAATATCACCTAAGTTCAAGTTCTCAAGTCAGAATAACTGAGAACAATGTCCGCGCATCTCTATCATGCAATAGTACGTTTTTTGAATAGAAACAATCTCGTAGCATTACATTTGTAGTTCTATAACAAATGGTGATCTCTCATGACCTGATGGCAAGCAAGCTAGCGAGCTTCTAAAATTTCCATGATTGAGCATTGTAGACACATTGAACTTCCTTATCACCACATTTACAACTCTCTTTCAAAATTGATGTTATCTCTGACCAACATATTACTTTGAACTTAACTTTCATCATACTGATTTGTAGTTATTACTGAGATGTTAGATAGCTAATTAAAAATAAACTTTCTTTCTTTATACCTTTATATCATGACATTCTCAATAATTAATGAAATTGGTATTCATAAAAATTTCAAGGTATTATATTATAGTCAAAGTTGTTGTACCTGTCAGGATAACACTGTTCCCTACTTTAAATTATCATGACATTCTTATATGGGTTTTCGGGTATCTTGGGGTCTTACATTACCCATAAGAAATTCACAGTTCTAAATTGGAAGGAGGTTATAACTGTTGATATATTAGATTAACATTTTATTGTGAAAGCCTGAGGTGTGAGGTATTTTCAAGCCACTGCAAATAAATTTCTTGTTAGTATCATATATGTTACCAAAAGGTGTGTACAGTATTGTGAAAAGCTTTCATGTTCTTATAGCTATTGACTTTACACTTTGTGTCTTACTAAACTTTATTGTCAAACATCTAGCTTATTTTATAATTATGAACTACTGCATACTACTCAAGAGGACGTCATTATCAAGTGAAAGAAAACTGGCATTCTACCGATCGGAGCGTGGAATGTCAGATCCCTTAATCAGGCAGGTAGGTTAGAAAATTTAAAAAGGGAAATGGATAGGTTAAAGTTAGATATAGTGGGAGTTAGTGTAGCTTGATGGCAGGAGGAGCAAGACTTTTGGTCAGGTGAATACAGGGTTATAAATACAAAATGAAATAGGGTTAATGCAGGAGTAGGTTTAATAACGAATAAAAAAATAGGAGTGCGGGTAGGCTACTGCAAACAGCATAGTGAACACATTATTGTGGCCAAGATAGACACGAAGCCCACGTCCACTACAGTAGTACAAGTTTATATGCCAACTAGCTCTGCAGATGATGAAGAAATTGATGAAATGTATGAGGAGATATAAGAAATTATTCAGGTAGTGAAGGGAGACAAAAATTTAAGTCATGGGTGACTGGAATTCGAGAGTAGGAAAAGGGAGAGAAGGAAATGTAGTAGGTGAATATGGATTGGGGCTAAGCAATGAAAGAGGAAGCCGCCTGGTAGAATTTTGCACAGAGCATAATTTAATCATAGCTAACACTTGGTTCAAGAATCATGAACGAAGGTTGTATACATGGAAGAACCCTGGAGATACTAAAAGATTTCAGATAGATTATGTAATGGTAAGACAGAGATTTAGGAACCAGATTTTAAATTTTAAGACATTTCCAGGGGCAGATGTGGACTCTGACCACAATCTATTGGTTATGATCTACAGATTAAAACTGAATAAACTGCAAAAAGGTGGGAATTTAAGGAGATGGAATGTGGATAAACTGAAAGAACCAGTGGTTGTACAGAGTTTCAGGGAGAGCGTAAGGGAACAATTGACAGGAATGGGGGAAAGAAATACAGTAGAAGAAGAACGGGTTACTTTGCGGAATGAAATAGTGAAGGCAGCAGAGGATCAAGTAGGTAAAAAGATGAGGGCTAGTAGAAATCCTCGGGTAACAGAAGAGATACTAAATTTAATTGATGAAAGGAGAAAATACAAAAATGCAGTAAGTGAAGCAGGCAAAAGCGAATTCAAACGTCTCAAGAATGAGATCAACAGGAAGTGCTAAATGGCTAAGCAGGGATGGCCAGAGGACAAATGTAAGAATGTAGAGGGGCTTATGTCACGAGGGGTAAGATAGATACTGCCTACAGGAAAATTAGAGAGACCTTTAGAGAAAAGAGAACCTCTTGCATGAATGTCAAGAGCTCAGATGGAATCGCAGTTCTAAGCAAAGAATGGAAAGGAGAAAGGTCGAAGGAGTATATGGAGGGTCTATACAGGGGTGATGTTCTTGAGGACAATATTCTGGAAATGGAAGAGGAGGTAGATGAAGATGAAATGGGAGATATGATACTGCGTGAGGAGTTTGACAGAGCACTGACAGACCTAAGTCGAAACAAGGCCCCGGGAGTAGACAACATTCCATTAGAACTACTGACAGCCTTGGGAGAGCCTGGCCTAACAAAACTCTACCATCTGGTGAGCAAGATGTATGAGACAGGCAAAATTCCCTCAGACTTCAAGAAGAATATAGTAATTCCAATCCCAAAGAAAGCAAGTGTTGACAGATGTGAAAGTTACTGAACTATCAGTTTAATAACTCACAGCTGCAAAATACTTACGCGAATTCTTTACAGACGAATGGACAAACTGGTAGAAGCTGACCTCAGGGAAGATCAGTTTGGATTCCGTAGAAATGTTGGAACACGTGAGGCAATACTGACCCTACAACTTATCTTAGAAGAAAGATTAAGGAAAGGCAAACCTATGTTTCTAGAATTTGTAGACTTAGAGAAAGCTTTTGACATTGTTGACTGGAATTCTCTCTTTCAAATTATGAAGGTGGCAGAGGTAAAATACAGGGAGCAAAAAGCTATTTACAATTTGTACAGAAACCAGATGGCAGTCATAAGGGTCAAGGGATATGAATGGGAAGCAGTGTTTGGAAGGGAGTGAGACAGGGTTGTAGCCTCTCCCCAATGCTATTCAATCTGTATATTGAGCAAGCAGTAAAGGAAACAAAAGAAATGTTCGGAGTAGGTATTAAAAGCAATGGAGAAGAAATAAAAAGTCTGAGGTTCGCCGATGACATTGTAATTCTGTCAGAGACAGCAAAGGACTTGGAAGAGCAGTTGAACGGAATGGACAGTGTCTTGAAAGGAGGGTATAAGATGAACATCAACAAAAGGAAAACAAGGATAATGGAATGTAGTCGCATTAAGTCGGGTAATGCTGAGGGAATTAGATTAGGAAATGAGACACTTAAAGTAGTAAAGGAGTTTTGCTATTTGGGGAGCAAAATAACAGATGATTGTCGAAGTAGAGAGGATATAAAATGTAGACTGGCAATGGCAAGAAAAGCGTTTCTGAAGAAGAGTAATTTGTTAACATCGAGTATTGATTTAAGTGTCAGGAAGTCATTTCTGAAAGTATTTCTATGGATTGTAGCCATGTGTGGAAGTGAAACGTGGATGATATATAGTTTAGACAAGAAGAAATGTGGTGCTACAAAAGAATGCTGAAGATTAGATGGGTAGATCACATAACTAATGAGGAGGTATTGAATAGAATTGGGGAGAAGAGGAATTTGTGGCAGAACTTGACTAGAAGAAGGGATCGGTAGGTAGGACGTGTTCTGAGGCATCAAGGGATCACCAATTTGGTACTGGAGGGCAGCGTGGAGGGTAAAAATCGTAGAGGGAGACCAAGAGATGAATACACTAAGCAGATTCAGAAGGATGTAGGCTGCAGTAGGTACTGGGAGATGAAGAAGGTTGCACAGGATAGAGTAGCATGGAGAGCTGCATCAAACCAGTCTCAGGACAGTGAAACCACAACAACAACAACAAGAACAACAGCATATATGGACTAGGAGGTTTCTTTGTTCTTGTTATATAGAGGATTAATTTTGTCTGTTGGTCAGTTATATAACCCTGTAAATGCACTGAGGTAATGTACTACGAATTTTAAGGAAGTACATGAAACACAGTACAGAAATTAAATGGGGCAACTGAGTACATTTTGAAGCAGATTACAAATATGTTTTCGGTATTCCCAACAGTTGTGCCATATTGCACTGGTTGTTGTGACTTTAGTTGTTAGTCTATGAACGTACTGTAAACAATCAGCATCGTATGTTCTGTTATCAATTATAAAATGTTTCCTGTGTTTCTTTATGTTGACGTTGAGTTCTCATATGATGATTGCTCAGTTGGATGATTCGTAATACTCAGTACCCATTTGTCTTGTTTTAGTGTACAGTCATATACAATTAGTTGCTAAGCAATTAGGTTAAAAACACAGAAATATGACTGTGTGAAAGACATTGACATTCCAGTTTCTATTTGTTAATTGATGTCCACTGTTGTAACAAAAATTATATGTGGTAATATATAAAAACAAATTAGATTGAAACAGGCATTGGAGGACCACTGGTAGCAACTCTCTGTTATATCATCCTCAGTTTATAAACATCACTAAATGTTAAACAAAGGTGTAAGTGGTGAGCAAACTGCTCCCATTGCAGCTATCTTGTTATGAGACTAGAGCCTGTAGTTCTCAATAAAGTAGCTCTCTTCTTGCAACTCAGTGGCTGATGGCAACCCTTTGGCCAACAGTGCTGAACAGATGTGGGCAATCACCAATCCAGCTAGTGGTCAAGGCTCACAATGCTAACCATTGGTGACCTGGCAAGAATTGGTGTTGCCAATGTAGGAAGGCCATTGACACACTGTGGTATGTTGTTGAATTCTTACCGTATCTAGCCAGAAGTGAATTCCTTGGGTTTGCAAGTTAGAGGACTATTGTGCAATCCAGTTTGGCTCTGCAATCAAGAATCAGTAATTTTTATTTTATTATGTTAGTGCTGGAGAATAGAACACCACTTATAGAAAATACAGTTGATGGTTATTTAATGGCAGCAAGTATTTTTGTTTGTTTTGTATATTGATAAATGTTACTGCTGTAACTACTGGAACTGAATAATTGGCATTCCCACAAGTACAAAGTCAGTTCTGAATGTCATGTACAGTGTCTGTTTGTACTGTGGAAATGCAAAGCATTAGTTACATGTGAAACCAGTGCATCTGATCTTGTGCTCATCTCATATACTTTAACAGCAATATTATATGTGCAATACCAAAGGCCAATTGTTGACAGCAGGTTTTAAGCATTTTACCCCATGAAGTTTAAATACAGATCTTGAAAAACCACTAACAATTCACCACATTTTCAATTAATCAAAAACTTTGAGATTGATAAATCACTTCTGATGAATTCAAAATGTATTGCCTGCTTCAATCGGAATTATTGTTTTAGAGTTGTGGAAAATGAGCAGTGCTTAAATATAGTGACTTTGTTATCCCTTTGTAAGTCCTGAGATCATAACACCCTTCTCTTATACTAATGTTGAATACTGCATGGTCGGTACAAATGACTTACTGTGCATAAGTTAAGTTGAATTCATGGTTGTTATTTGAGATTCTCCTTGTTATATCAATCTTAATTAACAACCTTGTAATACACTTAACTTAATAACAGTCAGTCCCATATTCCTGCCATGCTTTATTCAACATTAGTGTAAGAGAAGGATATTATGATCTCAGGAGTTACAAAGGAATAAGAAAGTCACTTCCTTTTAGTGCTGCTCATTTTCCACAACTTGGAAACAATAATTTCGACTGAAGCAGATGGCCAAGTGGCTATAGGCACTTCAGTCTGAAACCGTGCGACTGCCTCAGTCGCAGGTTCGAATCCTACCTTTGGCGTGGATGTGTGAGATGTCGCTAGGTTAGTTAGGATGAGGTAGTTCTACATTCTGGGGGACTGATGACCTCAGATGTTAAGTCAAATAGTGCTCAGAGGCATTTGAACAATTTTTTTCATTGAAGCAGACAATACAATATAAAATGACCATAAGTGAATTGTGAATCTCACAGTTTTCTATTCCATGAAAAAGTTGTGCAATCTTAGGACTTACAAGATCTGTTTGTAAAATTCATTGGGTAACATAGTTCAATACTACAATACACACCTTTTGGTAACATTTGTGATACCAACAACAAATCTATTTCCAGTAGCTGAAATGAACCTCACACCACACACTTTCACAATAAAATGTTATTCTAACATATCAACAATTTAGAACTGTGAGTTCCTTATGGCAACCAACAACATCAGAACTGAAGCTTTGAGTACAAAGTAACAGAGACTTTGCAACAGTTTCAAGGTATTTGTATTAATTGAAAGTGTATCATGTGATAGTCAGGAAGGTTAACTGCAGGCAATACTTAACAGATACATACCCAAAAAATAAGAAGGCCCATACTCTGTGTAGACACTATAAAAATGTATTTCAAATTTCTGCTGAAGTTAATGTGAATTACATTGCCCTATGGAAGTAACATCTACACATCGACTCATAAACTAACCTTGTCCTCAGTAACTTTAGGCACTGAACAAAAATAATGGTTTAAAACTAGTTCGTTACCAGCAATATGCAACTCAGGATGCATCTATACTGTAACATGTCACACTTAATGTTGCACAACTTTGTGAATGCACTGAAGGTAATGTACTCCGAATCTTAAGGAAGTGCATGAAACACAGTGCAGACATTAAATGGGACAACTGAGTACATTTTGAAGCATATTTCAAATATGTTATCAGTATTCCCAACAGCTCTACCACATTGCACTGGATTCTGTGACTTTAGTTGTTGGTTTATGAACATGCTGTAAGTAGTCTATGTTGTATGTTATGTTATCAATTATAAAACATTTCCTGTGCTTCTTTATGTTTTCGTTGAGATCTTAAATGATGATTACTTAGTTGCAGAAGTCATGATTTTCACTACTAATTTTTCTTCTTTTATTGTTGAGCCATATATAATTAGTTGCTAAGCAATAAGGTAAAAACATAGAAATCTGACTGTGAGAAAGAAATTGTCATTCAAAGTTCTATAGTTTTTGATGATGTGAACTGTTGCAATAAATAGTATGCAATAATGTATAAAAACCAAACTCCATTGAAACAATCCTTGGATGATCACTGGTAGCAACTGACTGCTGTTTCATCCTCAGGTTATAAGCATCACTAAAGGTGAAATTGTACGAGTAAGTGGTGAGCAAACTGCTGCCCGACCAGCTATCAAGTTATGAGACCAGAGCATGTAGTTCTCAAACGTTGGGTCCACCCCATTTGCCAACAGTGTTGGACAGATGTGTTCAATCACCCATCCAGGTAGCGGCCAAGGCCCACAATGCTAACCATTGGTGACCTGGCAAGAACTGGGGTTCCCAATGTAGGAAGGCCATTGGCACACTGTGGTATTTAGTTGAATTCTTAACATATCTAGCCAGGAGTGAATTCCTTTGGTTTGCAAGTTAGTGGACTGTTCCGTAATCATGTTTGCTCTCGAATCAAGAATGAGTACCTTTTATTTCATTATGTTAGTACTGGAGAATAGAACAACACGTAAAGAAAATACTGTTGATGGTGATTTTAATGGTGTCAATTAATTTTGTTTGTTTTTATATTGATAAAAGAAATGTTTGTACCGTAACTACTGCAACTGAATAATTGGCATTCCCACAAGTACAAAGTCACTACTGAAAGACATGTACACTGTCTGCTTGTACCATGGAAAAGCAAAGCATATGTTACATGTGAAACTAGTGCATCAGATCTTGAGCTCATGTCGTGTACTTCAACATCAAAATTGTATGTGTAATGCCAAAGGCCAATTGTTGGCAGCAGATTTGAAGCATGTTATGCAACAAATTTTAAAAACAGATCTTGAAAACCATAACAACGCCCATCTCTTTCATGGAATAGAAAACTGTGAGATTCACAAATGACTTATGATCGTTTTATATTGTCTTGTCTGCTTCAGTCGAACTTATTGTTTGAGAGTTGTGGAAAATGAGCAGCACTAAAATAAAGTGTTTTTGTTATCCCTTTGTAAGTCCTGAGATCATAACGTCCTTCTCTTACAATAGTGTTGAATAAGGCATGGTAGGTATATGAGACTTATTGTTACTTAAGTTAAGTTTGATACGCAATTGTTGTTTGAGATTGATGTCGCACAAAGAAATGATATGAAAATGAAATAAGTTTACTATTTAAATATATATTTTGGGGTAGTTTCTCATTTTGATGGAGGGTTAATTTCAGAACCAGTCTCAAGTAGTCTATACTGTGTACATTTCTGTATTTGATTAGTAATCTTTGCTTTTCTGTTGTGAAAGTTACGCACATGTTAACTAGTGTGTGTGAAGGGTGCTGCTTAGGGGATAGTACATGTACTATGAAAATTCCGATATGTTTGGCTAATGCCAAATTGATTTGTATTTACAGGTGATGACATCATTCCCAGTTGATTGGCAAAGTTGGAGTACTAGGTGTAAACCATTTTCTTTGTCAGAAGTACGTATTCCCATGGACAACATTTGTTTGAGGTAGGTATGTTGTGTGACATTAGTATTAGTAGTTCCTGTAACTTGTACAATGCATTACATCTAATGTCATGACAGGTAATTGTACTCACCAGTGATATATCTGTATATTTTTGGTTAGGGAAAATTGTTGCCTTTGCTACTGCTCTTTAGAAGTTGGCATTGTTGGAGCAATGTAGATGTGAAAAGATAGTAATTTTCCATAGCTTTTAAAATTCCTATGTGTAGTCAAGAGTGGTCACGTTTGTCAGTAAATGCATTTTGCATATTCAAGATTAAATAACTTGGTTTGTAATCCTATATTGAACAGTGAATCTCTATATTACAACATTTCTCAACAAGAAGTGTCACATGGTATGTTGTGAATGTATCATGGGTTGCACATTGTTGCTAATGGAGTAAATTTATTCTGTAATTTTATTTTCTGAGCCTACTGTTACAAAGTGCACGAGTATTTTGGGTGTTCATATGTGTAAATTACATCCACAGGGATTGTAATTTACTTTCACTTCACCTGATCATGTTAAAAGAAGTTGCTACCAGAAAGCAAGTTTTTATGGCCTATAAAGAAAGGAAAAATGTATTTAGTAATATTTATTGGAATGTTTACATTGGTTGAGTGGCTACATCACAACATAGTCACCAACATTGTTGAGACATTTTTGAAACAGTTCACTTTCAGGTGCATGCACATCTCGTAGGACCCAGCTGCCAAAATCCAACACCATAATGTCCTTCAAGTTGGCACCTCAGCTTCAGTGTGGAAATGTATTGCAACAAAAACGAATTCATGAGAAGGAATAGATGACAGCCACTTGGGCCAGTTCACAGCTGTAGTGCTGGTGGTTGATTTCTCCCATCAAAACTGATTCAGTAAATTTCATGTGGCATTGGCTGTATGGTGTCTTGAGTATCCTGTGTATGAGATAAGAATTTTCGTAGTCTTTAATCGTGGCTTTTCACTGTTAAGTAGTAGACTCATTAACTGCTTTATTTCTATCACTACAACATGAAGTATGACGTGTTCAATATAGATGCAGCCTGTGTTGCATATTGCTGGTAATTAACTATTTTTAAACCATTATTTGTGTTCAGTGGCTAAAGTTACTGAGGACAATTTTAGTTTATGGGTCCATGTGTGAAAGTGTGTGATGTGAGGTACTTTTGAGCTACTGGAAATAGCTTTCTTATTGGTATCATATATGTTACCATAAGGTGTGTATTGTGTTGTGAAAGGCTTTGGTGTTCTTATGGCTGTTGACTTAATACTTTGTGTCTTACTCAACTTTATTGTGAGACATCTAGTTTAGGGTATAATTATATGAGTACTGCATATACGGAATAGGAGGTTTCTTTGTTCTTGTTGTATAGTTCATCTCTTACTCCAGTGCATCAGTGTTGCTTGACTCATGATCTTGCAAAATCTCTGCAAGGTTTCTACACTTTGTGTCCAGGCTGTCAGGAGGTGCATTCTTCAGCTCATCAATGTCGTAGAGAATCAAAATAATCACAATGAGCTTTCAGTTGATTGAATCTCTCATCCAAAGATGTGATTACTATATCTAAAAGATAACAGTAGAATTCAATCTTGTTTCGTTTTGTTGGATCATCTATTGTCTCATCCCCTCTTTCATAGATAAAGTGTATTGGCTTCTTACTTCATCATCTGGAAAAACTTATCTATGGTAACGTTAGATTTTCTAGCTCTAATTCTTTAGCCAGTTCTTTGGAATCCATCAAGAAAGGCACAAACTTTTCTTCTGTTCTGCAGGTTTCATTTTATGCTTTCGTATTTCAATCATTTCAACGGTCTCAGAAACATTTATGTCAGTGGTCTGGAGGGTCTTACTGACTGCACTGATGTGAAGCAGAATGTCATATCAGATTACCAGAGAGGTGAGAAAGGTGTACATTTTTATTTGATTCACAAGTGACCTTGTTTCATGAGTGGTCTTACCATTGAATTTTTCTGATATCTGAGCCAGTGCATCATAAATGTCTCCAATCTTAAACCTCGGTGGAGTAAGGTCATTGATGCTACTTTCCCACCTAGTATCGCTCAGTGGCTTCAGCAACAGGTTAGCCAGATACTTCTTCAAGACATCCCAAAGTCGAACGGAGGATGAGAAGAAGACATACAAGGTTTTCACTGTTGAAAACATGGAAACAGCATATTTAGAAGACTAGCGGCATCATTTACATCAGGATTCAATGAGTGACTCTTACATGGTACATAAAATGATCTCATGTTCATATCTGAAATTCGTTTCTGGAGATCAAACTTCTTTCCTTTCATGTTTGCTCCATTGACATATCCTTACCCTCTCATATTACACAATAGGATTTTTTTATCTTCCAAGAATTTGACTACAACCTGCATGAAAGTGGAGCATAAAGAATCAGGCACTGGAAGAAATCCCAGGAAATGCTCCCAAATTCGGACATCATATACCCCATCGAGTCTTGTCTCCTGGACAAAACGTACCACAACTGTCATCTGGTCAACTTTTGAAATATCTTGTGTGCAGTCCAGAATCATACTGTATTACTTTGCAGATTTCTTCATTAATAGAATGTTGTTGATTATAGATGATCCAATAAGATGAATTATTTGATTCTTTGCTTCTTTTCCGAGATAATGATGACCCTTGTTCTCACCTTGCTTTGTTCTGTGCAGGTGCTCCATCATCACAGTGTCGAACTTTCTGAATAAATCAACAAGTTTCCAGAAGTTTCTGTTATCAGGCTGAAAGAGTGTATCTGTACTTCCTCTCAGAGGCAGACAATGCTGACCCAGGAAATGAATTATTGCTATTAAGCACTCAAAAACATTTTTCCAGTGTTCGCTTTCAGTATTCAGAAGCCTTTGATGATGGGCATCGACAGTTCGTGAGTTTTTCAAAAATGGTTCAAATGGCTCTGAGCACTATGGGACTCGACTGCTGAGGTCATTAGTCCCCTAGAACTTAGAACTAGTTAAACCTAACTAACCTAAGGACATCACAAACATCCATGCCCGAGGCAGGATTCGAACCTGCGACCGTAGCGGTCCTGCAGTTCCAGACTGCAGCGCCTTTAACCGCACGGCCACTTCAACCGGCGTGAGTTTTCAGTCCCTCAGAAAACACGATCCACTTTTTATGTGAATTCAAATGCTTGGTAGACTTCCTGTGACTTTTGAGGTATGATGTAAGGTGCCACCTGTAACTTATACTGTTCTTTGCAATTTTTACTGTAGATGACGAAAAAAGCTTGCAACAAAAAAGCTTGCTCTTTGAGTACACCAACCAATGTCTATCTGCTTCTTCTAAAAATAGCTGTAGTACAGAGTGCTGAAACTCCGGTTGTCCGCATTTTTAGGACGTTCTTCAGTTTCCTTGATGCGCTCGGGGGACCGTGCATGACCAAAATCGTTCGAATGCAGTTGCTAATAATATCCAGCCATCATCCGGGGCATGAGTCAATTGTGTCTTTCAGTTTAGGTTCGCCTTAAATCCCTTTTCTGGTGGTGAGTACCTTGGCTGTTGTTCCTCTGGTATTTTCCGAATCGGGTTGCCTAATTTCAGTTTTGGCTGATGTTTCAGTCTTGAAGCTTTCATGACAAAGTAGATCTTGAATCCCGACGAGGTCTGTTGAACACATTGTGGGTGGCACACCGTCAGCATTGCTGCTGTATACAGTGGTTGTAGTACTGTGTTTGTCAACTTTCTGGTCATGTCCAGAAGATAAAGATGTAGCTGCAGTACCTCCACTAGGATCTGTACTTTCAGGATCTATTTTCCCACCCTCACTGCTGCTAGGTCGTTCTCTCCTTGGCTTGAAGTATTATTGTAGTGCATCCTTTTGCTTCTTATTGTCATCTTCCTTCATCACCCATCTTTTCCTATATGCACTGCCAGGCAGTCTTTTTCTACTGTCGGACATGTTTCGATCCAGCCTGCAAAGAATGATTACATGAAACAGACTGTTGCTGTCAGTGTACTAACTTTGTTTGCAACACACTTCACAGACAATTTCCTGATATTCCACTGCACATAAACGGAAAATTATATTACTGTTCAGGAGATGAAGTCATAGGAATTGAGCCATGTCAAATTTAATAATGTGCTATCAGGCATTTAATAATGTGTTATCAGGCAGCAATTTCTTTGGCGTTGTGGACAATAGAAAGAAGTATGAAATTTTAGAAAACTGCACAACTTTTTTCAAAGAGGAATGAGCTTCAAAGCCAGCAAGGAAACGGTTACAAGCAATGTTCTGACTATGGATTTTCATTTTAGAAGGTGTCAAAATCAAGGTTTTGTTTTGTGTGAACGAGAAGGCATTGTTGCTAAAAGACCAGACTTTCTCAGGTTTTCATTAGAATCAAAGTGACCATTAGTTTACTAAGATGAAACATGGATTCACATGCATTGTACAGTAAATAAATGTTGGCAAAGTAACAGTGCGTGAGTAGTATTGTCAAACAAAAGTGCCGGTCAGAGTTTAATTGTTGTTCATGCAAGTGGAGACAGGTGTTTCATGGCTCAAAAACCAAAACGTCTGACTATCACTCAGAAACGGATAGCAAAAACTTACAAAAATACGTCAAAACCCAACTTATGCCAGGCTTATTAGCAATGTCTTTATCCCTTGTAATTACTCGCAGAGTATTTACCCATTCGGAATACTTCTAGCCATTGTAGGTATTGGACATGTTTTACTGTAGTAATGTTCAACCATTTTCTCCATAATGCAGGAAGAATAAGACACTCAGAAACTGCCATTGAAGGGCTTAACAAAATTGCTTCAGACATGTAACCGCAGTATCGAACATTGCATTCGAATTTCCAAATTAGATATCGTCTTCTGCAAAATTAGTTGTGAGTAAATGCACGGCGCTTAACAGGCTGGCAGCACTCCACTCATAAGAATACGGGCTTGTACGCCAGACTGCTTCCCCCTCTCTGTTCCTCCAGCGAAAACATGACGGTGCTGCCACAGTGGCGAGGAAGAAATTAGCCCTCCTCCCTCCCCTTGTTCAACAGGGGCAGCCGGCAGGTAGTCAAGGTACCATACTACAGTTCCCACCAAGGTTTGGTTTCGAATCCCCTGTTGGGGATGAATGTTGAGTTTGTCCTTTAAAAAAAAGTGGGGTGGGTGGGTGTCATATTTGTTGCCATTCTGAAAGTGCCGTCCCGTGGGTTGCACTTTTCGCACATGCCTTGTGCCGGCCCTGGCTGTGCAATCCAAGAATAAATCCTTTTGCTTTGTAATTTTATAGAGAACAGTGAGTGTCTATACAAGAACATTTGAAACAATACATGGCATATTGTATGTTGAAGATGTATCGTGGGTTGCACATTGATGCCTATGTACTATATTTGTACTGGTGAGCCTACTGTTACTGAGTGCAGAAATAGTTTAGATGTACATATGAGTAAAATACATCAAAAGGGAATGTAATTTCATTTCAGTTGATAGTGTAAATACAAGTTGCAACCAGAAAGCAAGTTTTGACAACTGATAAAGAAAGAATAAATGTATTTAGAAATATTTATTGGAATATTTACATTTTTTGACTTGCTGCTTCCCAATATAATCACCGACATTGTTGAGGCATTTTTGAAACAGTCCACCTTCAGTTGCATGCACATCTCATAGGAGCCATCCACCAACATCCTGGACACAAACTTCCTTCAGTTGGTCCCTCAGCATCATTGTGTTGCTGCCAAAAAAGAAATCATGAGATGGAATAGATGACTGTGACTTCGGCCAAGTTCGCAGCTGTATGGCTGGTGGTTTAAGTTCTCTCTTCGAAACTGATTCAGTAAGTTTTATTTCGCATTGACTGTATGGGATCTTGCAGTATCATGTGAGTAAGATAAGAATTTTCGTAGCTTTTAATGGTGGCTTTGCCCGGTTAATTAGTGGACTCATTAATAGCTTCATTTCAATCATTACAACATGAAGTGCGACATGTTACAATTTAGATGCATCCTGAGTTGCATATTGCTGGTAATGAACTAGTTTTCAACCATTATTTGTGTTTAGTGCCTACAGTTACTGACGACAAGGTTAGTTTATGAGTCCATGTGTATCATTTACTTCCATAAGGGATGAAATTCACATTCACTTCAGCTGAAAATTGAAATTCTTTTATACAGTGTCTACACAGAGTCTGGGTTTTCTTATTCTTTGGGTATGTATCTGTGAAGTATTGCCTGTAGTTAACCTTTCTGATGGTCACACGATACACTTTCAATTAATACAAATACCTTCAAACTATTTGCAAGGTCTCTCTTACTTTATACACACCCCGTCAGTTTTATTGTTGGTTGTTGCCCTTAAGAAACTCAGATCTAAATTGGAAGGAGACTTAGAATAACATTTTATTGTGAAAGTCCGTGGTGTGAGATACTTTGAAGATGCTAGAAATAGATTACTTGTTGGCATCATATATGTTACCAAAAGGTGTCTTGCATTGTGAAAAGCTTTAATGTTCTTATATCTCTTGACTTAACACTTTGGGTCTTACTCAACTTATTGCAAGATGTCTAGCTTATGGTGCATTACTGCATATGTGGACTAGGAGGTTTCTTTGTTCTTGCTATATAGTGGATTAATTTTGTCAGTTGGTCAGTTATACAACTCTGTGAATGCACCGAGTGTAATGTAAACCCAATCTTTATGGAAGTACATACTGCACAGTGCAGACATTAAATGGGGCAGCTGAGTAAATTTTGAAGTAAATGTCAAAAATCTTTTCAATATTTCCAATGGATCTGCCACATTGCACTGGTTTTTGTGACTTTAATTGTTGGTTTATGAACATACTGTAAACAATCTGCATTGTATGTTGTGTTATCAGTTGTGTAATGTTTCCTGTGCTTCTTATGTTTTTGTTGAGATCTTATATGATGATTTCCCAGTTGGGGGAGTCAGGATACACAGATCTTATTTGCCTTGTTTTAGTGTATAATCATATACAATTAGTTGCTATGGAATAAGTTTAAAAACACAGAAATGTGACTGTGAGATAAGAATTGTCATTCCATTTCCTATCTTTTATTGCCGGTCACTGATGTAACATAAGTGGTAGGCTGTGTGTGTTAAAAAAAAAAAAAAAAAAAAAAAAAAAAAAAAAAAAAAAAAAAAAAAAAACCTGCATTGAAACAGGCCTTGGAAGGCCACTGGTACCAACTGACTTCTGCAGCATCCTGAGTTTATAAGCATCATGACAGATGAAACATAGGTGTAAGTGGTGAGCAAACTGCTTCGAAAGTAGCTATCAAGTTATGAGATCAGAGCTCTTAGTTCCCAATGAAGTAGCCCCCTTCTTGCATTTTTGTTTGTTTTTTTATTGATAAAAGAAATGTTACTGCCTTAAAGACTGCATCTGAGTAATTGGCATTCCTACAAGTACAATGAGTTACATTTGATACTAGTGCATCAGATCTTGTGCATGTCTCAAGTACTTCATCTGCAAAATTACATATGTGGTGCCAAAGGCCAACTGTTTGCAGCAGACTTGGAGTATTTTACCAAATGAATTGTAAATAGAGAGCTTGAAAACCCTAACAACGCACAACTTTTGCATGGAATAGAAAACTGTGAGATTGACAAATCACTTACGATTATTTTAAAATGTGTTGCCTGCTTCTGTGGGAATTATTGTTTGAGAGTTATGGAAAATTGGCAGCACTAAAAAAATGTGACTTTGCTATGCCTTTGTAAGTCTCGAGATCATAACATCCTACTCTTACACTAAAGTTGAATAAGGCATGTTAGGTATATGAAACTAACCATTCTTAAATTTGATACACAGTTGTTATTTGAGACTGATTTAGGAAAATGAAGTGATATGAGAATTAAATAAGTTAACTATTTAAATCTAGTAGTGAGGATTCTAATCTTTTGTGGTAGATTGTCATTTTGATGGATGGTAATTTTAGAGCCACTCTTATGTAGTGTGCTCTGTGTATGGAGAAACATACAACATATTTGTATATTTATTTTTTGTTTTTCTGCCAATAAAGTATTGCATAATGTTAGTAAGTGCATCATGGAGGGTGCTGGTTATGGGATAGTACATATACTAAGAAAATTCTGTTATTTTCCACTATGGCACATTGATCTGTATTTACAGGTAATGACATCATTCCAAGCGGATCATCAGATTTGTAGTACTAGGAGCTCACCATGGTCTTTGTTAGAAGTACCTTTTCCCACAGATGTCAGTTGTTTGAGGTAGGAATGTTGTGTGATAGCAGCATTAGTAGTTCTGCAACGTGTGCAATGCATTGCATTTTATGCCATGAAGGGTATTTGCATTTACCAGCATTATATCTATATTTTTCTCCTCTGTCTTTGACACTGCCCTTCAGAAGTTGTCATTATTGCAGCAATGTAGAGCTGAAAAGATAGGAATTTTCCATAGCTTTTAAAATTCCTATGTATAACTAAGAAGTGGTCTCATTTGTCAGGAAGATGTGTTGTTCATATCGAAGAGTAAATGGTTTCGCTTTGTAATCTTATAGAGAACAGTGAGTAGCTAAGTAAAAACACTTGCAATAAGATGTGCCACATGGTGTGTTTTAAATGTTGCAATTGTTGCACATTGTTTCTAATGGACTAGTTTAATACTGTCTTTTGATTTTCTGAGCCTACTGTTACTGAGTGCAGGAATATTTTAGGTGATCCTATGTGTAAATTACATCCACAGCGAATGTAAGTCACTTTCATTTCAGCTGATTGTGTAAATATAAGTTGCAACCAGAAAGCAACTTTTGATGACCGATAAAGAAAGGAAAAATATATTTAGATATATTTATCGGAATATTTACATTGATACACTGGCTACTTCACAACATAGTCACAGACATTAATGAGGCATTATTGAAACAGTGCACCTTCAGTTGCATGCACGTCTCATAGGAGTCAGCTGCCAACATCCAGCACCACAAAGTCCCTTCAGTTGGCACCTCAGCTTCATTGTGGAAATGTATTGCTGCCAAAAAAAGAATATAGAGGATGGAACAGATGACAGTCACTTGGGCCAAGTTCACTACTGTAGGGCTGGTAGTTGTAGTTCTCCTATTGAAACTGATTCAGTAAATTTCATGTGGTATTGGTTGTACGGTGTCTTACAGTATCATGTGAGTAAGATAAGAATTTTCATAGATATTAATTGTGGCTTTGCCCACATAACTAGTGGACTCATTAACTGCTTCATTTCAATCACTGCAACATGAAATTTGAAACATTGCAATCTAGATTTGTGCTTGGTTTCATACTGCTAGTAGTGAACGAGTTTTAATCTATTATTTGTGGTAAGGGCCTAAAGACGTTTACTTTATGAGTCCATGTGTAACAATTACTTCAGTAGGGGATGAAATTAATTTTCACTCCAACTGAAAGTTGAAACACTTCTTTATAGTATGCGCGGATTGTGGGCCTTCTTATTGTTTGGGTAATACCTGTTTACAGGAACGATGTCATCATAATTCATCGTAACTGTTGTGGTACTAAGTGAATAAGATATGCATTGTGAAGAGTTATTTTCTGCATAGAAGTAATAATTTGAGATAGGTACATTGTGTGAATCAGGTGGTTTTATCATATAATATAACATGTGAAATAACTTGAATTTTATATCATGAGTATTATGTGTACAGATCAATGATACCCAAACAGAATTCCCAGTGGTCCATATTAAAGCCTTGTACAGTGGTAATGAAAAGCAGTCTTCTTGGACTAGAGTGTGATTGAAAAAGTACATTATTTTTATATTGAGGTAAGTGATTTATTGTTTGTTATACATTGTGTGTTATACATTTCAGGAGTTCAAGTGTAGCACTGTTAGTAATGCAGGAATGAAAATAATAATAAATCATAAGTGCTGTATTTGAGTATCTGATTGTCAAGAATAGTACATGCATTACACATTTGCACACAATGTGAATGAGATTGGGATATTTCATAGATTTCATCATGGCTCAGTATAGTAGGAATGTGGACTCTTTGGTCAGGAAGAGGTGTCTTAATATTATCCATTACAAATTTCTACTCTGTGTACTCTCCCCAATTCTTATTTAAGTGATGAGGGTAAGGATGTATGATAATACCATCTAATACACTTTTGTTTTAACAAAGGAAATGCAATGTGACAACGCATTGACAGCTTTGTTATCTGTTACTTTGATTTTGATACTACAGTTGTTGCTTGATTATGATTGCTTTTTATGCTTTCTGTATTGCACTTCTTAATATAGGAACATAGTTGAAGTAGAGGCTTCTTCTTGCATTCTTAACAAAGCCGAAATTGCTTCCATTTGTCTTCTTTTCTCTTTGTGGGTGCTGAAACTGATGCAGTGATTTGTTGATTTTTCATTCATGATGAGTAATTGAATGTATCCTCTCTTTTAGAATGTATCGAGTGTCAGACGATGGTGGTTTTCCTCTTTCCTCAGAATCTGTATTTCTCACCTGACGGAATAGCTGTCTGTGTGGGTTTTTTGTGAAGGAAATGTGAGTGTGCTGTTGTTCTCGACATTAATTTTTGTTTATTGAGTAGAGAATATAATTCTTCATTATAGCAACTTCAATGAGGCATAGGAATAATTTTTGCACCACTTGTAGTGCTTCCTTTTAAACCATGGCAACCACAGTAGCAATCAGCCCTGTCCACTCCACCGATCAACTCCAGGTGTTCTAAAACAACAGTGTTTTTAGTAACTGGACAGGCTCTTTGTTAGTTGCGGCAGTGATGAAATGAGTCTGATGATGAAAAAAGTATCCAATATAGTCAGCAACCATTTGTGAAGGAAAGAAAGATACACAATTAGCATCTCAGTTTGATAGGTTCAATACTCATATTCATCAAGTTTTGTCTAGTTCAAATAACATGAAGAATCCTTTTGCAAAAGTCACAGCTGTACCTATTAGATGAAATTCCATTTTGGGCAATTCCCAAGCTAGATGAGGGCAGTCGTAGAAGCTGACAGTAGAAATGTGGTAACCAAGACCATCTGTACAAACAAGCAGTTGCTGTGCCAAAAGAACCACTGATGTGATGCTAAAGGTAAATCAGGAGGAATAAGAATTTCTGTAGGTGTCTTTTCATATCATGGATTGTGAGGTGAAACATAATCGTCTTATGATTCACATTGTTAAGCACCCCTGTATGCTCTTTTTGACTGTAGCACTTGAACAGATTTCTTCCTTGGATAATACTGTGCTCTGATCTGCTACCACATTTATTTTTATGGTGTAAAGTTCTTTGCTTCTAGTGTAAGTATACTCAGTAAAGTTCATCACCTTGCTCTGTTCAATTCGCTGAAGTCTCTGAGGTATGGATGTGATGTTTAACTCTGAGGTATTGTTGGTGTAACTAAATGCTGCATGAAGCATCATAGAAAGAAACACAGATGAGATGAAATGTTCTTGGAAAATGCACTTGACTCCAGCTAGTCTTGTGTAAAATATTTTTCTAACTCTGCCTTCAAATAATTTTCAATATTGCTGTCAAAAAAGCCTTCATTTCTTCTAATGTGACATCTCTCCGCAAGTGAGACACTATGTGTTTTGCATGTGTTGTGCCTTCCTGTATCTTTTCTTTTCTATACATATGTGTTGTATTCTCAATTTGTCAAACAAAATTGTCAGTGAAGAACAGTTGGAAATATACAAAATAGGCTTTTGGTAGAACAGGATTAGGAAAGATAAAACCTTTTATAGGACAGAAAAAGGAATCTTCTACTGATTACAATGGCCATCATTATAAACTTGACAGGTATTTGCCAGAGTGTATGTCTTTTCATTTCTGTCCACTCCACCACTAGATTCTGATCCACTGGAACTTAAATCAGTGCTCACAGGACATGTTTCTTATCTGTCACTTTCATCACTAAATTTTCCTTCATCCTCAATGCCTTTGCGAAGCTACCTGACCAAATTATCCACTGTTTTGTCCAAACAAGAGACAGAGCAGTGCTGAGAAGGAAGGTATCAATTGTGACTCAGCGAATTGCTGGCTGAGTACAATCCACCAGTTAATGGACAATAATGGACAGAAGGCCACTCGAAAGATAGAAGAGCAGATCTTACACTTGGTTAAAGATTATTGTCCAGGGCTGACTTAATCAGGGAACGTCATTTAGTGAACTGTTAGAAGAGTACATATGGTTGCTGTAAGTTGTGTCTGGTACATACTTTGAAGATATTTATGATTATTTTCACTCAGTCATTAAGTGACTTTTTTTGGAATTTTTTGATTTATATTACAAATGGTGTGGCAGGCTTCAGTATTCAACTAGTCACAAGGGTAAATAACACTTTAACACGTTTGTGTGACTTTGTTCCTAATTTGTTGGAGTGTTGTAGAGCCTTATGTATCCTATCCTGTTACCTGACCCTGGTACATAGCTGTTAAGTAGTGGCAGAGAAAAATTGACTTAGCCATGTACTGTACCAGAAGCTGTTTGACAAACCCACAAGCTCGGACTACCATACCATCGGTGGCTACTCGGCATCCACATCAGTGACAACAAGGGCTTTTGAAAACGAGTGATGAGGCTATACAAAATGTTCATCACACATCTGTTTTCCACCGGTCTATACTGTGCTATAAACATATGAGCACAATATTTTCATACTAAGTGCTTCCATGCACCACACAAATTCCATTAATGGTGTGGATTGGAAGCGTCATATTGGAAAAATATCAGATATTTTCTGACATGGCAGCCATAGTGGAAAATTTTAATGTCAGACATAGTTTGACAGTGGATCATAAAGGATCAAAGGTATCAGGATACTATCTTCCATCTTCATGAAGTTGTGGGGGACACTGAGTTGCTGTAAAAGTGAATTTGATTAAACAACTAAATAGTGATCAAAAGTAGTGTGGCACAAATTTCAAAAATGATGTGATATGAAACCAGATAGTAAAATATATAGTTTTATTTAGATTTACAGTTTGTGATCTACTTATGTCTTGAGATGCAAAGTCTTACTGATTCAGTAGTTTCACTCTTCCATTTGACTGTATGAACACAAAACACCTGGGTACTGAAATATTTTGGATGGTAATAGATTTAAATTGCAGGCACTGGGAGCGAAATTCACTTTCCTACGAGCTGAAAGTTGTTGTGCATTAGTGTAGAGTCTGCATGGACTCTAGTTAATGTTTCTGTCTATAGCAGCATAAGTCTCGCAGTTATCACAAATATTGTAGAATTGTGCTACTGGACATTGGATACATTTTCTTAAAATACATGATATGTATAGTGCAAGGCTTATATCAGCGTAGATGTGCTGTGTTATTGTATAGAATCTTGTTTTATTGATTGTCAGACCTCTTGTTGATGGTAACATTATGTACTATTGCAGTTGTGCAAGAGCAGGGTTTCTTGGTCTTGTTTCTAAAATAACTATTGTTTAAATAGGCCAAGGATGTAAGTGTTTAACTGCGCTGACACTGGTGTAGTCCAGAAGATATGGACATACATTCATACCAGCGAACATATTAAAGGGGCTGCTGTGTGCACATTGAAAGATATTTTGATGTTGTCCTCAGCATTCCCAACAGTCCAGCCATATTGCATTGGTGTTTGTGAATATAATCTATTAACTACTACTATTCTGTATTTTGCAAGTACTGTATGGATGTGAGCAATTATGAAACATGTCCAGTGTTTCTTATATGTTGTAAGAGGTCTTGCACACTTTTAGATCAATATCAGTCACATGTACTAGGATTGGTTTGTTGTGTTGTGGTGGAAAATAAGACCTCTATAGATTGAGATACTGTGCAATAAGGTTTCAAACACAAAAACATGAATGAAATATCAACTACTCAGATATCACTTTGTAGAACTAGAATCTGGATGCATTTGTGCAAAAACTATAATGGACTGTGGTGTACAATTGATGACATTAATGCATGTAGACTGCAGTTTATCATTTGAGTTTCCAGATTACAGCTTGGCTTTGCAATCAAGTGTGGCAGTCTTATGTTGACTATGTTAGAAGCTCCACATCACGTACCTTGCAAAGAATAAGTAGTTGAATCTTAGGTCAATGAGAGTAATTATTTTTTGGGTTGTTTTTGACTTGTGTGAGACTGAAATTGACAATTACAAGGAATGTGATTCTCTAATTGATGTTTCTACTTGTCGAAAGTTAGTTGTCTACATGATGTGCATGTTCTGCTTATACAGAGGAAAGGCAAGGTGTGAGTTACACCTTTAAACTTTGGTTTAGACTGTGTGCAATTCTCAATTACTTTATCAGAAAACCTACATGTGTAATTACAGAGGCCAATTGTTGCCTTATTATTACAGCGTATGCTTGTGGTGTCAGTTGAATACCGAGCTATTAATTGATTGAGAGATGTGCATCTGAGGTGCTATCTATATACACACAGTGTGTTGGATATTCAACAACCTGTGTTATATTACCAGGTAATAGTGAATTTGAAAAATTTGTGATTTAGTGTTGTTGTATTAAACTATGATACATAGCTATAATTTGACGTCTATGTAACAAAAAAGAAAGGTATAAGAGTTACATTTGCTTGTTATTATTATATAGTTTTTCCTACAGATGCCATAGTTTGCTTAAAGTTCTCCATTAACCAAGCTCTCATAAAAACTATTCCCTTTATATCTGACAGAGGTATATCAATGATGCAGTCATTGTAAGACAGGGAATACTCCATTATAGAACTATGTTTAACATTGAGCTCATATGTGCATATTTTTGTAAGAGGTCTTTTTACGCAGTAATAGATAAGTATATGGAAATAATATAATTGCAAATGTGTTTAACTCACTTAGCTTAGGCTTCTTCTGCTTACTTTTGTTTCAGCTTCATCATGCCAGTTGAGGAGCTACTTAACTTTGGTAGCTACAGCACAGTTAATAGTCAGTCTAAGTGGAAAAGAAATGTATGTTACAGAAGAGTCCTATGATATTGTGTAAGTGTTTCGTTCTGTCACTATTACAGGTTTACATAAAGGGCTATGGAACCTGGTAATTATGGGTGTGTATATGAATTGATAAAACCATATGTGAGGAACAGGAAACACTTTGTGTTTGTTCTAAGAAACAGTGGCTCATTCTGACCAAAATATGTGATGCAAAACATGAATTGTCTCAAGGAGTAAGGTTAGGATACCTTGTCTTCTAAGTTCATGTGAATGATAAAAAGTACCGTTCACATAATGATAAAATGAAATCTGTGTATAATGTTTGCAGATGGTATGTGAACTGTCTGAAGATGCTGGACAACAAATATGTACAAGTCCTTTTTATTGTGGCAGTCAGGAAATCAGCATATGATCTTTATGGTGAGTAGCAATTCATCTTTTTCATGATGTTATATTCCAAGCTGTACTTTCAGTCGTATAATATGTTGTTGTTATGAGTTATAAGTAGATGGATTATTTCAAGTTTGATATCAGACTTCAGTCAGTAAAATATCCTTATTATTGTACAGATTTTTTGAAATGAAATTTCATCAATATTGAGAGTAGATTACTCTTAAAATATGCAATTTTTTGTATATAGTCTGCAGAGAAAAGTAAAGAGGACAACCGGTCCAGGCCCTAATAAATTAGTGCATAAACCCGTATATATTACTTGTGGTGTAATGGGAAAAGCTTATGCACTATTCCAGGTACAATAGTTTGAGATGTAATACTTAAGCTGGAGTTTCACATCTTCATATTTTTGTAAGAGTCATTTTTATGCAGTAGTAGATAAATATATCGAACAAATATTACTCCAAATGCGTTTAGACCACTTAGCTTACTCATCTTCTGCTTACTTTTGTTTCAGCTTCATCATTCCCGTTGAGGAGCTACTTAAATTTGGTAGCTACAGCACAGTTAATTGTCAGTATAGTAAGTGGAATAGAATACAAAGAGTATGTTACTGGAGCGTCCTTACCTCATGAGTAAGTGTTTTGTTCTGTCACTATCACCGGTTTATGAGCAGAGCTTTGGAACCTGGTAATTATGGATGTGTATATGAATCGATAAAACTGTATGTGAGGAACAGGAAACACTTTGTGTTGGTCGTAACAAATGGTGGCTCATTCAGATAAAAAATATGTGACGCAAAACATGAAGCGCCTCAAGGAATCCGGTTGGGATGCCTTGTCTTCTATGTTTATGTGAATGATAAAAAGGACCATTCACATAATTGTAAAATGAAATCTGTGTGTACTGTTTGCAGATGGTATGTCAGCATGTCATCTTTATGGTGAGTACCAATTCATCTTTTTCATGATGATGTGGATATTCCAACCTGTACTTTCCACCGTATAATATGCTTTTGTTATGAGTTATGAGTATATGAAGTACTTAAAGCTTGATATCATCCACCAGTCAGTAAAATGTCATCATTATTCTACAGATTTTGGAGATGAAATTTCATCAATATTGAGAGTAGATTACTCTTAAACTATGCTATGTTTTGTATGTAGTCTGCAGAGAAAAGTAAAGAGCACAACTGAACCAGGCACTAATAAGTTAGTGCATAAGTCTGAAAATATTAAATTGTTTGTAATGGGAACAGCTTATGCACTAGCCAAGTATAATGGCTGGAGATGTAATACCTAAGCTGGAGTTTCACATCTTCAAACAGGTGAAAGTAAAGCAAGTGGAGATAGGTTATGCCACTAATTAAAGTATAGAATGAAATAGCCAAGCAAGCCCAGTGTAAGAATGCAATAACAGTGTAGATACTATGTTACAATGGTATAAATAATGTTGTGATATAGCTATTAGGTATTTCTAATGTTTTTTCCCATTGTATAGCTCCAGACTGATTTTTTAATGTACTTCTTGGTGCTGGAACAAAAGGCACCAAAATTCTTTAATAGTTTTCTAGTGGGAAAGTGTTGTGTCACATGTTAAAATACAGTAAGGAATATATGATGTTCCCTGTCCAGTATTTCATTCTAGTGAATCAGTTTATCATCACATGAAGGACAGCATGGAGGAGCTGTTCATAAGCAGTGTCTTGTGTTTTCTACTGAATTGTTTTTGTGAGGCAAGAGATTGATATGTGGAGCATTTGTAAATATTAAAAAGCTGTACACATTTATGGTCTGTTAGTGTATCAAAGCTATTTTAATTTATTGCTGTTGTTCAGTGAAAGAATTTTGTGTTGAGCAATATTCTGTATTTTTTAAACCAAATAGCCTAACTTGTGCATAGTTAACCCATACTTTGTATTGCGCATCACCTTGTCCTATGGAGCAGAAGGTCCATTTAGCTCGGAATTCTTGAGATTTGTCAGTTACTTGCGTTTCTTTATTCTCCTTAAAAGTTTCTCCACTCGAAATTGGAAGTCAGTTTTGGTTTCCTATAGCTTGTGTTTTAAGTTTTTCAACATCTATCTGGTTTGTTATAATACTTCTCTTCAATTTGGTGAAGTTCCTTGTTATTGATATGTAGTGAAGTGGTAATTTAATGCAGAAAATATTACATGCAGTATAATAAGATTTAAGCAATTGAAACATTTCTCAGTGTAATTAGAATTTATGTTTATAGGAACATGACCGTGTTGTACATCAAAACTGTTTTTCACATTTGGAAAAATGTTACATATGTGAAGGAAGTTTATGATTTCAGAAAAAGAAAGCAGCACATGCAAAGTGTATGTTAGTATTATGAAATGGAATGAGAGAATATAATGAACCTGTTTTATAGAGCTGGCATAAGGTGCGAGTGTGAAAAGCACTCCAAGCTTCAACTATCTTTCCAACAGATAAGTTAATCAAATGTTGTCCATTGCATGAAAAGATAATAATGATTCTATATACTTGCATAGAGAGTGGTGCTTCAGGTCACTGAGAATGATGATGAAACAGCTACCTGTATTTTCCGTTCAACATTGTCATTGTGCAGCTGGAGATCAGAGCAGATGTAACAATATATCTGAATGAGTTATACTGTTCTGGTTACCACTTGCCTGTTGGCACACCAACACATCTGAAGTAACAACAATTACAATGACAGACAAGGAACTGTTTACTGTGGAACCAACTGTGGGTGGCATCATCAGTGTTTGATGTTGTAAGTACTGACTGTAGCTAACTTGACTAAGAAAAGGATCTGTGTAAAAATGTTAAGCATCAATGAGTGATCTGAGCACAGTCCTTTCTAGTATTACATTTGTCAACATCTCAGTAATGCTAGTAATTTTGCAAATTATATAATACCATGAATAGCCTCATTCTGAAGTTGTTTATTAATAGCATAGCAGTAACATCAATGATAGTACTGATTGAAGTATAGCATATTTGTATGCCATAAGCACCGTTACTTTTCATATGAGTGCATAATGATATTCTCTCACGCAGATGTCAAAGCTAGCCTAATGTTCTCCATTAACCAACCACTCTTAAAAACTCTTCCCTTTATATCTGAGAGAGATATATCAATGATGCAGTGATTGTAAGTCAGGGAATACTCCATTATAGAACTATGTTTAACATTGATCTCAGATGTTCATATTTTTGTAAGAGTTCCATTTATGCAGTAATAGATAAATATATGGAAAAAATATTACTGCAGATGTGTTTAAACCACTTAGCTTTGTCTTCTTCTGCTTACTTTTGTTTGAGCATTATCATTCCAGCTGAGTAGCTACTTAAATTTGGTAGCTACAGCACAGGTAATAGTCCGTGGATTAGAAAACATGCAGTATGTTACTGGAGTGTCCTTTGATATTGAGTAAGTGCATCGTTCTGTCACTATCACCGGTTTATGAATAGAGCTTTGAAACCTGGTAATTATGGATCTGTATATGAATTGATAAAACTGTATGTGAGGAACAGGAAACACTTTGTGTTGGTCGTAACAAATGGTGGCTCATTCAGGTAAAAAATATGTGACGCTGAACATGAAGGGCCTCAAGGATTCAGGCTGGGACCCCTTGTCTTCTAAGTTTACTTGAATGATATGAAAGCCCCATTCACATAATTCTAACATGAATTCTGTGTGTACTGTTTGCAGATGGTATGTGAACTGTGTGCAGTGACAAAGCCTGTCTGCCTGGAGGTGCTCGACAACAAATGTGTGCATGTCTTTATGTTGTTGCAGACAGGAAGTCAGCATGTCATCTTTATGGCGAGTAGCAATTCATCTTTTTCACGATGTTGTTGATATTCCAACCGTATAATATGCTTTTGTTATGAGTTATGAGTATATGAAGTACTTAAAGCTTGATATCAGCCACCAGCCAGTAAAATGTCATCATTATTTTCAGATTATTGAGATGAATTTTCATCAATATTGAGAGTTGATTACTCTTAAATTATGCTATGTTTTGTATGTAGTCTGCAGAGAAAAGTAAAGAGCACAACTGGAAGAGGCACTAATAAGTTAGCACATAAGTCTGAATACATTAATTTGTTTGTAATGGGAATAGCTTATGCACTAGCCAAGTATAATGGCTTGAGACGTAATACCTAAGCTGGAGTTTCACATCTTCAAACAGGTGAAAGTAAAGCAAGTGGAGATAGGTTATGCCACTAATTAAAGTATAGAATGAAATAGCTAAGCAAGCCCAGTGTAAGAATGCAATAACAGTGTAGATACTATGTTACAATGGTATAAATAATGTTGTGATATAGCTATTAGGTATTTCTAATGTTTTTTCCCGTTGTTTAGCTCCGGACTGATTTTTTAATGTACTTCTTGGTGCTGGAATGAAAGGCACCAAAATTCTTTAATAGTTTTCTAGTATCAAAGTGTTGTGTCACATGTTAAAATACAGTAAGGAATATATGATGTTCCCTGTCCAGTATTTCATTCTAGTGAATCAGTTTATCATCACATGAAGGACAGCATGGAGGAGCTGTCAATAAGCAGTGTCTTGTGTTTTCTACTGAATTGTTTTTGTGAGGCAAGAGATTGATATGTGGAGCATTTGTAAATGTTACAAGCTGTACCCATTTATGGTCTGTTAGTATATTAAAGCTATTTTAATTTATTGCTGTTGTTCAGTGAAAGAGTTTTGTGTTGAGCAATATTCTGTATTTTTTAAAACAAACAGCCTAACATGTGCATTGTTAACCCATACTTTGTATTGCGCACCACCTTGTCCTTTGGAGCCGAAGGTCCATTTAGCTTGGAATTCTTGATATTTGTCAGTTACTTGAGTTTCTTTATTCTCCTTACAAATGTCTCCACTCCAAATTGAAAGTCAGTTTTGGTTTCCTATAGCTTGTGTTTGAAATTTTTCATCTATCTGGTTTGTTATAATACTTCTCCTTAATTTGGTGAAGTTCCTTGTTATTGGTATGTAGTAAAGTGGTAATGTAATGCAGAAAATATTACATGCAGTATAATCAGATTTTAGCAATTGAAACATTTCTCAGTGTAATTAGAATATATGTTTATAGGTACATGACCATGTTGTACCTCAAAACTGTTTTCACATTTGGAAAAATGTTACAAATGTGAAGGAAGTTTGTGATTTCAGAAAAAGAAAGCAGCACATGCAAAGTGTATGATAGTATTATGAAATGGAATGAGAGAATATAATGAACCTGTTTTATACGGCTGGCATGAGGTGCAAGTGTGAAAAGTGCTGCAAGCTGCAACTCTCTTTCCCACAGATAATTTAATCAAATGTTCTCCATTGCATGAAAAGAAAATAATGATTCTATATGTTTGCATAGAGAGTGTTTTTTCAGGTCACTGAGAAAGATGATGAAACAGATACTTGTATTTTCTGTTGAACATTATCATTGTGCAGCTGGAGATCAGAGCAGATGTAACATTGTATCTGATTGAGTTATACTGTTCTGATTTCCACTTGCCTGGTGGCACACCAACACATCTGAAGTAACGACAATTACATTGACAGACAAGGAACTGTTGACTGTGAAACCAACTGTGGGTGGCATTATCAGTGTTTGATGTTGTAAGTACTGACTGTAGCAAACTTGACTAAGAAAAGGACCTGTGTGTAAATGTTAAGCGTCAATGAGTGATTTGAGCACAGTCCTTTCTAGTTTTACACTTGTCAACATCTCAATAATGCTAGCAAATTTGCTAATTATATAATACCATGAATGGCCTCATTCTGAAGTTATTTATTAATAGAATAGCGGTAACATCAATGATAATACTGATTGAAGAATAGCATTTTTGTAGGTCATAAACACCGTTACTTTTCATATGAGTGCATAATGATACTCACTCACGCAGATGCCAAAGTTAGCCTAACGTTCTGCATTAACCAACCTCTCTTAAAAACTCTTCCCTTTATATCTGAGAGATATATATCAATGATGCAGTCATTGTAAGACAGGGAATACTCCATTATAGAACTATGTTTAACATTGATCTCAGATGTGCATATTTTTGTAAGAGTCCTTTTTATGCAGCAATAGATAAATATATGGAAGATATATTACTGCAAAAGTGTTTAAACCACTTAGCTTAATCTATTTCTGCTTACTTTTGTTTGAGCTTCATCATTCCAGCTGAGTAGCTACTTAAATTTGGTGGCTACAGCACAGTTAATAGTCAGTATAGTAGGTGGAGTAGAAAACGTGCAGTATGTTACTAGAGCGTCCTTTGATCTTCAGTAAGTGTACTGTGCTGTCACTATCACCGGTTTATGTGCAGAGCTTTGGAACCTTTTAATTATGGATGGTTATATGAATTGATAAAACTATATGTGATGAACAGGAAACACTTTGTGTTGGTCGTAACAAATAGTGGCTCATTCAGATAAAAAATATGTGATGCAGAACATGAAGTGCCGCAAGGAATCAGGTTGGGATGCCTTGTCTTCTATGTTTATGTGAATGATAAAAAGGACCATTCACATAATTGTAAAATGAAATCTGTGTGTACTGTTTGCAGATGGTATGTCAACCGTGTGCAGTGACAAAGCCTGTCTGCCTGGATGTGCTTGACAACAAATGTGTGCAAGTCTTTTCGTTGTGGCAGTCAGGAAGTCAGCACGTCATCTTTATGGTGAGTAGCAATTCGTCTTTTTCATGAGGTTGTTGGTATTCCAACCTGTACTTTCCACCGTATAATATGCTTTGGTTATGAGTTATGAGTATATGAAGTACTTAAAGCTTGATATCAGCCACCAGTCAGTAAAATATCATCACTATTGTACAGATTTTTGAGATGAAATTTCATCAATATTGAGAGGAAATTATTCTTGTGATATGCTATTTTTTGTATGTAGTCTGCAGAGAAAAGTAAAGAGCACGACAGGACAAGGCACTAATAAATTAGTGCATAAGTCTGAATATATTAATTGGTTTCTAATGGGAAAAGCTTATACACTATTCCAAGTATGATGGCTTGATATGTTATATTTAAGCTGGTGTTTCACATCTTCAGACAGGTGAAAGTAAAGCAGGTGGAGATAGGTTATGCCACTAATTAAAGTATAGAATGAAATTGCTAAGCAAGTCTAGTGTAAGAATGAAAAAATCAGAGTTGATACTATGTTACAATGGCATAAATAAGGTTATGATATAGCTATTAGGTATTACTAATGTTTTTTCCATTTGTATAGCTCAGGAATGAATTTTTAATGTACTTCTTGGTGCTGGAATGAAAGGAACCAAAATTATTTATTAGTTTCGTAGTGGAAAAATGTTGTGTCACATGTTAAAATACAGTAAGGAATTTATGATGTACCCTGTCCAGTATTTCATTCTAGTGAATCAGTTTATCATCATATGAAGCACAACATGTAGGAGCTGTCCCTAAGCAGTGTCTTGTGTTTTCTACTGAATTGTTTTTGTGAGGCAAGGGATTGATTTGTGGAGCATGTTTAAATGTTACAAGCTGTACTCATCTACGGTCTGCTGGTATATTTAAGGTATTTTAATTTATTGCTGTTGTTCAGTCAAAGAGTTTTGTGTTGAGCAATGTTCTGTATTTTTTAAAACAAACTGCCTAACATCTGCATAGTTAATCCACACTTTATGTTACGCATCACCTTGCCCTGTGGAGCAGGATGTTTATTTAGTGTGGAATCCTTAATATTTGTCAGTTACTTGAGTTTCTTTATTGTCCTTACAAATTTCTCCACTCCAAATTGAAAGTCACTTTTGGTTTCCTATAGCTTGTGTTAGAAATTTTTCACATCTGTCTGGGATGTAATAATTCTTCTCCTTAATTTGGTGAAGTTCCTTGTTATTGGTATGTAGTAAAGTGGTAATGTTACGCAGAAAATATTACATGCAGTATAATAAGATTGTAGCAATTGAAATATATCTCAGTGTAATTAGAATATACGTTTATAGGTAGATGACCACGTTGTACCTGAAAAAAGTTTTTCAAATTTGTAAATATCTTACATATGTGAAGGAATTTTGTGATTTCAGAAAAAGAAAGCAGCACATGCAAAGTGTATGTTAGTATTATGAAATGGAATGAGAGAATATAATGAACCTGTTTTATACGGCTGGCATAAGGTGCAAGTGTGAAAAGCACTCCAAGCTTCAACTATCTTTCCAACAGATAAGTTAATCAAATGTTGTCCATTGCATGAAAAGATAATAATGATTCTATATATTTGCATAGAGAGTGGTGCTTCAGGTCACTGAGAATGATGACGAAACAGCTACCTGTATTTTCCGTTCAACATTGTCATTGTGCAGCTGGAGAACAGAGCAGATGTAACAATATATCTGAATGAGTTATACTGTTCTGGTTACCACTTGCCTGTTGGCACACCAACACATCTGAAGTAACAACAATTACATTGACAGACAAGGAACTGTTGACTGTGGAACCAACTGTGGGTGGCATCATCAGTGTTTGATGTTGTAAGTACTGACTGTAGCTAACTTGACTAAGAAAAGGATCTGTGTAAAAATGTTAAGCATCAATGAGTGGTCTGAGCACAGTCCTTTCTAGTATTACATTTGTCAGCATCTCTGTAATGCTAGTAATTTTGCAAATTATATAATACCATGATTAGCCTCATTCTGAAGTTATTTATTAATAGGATAGCACTAACATCAATGATAGTACTGATTGAAGAATAGCATATTTGTATGCCATAAGCACCGTTACTTTTCATATGAGTGAATAATGATATTCTCTCACGCAGATGCCAAAGTTAGCCTAATGTTCTCCATTAACCAACCTCTCTTAAAAACTCTTCCCTTTATATCTGAGAGGGATATATCAATGATGCAGTAATTGTAAGACAGGGAATACTCCATTATAAAACGATGTTTAACATTGAGCTCAGATGTGCATATTTTTGTAAGAGTTCCATTTATGCAGTAATAGATAAATATATGGAAGAAATATTACTGCAGATGTGTTTAAACCACTTAGCTTTGTCTTCTTCTGCTTACTTTTGTTTGAGCATTATCATTCCAGCTGAGTAGCTACTTAAATTTGGTAGCTACAGCACAGGTAATAGTCCGTGGATTAGAAAACATGCAGTATGTTACTGGAGTGTCCTTTGATATTGAGTAAGTGCATCGTTCTGTCACTATCACCGGTTTATGAATATAGCTTTGAAACCTGGTAATTATGGATGTGTATATGAATTGATAAAACTGTATGTGAGGAACAGAAAACACTTTGTGTTGGTCGTAACAAATGGTGGCTCATTCAGATAAAAAATATGTGACGCTGAATATGAAGGGCCTCAAGGATTCAGGCTGGGACCCCTTGTCTTCTAAGTTTACTTGAATGATATGAAAGCCCCATTCACATAATTCTAAAATGAATTCTGTGTATACTGTTTGCAGATGGTATGTGAACTGTGTGCAGTGACAAAGCCTGTCTGCCTGGAGGTGCTCGACAACAAATGTGTGCATGTCTTTATGTTGTTGCAGACAGGAAGTCAGCATGTCATCTTTATGGCGAGTAGCAATTCATCTTTTTCACGATGTTGTTGATATTCCAACCGTATAATATGCTTTTGTTATGAGTTATGAGTATATGAAGTACTTAAAGCTTGATATCAGCCACCAGCCAGTAAAATGTCATCATTATTTTCAGATTATTGAGATGAATTTTCATCAATATTGAGAGTTGATTACTCTTAAATTATGCTATGTTTTGTATGTAGTCTGCAGAGAAAAGTAAAGAGCACAACTGGAAGAGGCACTAATAAGTTAGCACATAAGTCTGAATACATTAATTTGTTTGTAATGGGAATAGCTTATGCACTAGCCAAGTATAATGGCTTGAGACGTAATACCTAAGCTGGAGTTTCACATCTTCAAACAGGTGAAAGTAAAGCAAGTGGAGATAGGTTACGCCACTAATTAAAGTATAGAATGAAATAGCTAAGCAAGCCCAGTGTAAGAATGCAATAACAGTGTAGATACTATGTTACAATGGTATAAATAATGTTGTGATATAGCTATTAGGTATTTCTAATGTTTTTTCCCGTTGTTTAGCTCCGGACTGATTTTTTAATGTACTTCTCGGTGCTGGAATGAAAGGCACCAAAATTCTTTAATAGTTTTCTAGTGGGAAAATGTTGTGTCACATGTTAAAATACAGTAAGGAATATATGATGTTCCCTGTCCAGTATTTCATTCTAGTGAATCAGTTTATCATCACATGAAGGACAGCATGGAGGAGCTGTCAATAAGCAGTGTCTTGTGTTTTCTACTCAATTGTTTTTGTGAGGCAAGAAATTGATATGTGGAGCATTTGTAAATGTTACAAGCTGTACACATTTATGGTCTGTTAGTATATAAAAGCTATTTTAATTTATTGCTGTTGTTCAGTGAAAGACTTTTGTGTTGAGCAATATTCTGTATTTTTTAAAACAAACAGCCTAACATATGCATTGTTAACCCATACTTTGTATGGCGCATCACCTTGTCCTATGGAGCAGAAGGTATATTTAGCTTGGAATTCTTGATATTTGTCAGTTACTTGAGTTTCTTTATTCTCCTTACAAGTTTCTCCACTCCAAATTGGAAGTCAATTTTGGTTTCCTATAGCTTGTGTTTTAAGTTTTTCAATATCTATCTGGTTTGTTATAATTCTTCTCTTTAATTTGGTTAAGTTCCTTGTTATTGGTATGTAGTAAAGTGGTAATGTAATGCAGAAAATATTACAAGCAGTATAATCAGATTTTAGCAATTGAAACATTTCTCAGTGTAATTAGAATATATGTTTATAGGTACATGACCATGTTGTACCAGAAATCTGTTTTCACATTTGGAAAAATGTTACATATGTGAAGGAAGTTAGTGATTTCAGAAAAAGAAAGCAGCACATGCAAAGTGTATGATAGTATTATGAAATGGAATGAGAGAATATAATGAACCTGTTTTATAGGGCTGGCATAAGGTGCAAGTGTGAAAAGCACTACAAGCTTCAACTCTCTTTCCAACAGATAATTTAATCAAATGTTCTCCATTGCATGAAAAGAAAATAATGTTTCTATATGTTAGCATAGAGAGTGCTTTGTCAGGTCACTGAGAAAGATGATGAAACAGATACTTGTATTTTCTGTTGAACATTGTCATTGTGCAGCTGGAGATCAGAGCAGATGTAACAACGTATCTGATTGAGTTATACTGTTCTGGTTTGCACTTGCCTGTTGGCACACCAACACATCTGAAGTAACAACAATTACATTGACAGACAAGGAACTGTTGACTGTGGAACCAACTGTGGGTGGCATCATCAGTGTTTGATGTTGTAAGTACTGACTGTAGCTAACTTGACTAAGAAAAGGACCTGTGTAAAAATGTTACGCATCAATGAGTGATCTGAGCATAGTCCTTTCTAGTATTACATTTGTCAGCATCTCAGTAATGTTAGTAATTTTGCAAATTATATAATACCATGAATGGCCTCATTCTGAAGTTGTTTATTAATAGCATAGCAGTAACATCAATGATAGTACTGATTGAAGAGTAGCATATTTGTATGCCATAAGCACCGTTACTTTTCATATGGGTGCATAATGATATTCTCTCACGCAGATGCCAAAGTTAGCCTAATGTTCTCCATTAACCAACCACTCTTAAAAACTCTTCCCTTTATATCTGAGAGAGATATATCAATGATGCAGTCATTGTAAGACAGGAAATACTCCATTATGGAACTATGTTTAACATTGATCTCAGATGTGCATATTTTTGTAAGAGTTCTTTTTATGCAGCAATAGATAAATATATGGAAGATATATTACTGCAAAAGTGTTTAAACCACTTAGCTTAATCTTCTTCTGCTTACTTTTGTTTGAGCTTCCTCATTCCAGCTGAGTAGCTACTTAAATTTGGTGGCTACAGCACAGTTAACAGTTAGTATTGTAGGTGGAATAGAAAACGTGCAGTATGTTACTGGAGCGTCCTTTGATCTTCAGTAAGTGTATTGTTCTATCACTATCACAAGTTTATGTGCAGAGCTTTGGAACCTTTTAATTATGGATGGTTATATGAATTGATAAAACTGTATGTGATGAACAGGAAACACTTTGTGTTGGTCGTAACAAATAGTGGCTCATTCAGATAAAAAATATGTGATGCAGAACATGAAGTGCAGCAAGGAATCAGGTTGGGATGCCTTGTCTTCTATGTTTATGTGAATGATAAAAAGGACCATTCACATGATTGTAAAATGATATCTGTGTGTACTGTTTGCAGATGGTATGTCAACTGTGTGCAGTGACAAAGCCTGTCTGCCTGGAGGTGCTCGACAACAAATGTGTGCATGTCTTTATGTTGTTGCAGACAGGAAGTCAGCATGTCATCTTTATGGTGAGTAGCAATTCGTCTTTTTCATGATGTTGTTGATATTCCAACCTGTACTTTCCGTCGTTTAATACGCTTTTGTTATGAGTTATGAGTATATGAAGTACTTAAAGCTTGATATCAGCCACCAGTCAGTAAAATATCATCACTATTGTACAGATTTTTGAGATGAAATTTCATCAATATTGAGAGGAAATTATTCTTATAATATGCTATTTTTTGTATGTAGTCTGCAGAGAAAAGTAAAGAGCACGACAGGACCAGGCACTAATATATTAGTGCATAAGTCTGAATATATTAATTGGTTTCTAGTGGGAAAAGCTTATACACTATTCCAAGTATGATGGCTTGATATGTTATATTTAAGCTGGTGTTTCACATCTTCAGACAGGTGAAAGTAAAGCAGGTGGTGATAGGTTATGCCACTAATTAAAGTATAGAATGAAATAGATAAGTAAGTGCAGTATAAGAATGAAAAAATCAGAGTAGATACTACGTTACAATGGCATAAATAAGGTTATGATATAGTTATTAGGTATATCTAATGTTTTTTCCATTTGTATAGCTCAGGAATGAATTTTTAATGTACTTCTTGGTGCTGGAATGAAAGGAACCATAATTATTTATTAGTTTCGTAGTGGAAAAATGTTGTGTCACATGTTAAAATACAGTAAGGAATTTATGATGTACCCTGTCCAGTATTTCATTCTAGTGAATCAGTTTATCATCATATGAAGCACAACATGTAGGAGCTGTCCCTAAGCAGTGTCTTGTGTTTTCTACTGAATTGTTTTTGTGAGGCAAGGGATTGATTTGTGGAGCATGTTTAAATGTTACAAGCTGTACTCATCTACGGTCTGCTGGTATATTTAAGGTATTTTAATTTATTGCTGTTGTTCAGTCAAAGAGTTTTGTGTTGAGCAATGTTCTGTATTTTTTAAAACAAACTGCCTAACATCTGCATAGTTAATCCACACTTTATGTTACGGATCACCTTGCCCTGTGGAGCAGGATGTTTATTTAGTTTGGAATCCTTAATATTTGTCAGTTACTTGAGTTTCTTTATTGTCCTTACAAATTTCTCCACTCCAAATTGAAAGTCACTTTTGGTTTCCTATAGCTTGTGTTAGAAATTTTTCACATCTGTCTGGGATGTAATAATTCTTCTCCTTAATTTGGTGAAGTTCCTTGTTATTGGTATGTAGTAAAGTGGTAATGTTACGCAGAAAATATTACATGCAGTATAATAAGATTTTAGCAATTGAAATATATCTCAGTGTACTTAGAATATATGTTTATAGGTAGATCTCCATGTTGTACATGCACACAGTTTTTCAAATTTGTAAATATCTTATATATGTGAAGGAATTTTGTGATTCCAGAAAAAGAAAGCAGCACATGCAAAGTGTATGCTAGTATTATGAAATGGAATGAGAGAATATAATGAACCTGTTTTATAGGGCTGGCATAAGGTGGAAGTGTGAAAAGCACTCCAAGCTTCAACTCTCTTTCCAACAGATAAGTTAATCAAATGTTCTCCATTGCATGAAAAGATAATAATGATTCTATATATTTGGATAGAGAGTAGTGTTTCAGGTCACTGAGAATGATGATGAAACAGCTACCTGTATTTTCCGTTCAACATTGTCATTGTGCAGCTGGAGATCAGAGCAGATGTAACAATATATCTGAATGAGTTATACTGTTCTGGTTTCCACTTGCCTGTTGGCACACCAACACATCTGAAGTAACAACAATTACATTGACAGACAAGGAACTGTTGACTGTGGAACCAACTGTGGGTGGCATCATCAGTGTTTGATGTTGTAAGTACTGACTGTAGCTACCTTGACTAAGAAAAGGACCTGTGTAAAAATGTTAAGCATCAATGAGTGGTCTGAGCACAGTCCTTTCTAGTATTAGATTTGTCAGCATCTCTGTAATGCTAGTAATTTTGCAAATTATATAATACCATGATTAGCCTCATTCTGAAGTTATTTATTAATAGGATAGCACTAACATCAATGATAGTACTGATTGAAGAATAGCATATTTGTATGCCATAAGCACCGTTACTTTTCATATGAGTGAATAATGATATTCTCTCACGCAGATGCCAAAGTTAGCCTAATGTTCTCCATTAACCAACCTCTCTTAAAAACTCTTCCCTTTATATCTGAGAGGGGTATATAAATGATGCAGTAATTGTAAGACAGGGAATACTCCATTATAAAACGATGTTTAACATTGAGCTCAGATGTGCATATTTTTGTAAGAGTTCTATTTATGCAGTAATAGATAAATATATGGAAGAAATATTACTGCAAATGTGTTTAAACCACTTAGCTTTGTCTTCTTCTGCTTACTTTTGTTTGAGCTTTATCATTCCAGCTGAGTAGCTACTTAAATTTGGTAGCTACAGCACAGGTAATAGTCCGTGGATTAGAAAACATGCAGTATGTTACTGGAGTGTCCTTTGATATTGAGTAAGTGCTTCGTTCTGTCACTATCACCGGTTTATGAATAGAACTTTGAAACCTGGTAATTATGGATGTGTATATGAATTGATAAAACTGTATGTGAGGAACAGGAAACACTTTGTGTTGGTCGTAACAAATGGTGGCTCATTCAGATAAAAAATATGTGACGCTGAACATGAAGGGCCTCAAGGATTCAGGCTGGGATCCCTTGTCTTCTAAGTTTACGTGAATGATAAAAAGCACCATTCACATAATTCTAAAACGAATTCTGTGTATACTGTTTGCAGATGGTATGTGAACTGTGTGCAGTGACAAAGCCTGTCCGCCTGGAGGTGCTCGACAACAAATGTGTGCATGTCTTTATGTTGTTGCAGACAGGAAGTCAGCAAGTCATCTTTATGGTGAGTAGCAATTCATCTTTTTCATGATGTTGTTGATATTCCAACCTGTACTTTCCACCGTATAATATGCTTTTGTTATGAGTTATGAGTATATGAAGTACTTAAAGCTTGATATCAGCCACCAGTCAGTAAAATGTCATCTTTATTCTACAGATTTTGGAAATGAAATTTCATCAATATTGAAGGTAGATTACTCTTAAACTATGCTATGTTTTTTATGTAGTCTGCAGAGGAAAGTAAAGAGCACAACTGGACCAGGCACTAATAAGTTAGTGCATAAGTCTGAATATATTAATTTGTTTGTAATGGGAATAGCTTATGCACTAGCCAAGTATAATGGCTTGAGATGTAATACCTAAGCTGGAGTTTCATATCTTCAAACAGGTGAAAGTAAAGCAAGTGGAGATAGGTTATGTCACTAATTAAAGTATAGAATGAAATAGCTAAGCAAGCCCAGTGTAAGAATGCAATAACAGTGTAGATACTATGTTACAATAGTATAAATAATGTTGTGATATAGCTATTAGGTATTTCTAATGTTTTTTCCCTTTGTATAACTCCGGACTGATTTTTTAATGTACTTCTTGGTGCTGGAATGAAAGGCACCAAAATTCTTTAATAGTTTTCTAGTGGGAAAGTGTTGTGTCACATGTTAAAATACAGTAAGGAATATATAATATTCCCTGTCCAGTATTTCATTCTAGTGGATCAGTTTATCATCACATGAAGAACCACATGGAGGAGCTGTCCATATGCAATTTCCTGTGTTTTCTACTCAATTGTTTTTGTGAGGCAAGAGATTGATTTGTGGAGCATTTGTAAATGGTACGAGCTGTACCCATATACGGTCTGTTAGTATACTAAAGCTATTGTAATTTATTGCTGTTGTTCAGTGAAAGAGTTTTGTGTTGAGCAATATTCTGTATTTTTTAAAACAAACTGCCTAACTTGTTCATAGTTAACCCACACTTTGTGTTGTGGTTCACCTTGTCCTATGGAGCAGAAGGTCCACTTAACTTGGAATCCTTCATATTTGTCAGTTATTAAATGAAACAACAAGTTCACTGTACCAGTCACCATTTCATTTATTTCCACAACACGTTTCGAAGGTTTAAACTGCCATCATCAGATGGATTTACATTAGTTAGTATTACATTTGTGTGTGTGTTGTGTTACGATTTTTGGAGGAACTTGTGGCACTGCCTCTAGTGGTAACTGTTTCGTTTTGCTGCCGTAACACATTACATGCATACGTTTTGACAGTTGTCAACATCTCAGTAATGCTAGTAATTTTGCAAATTATATAATACCATGAATGGCCTCATTCTGAAGTTATTTATTAATAGAATTTGGTACATATATATATATCTTCATCAGACACAAAAATACACCTGGGCAGGATGACACCTTCATTACCAAAAAACCTAGCAACATAACTGAGATAAAAGGAAAAAAAATAACACTTATAGCTTTAAGTAACTATGAAAATTACCAAAGTATTACAAGCGCAAAAACTTTTAGTCACTTACTAAAATCACATCCGGCAGCGGAGATGCATAAGACAATCATGCCAAAGGCGGCATCAGTAGTTAAAATTAAAATATCACCTCCATCTGTGCAGCATAATTGTAAAGAGGTGACCGATGCTAACACAGCATACTATCAGTAATTAGCCTGTGAACTATCATGAAGAGGGTGTGGAAGCACTAGGGAAGACAAACTCACCGTGAGAGGACACTTGTTGCAAGCACGTGACACTCGTGCGTTAAAACTCCAGGATATATCCTCAGGCACATCAAAATTTTAATGGTTGTGCTAACTTAAACCTTCAGTCATTATAAATAAAAATATCAGAACCATTTAAAATACCCGAATACAATAGAAACAGTGAACAACAATTTGCCTGTGACCTAGGACATAACAGGTCTATAAAGAGCGAGGGAAATAACTTTATTTCTATTCCATTTTTGGGGAACGTTTCTTGCAAGATAAGGAGACTTCTACAGAAGCAGTATGGGTACAGATTTGCCATTTCCGTAAACAATATTTTAAAACAAAGAGTGATTCATACTATTGGGGCATTAAATCTGGAGTTTAAAAAATTACTTGTAATTACTGTCCCAACAATTACTTTGGACAGACAGGTAGACCCATTAAAGTAAGATATGAAGAACACATACTAGGTAAAAATGGGGAAAATATGTACAATTCCACGTTTGATGAATGTCTATTGCTCTTACAATATACGCCACAATAACTGGATGACATAGAATTGCTACACGGAGTGAGGGTTGCAAAGTGGACCTGTTGCAGAAATTGGAAATTTTCAAACATCTATCTCAAAAAGATGGATTTATCCTTAACGAACAGGTGCAGCTTAGAAACAAATTTTTTTGCATAGTTTCAAACCCCTTCTTGCTCTGACTTAAATCAGTCTAGCTGACTAGAAGCTACTTTTCTTGTCTGTTGATGCTGGTGAGATGCTCCTTTCCTGTCTTGTTGGGATTTTACGTATTTTTTATGAATCTTGTTTGTGGTTTTCGATGTGTATGTGTGGTTTAAATGATTTTGTTATGTTTCTTATTCATGATGACAGATGGTTTCAATTTACAACATTTTGTTCGTTTTCGCTAGTATGTATCCTAGACTTTAACTTGCGCGAGATTCTCATGCATACCACAAGTGCACTCCTTCGGTGAAATTGTCTGCCCTAGTGCTTCCACACCCTCTTCATACTAGTTCACAGGCTAAGTACTGATAGTATGACGTGTTCACATCGATCATCTCTTTATAATTATGCTGCACAGATGGAGGTGATATTTTAATTTTAACTACTGATGCCGCCTTTAGCGTGATTGTTTTATGCAGCTCCACTGCAGGATGTGATTGTAGTAAGTGACTTAAAGTTTCTGTGCTTGTAATACTTTGGTAATTTTCATGGTTGCTTAAAGCTATAAGTGTTTTTTTCCTTCTATCTCAGTTATGTTGCTAAGATTTTTGCTAATTAAGGTGTCTTCCTGTTCAGGTGTATTTTTGCTTCTGATGAGGGTATATTTAGATGTACCGAAACTGTGGTCAAGGATTTCAATAAATCTTTATTCTGCAACTGTTTGGCTGTTATCATTTACTGTGAAGACAAAAAATTCATATATGACGCACTATGTAACAATACTTCAATTAACTGATGGGATGTTTGACTTCACATTTAAGCAATTGTGTTAGAAATAAATTTCTACTTGCTCTTCACATCGGATGATGAACAATCATTACACAACACTGTTTCTCTGACATGTTCTCTACAGACAAACTTGTAACACTCACCACACTGTTCATTCACTTTCCTGTCCTTTGACCTTAGGCAGGAATCACACCATTTTCGTTTCACACTTGGAACATTGTCTCTAACTGAGGTCTAAGATGTCATAACATTTAATAGATGCAGTTTCATATATTACATTCCTTTAAACCTGCTTGTGCACATCAAGCGATACTATGTCATATGTTATCTGTCCACTTCAAGGTATAAGAGTAGGTAGAGTAGGCAAACTAGTTTCCTGAATACCATTATCATCTTTTTCACAATCACTCACATCCACTACCTCTCTGACCTATATATCTCTCTCTGTTATACCTACATCAGCATCACTCTCTTACTCATTTCCAAAAAATGATTCATTATCATTGTCACTCTTCTGTATATCTGCAAAAGCCTACTTGAGACTGTAGTCCCTTGTGTCTGTATATGTGTGGATGGATATGTGTGTGTGTGCGAGTGTATACCCGTCCTTTTTTCCCCCTAAGGTAAGTCTTTCCGCTCCCGGGATTGGAATGACTCCTTACCCTCTCCCTTAAACCC